>NC_137018.1:11076937-11274437 GCF_032717465.1 Coenobita brevimanus | reverse complement strand
TCCAAGAGTGGCATTAAGTGAGCAATAAACCCCAACTATCCCTTGGATATAAACTTACACAGGCTCAATCCGATTAGAGCGCTTTAATTACCCAGTAAACCACCAGGCCCAAAAATCTGGCTATATGGTTACCACCAAGCATAGTAAATGGTTTCATGGTGTACAGGAAACCATTTGGCTTCTCACTCAGTGTAAAGTCATCCACAGGCAGAAGGAAGAAAAAAGAGTGAAGGAAAGAAAGACAGAAGAGGGAGTGTAAAGTCATCCGAAGGCAGAAGGAAGAGGAAAAAATGAAGGAAAGGAAGGCAGAAGAGTAAGGAAGGAAAAGAGAAAAAGGGAGACACCCAAAGCCGCACTACATCGAGTGAGTGGATGGTGAGCGCTCCCTCCTACCACCACCAATAATAATAATAATAATAATAATAATAACAACAATAACAGTATTAATAGAGACCTTGCTAACCCATCCAGTTCCTTCTTCATTCCAGCTATCACTATAAATTTTTTTTAAAATAACAGTGGCGAAAGCATGAAAAAACCATCTCAAATAATCCATTCTATTATATTTTTTAAGTTAATTTTCTTATCCTAAAACCAGTTTTTTTTTTTCTCTGAGTGAAACCATGTAGTTATAAGGCTTTAAAAAAAGGCTTCATTTAACCCTTTTTTAGGCTAGTGATTTATGTGGGAATTATCTCTCTACTGAGACATTGCGAAATTGTTTTTCATTCAAGAGACAGACCAGCTCTAAAAAGGCTAGCTTCATCATCGTATTTAATATTAAGTTAATAATAATAATAATAATAATAATAATAATAATAATAATAATAATAATAATAATGATGATGATGATGATAATAATAATAATAATAATAATGATGATGATGATGATAATAATAATAAAAACTAATAATAATAAAGTATTATTATTACTATCAGTATTATTATGAACATCATCATGAACACTAATTATTATTATTACTATTATTATTATTATTATTATTTTTACGGTTTCCGAAACTACATACAGACTCCACAGTTCGTTACCTAAGGCCCACATTCTCGTGGGTTAAAGAAGGTCCCTAACACCTTTCCCTACGCGATTTATTTTGCTTATTACACCTTTCTGTCCTCATCCGCGTTATATTTATCCTTCCAACAACGCCATACTCTGCATAAATAACAGATAAAAGTATACTAACCAGCTATACCCAAAAATAAATCGCTAAAGAAGAAGTGTTAGGGAATACAAGCCCGAGTGCCGCATGCTGACGTATTAAGAAAAGATTTATCACATTCGAAGACGGTGTTATGTAGAGATCAGTGAGAGAGAGAAGGACGCCGTGAGGGGTATCGGTTATGGTAGTGGTGGTGGAGATATGGTGGAGGTATGGTAGTGGTGGAGGAGATATGGTGGAGGTATGGTGGTGGTGGTGGAGATATGGTGGAGGTATGGTAGTGGTGGTGGAGATATGGTGGAGGTATGGAAGTGGTGGTGGAGATATGGTGGAGGTATGGTAGTGGTGGTGGAGATATGGTAGTGGTGGTGGAGATATGGTGGAGGTATGGTTGTGGTGGTGGAGAAATGGTGGAGGTATGGTAGTGGTGGTGGAGAAATGGTGGAGGTATGGTAGTGGTGGGAGGGTTAGGGTATCGGTTATGGTACTGGTGATGAAGAAATGGTGGAGGTATGGTAGTGGTGGTGGAGAAACGATGGAGGTATGGTAATGGTGGAGGTATGGTGGTGGCGATGGAGAAATGGTGGAGGTATGGTAGTGGTGGTGGAGAAATGGTGGAGGTATGGTGGTGGTGGAGAAATGGTGGAGGTATGGTGGTGGTGGTGGAGAAATGGTGGAGGTATGGTAGTGGTGGGAGGGTTAGGGTATCGGTTATGGTACTGGTGATGAAGAAATGGTAGAGGTATGGTACTGGTGGAAGGGTGGGGGTACTGGTTATGGTATAGGGGATGGAGAAATGGTGGTGAAAGATTGCTACTGGTGGAGGGATGGGAAGGTACTGGTAATAGTATTGGTGACGGGATTATGTTTCTACAGGAAGAACTAAACAAAGGTAGATTTGGGGCCCCTTTCCTTGATCATCCTACAGAAAACAGTTATAACCTGCTGTAATTTTTGTACCATAACTTAAGATTTATTGATGAAGTTAGAACAGGACAGAGGAAGATTCTCTAGCCTCCTTGTCCCTCCTGCATATCAAAACCTGACTTACGACAGGAAATTAATCGTAAGTGTGTTTGTGTATCTCTATCCAGGTGAGCATCAGACGACTTGGCTCACCTGAGAGGAAGCACAGACGTCAAAGGGTCAGCAGTGGTAATATGCTTCTAAGTTACAATTAGTGATGTGTCGTGAAGGACGGCATGCGTGTCGGTAGTGCAAATTTATAAAACACTACTAGTATATCGTAGCGGTACACTAGGGCAATGTCGAATCAATATCCACTAACTAATGTATATTACAAAATAGTACTCATAATTTAGGTGGGGACACTCACCATCCACTCACTCGATGTAAGGGAGCCTCAAAGTAACTCCATACAGTGAGTGACAAACGAAATGGTTTCCTGTTGGGTGGTAACCATATAGCCAAATGACGGTGGTCAAGGAGTTTAAGATGCTCCAACTGCATAATACGGTCACCTTTACATCTCAGCGATGGGTATTTTGGGGATGTTGCTCAGATGTTACTCAGGAGCTAGTGAGGCTGGCTGTCCTTGCCATCAATGTCGGGAGTGAGTAGCATGTCTCTTTCTAAATATATATATATTGTTACGGAACAGAGAAAGATAACGTACACTTTAAGTGAGAATGCTAAAAATCACTACTGTCCCGTAAAGTTCCAGGTTCAAAACAAAAGAGTTAGGTAAAATTACAAGTTAAAGTTTAATGCTCAAACTAACAACAAAACATTCAGGACTCATAAGGATAATGTAATGGCAAAAACAGGTTAAATATATGGTTAACTGCAATAGCCTCTATTAACACGAAATTAGCAAGAATAAATTTATCTAAGTCAGCCCTGATAAAATGAGATACCAGATAATACTCAGTGAATGCCAGATAAATAATTACAGATACAAACTATTATAAAAAATGACTGACATAAAGAACCCCACACGAATTACAAAAACTTCACTAGACCTACAAATTAAACTTATGCTATACAGTACAAGAAAAAATGCAACAACAGTTATACTCAAATTACACACAGCTGCTAGATGGTTGGAGATTTCTTGAGCACTCACAATAATAATATCTGTACAGGGGAGGACAGAGATGTGAACAAAATGAGGAGCAGATCTAAGTGGCAATGCAGAGACTGAGCTCATTATATAGGGGCTGGCAGAGCTTGATACAACTTGTAAGAGGGACGCGCAAATGAAGCCATGGGGACAGAGTTGACAATCCCGCTCTGGACAACAGAAAGGACGACTTACTCTACTATAACGGTAGAAGGGGGGACCTGAGGCAGAACACGCTCGTGATCAAACATGCAGCAACTGTGCGTTAAAATTACACAAAGGATGATGAAATCATAGGCTATGTAACACCTCCCCACAAAGAAAAAAGAAATTTACAAAGGAAATTTCTTATTACTCTAAAACAATCTGTATATGGCACTACAGACCATGCAAAAGTCTTTCCTAATAGTACAAAACATGAGATCTCCCTAGCACGCTCAGTCATAGGTACTTGCCAGTATCCCTTTAACAAATCAAACTTACTTATGTACCTAGCCTATCCGATCTTGTCTATGCAATCTTCCACACGAGGGAGAGGGTAAGTGTCTGTTTTGGTTATCTGATTAACACGTCTGTAGTCAATGCAAAGCCGCTGTGACCCACCTGGCTTAGGGACCAGAGTGACAGGAGAACTCCACTCGCTCTGACAGGGCTCAATCATCTTGTGGTCCAACAGGTAGCCAAGCTCCTTCTGGATGAGAGGAACTTTCACTGGGTTCACACGGTAAGGAGGCAATTTAATTGGCTTTGCGTCTCCAACATCGACATCATGCATCAACACAGTGGTTCTTCCTGGAGTGGCACGGAACACTTGCGGGTACTCCTGCAGTAATGCCGAAAACTCCTGCCTTTCCTCGGGAGGTAGATGAGAAAGCTTAGTCTGGAGATCATTCATGATATCAGGATTCTTCCCCAAACTATCACTCATGGGAGAGCTTCACTTGCAGACTCGGGTGGAACAGCTACAGTGCAGACTGGGTTATTTTCGTCCCGCCTGTGATACAACTTTAGCATGTTGATGTGACATAGTTGCTTGTTCTTTCTACGATCTGGTGTGGCGATGACATAGTTGACATCACTGAGTTTCTTCTCCACGAAATAAGGACCACTAAACTTGGCTTGAAGAGGTTGCCCATGAACTGGTAGCAGAATCAAAACCTGATCTCCTGGCTGAAAGTGGCGTAACCTGGACTTCTTATCATACCAAGTCTTCATCTTCTCCTGAGCAGCTCCTAAATTCTCTCTCGCCAGCTGTAAAGCAGTGGACAGCCGTTCTTTGAACTTCATCACATACTCCAGCAGGTTGACGTCATCTTCCTCCGACAGCCAGCATTCCTTGAGTAACTTAAGGGGTCCTCTTACTTCATGGCCAAACAGTAGTTCAAAAGGTGAGAAGCCCAGTGATTCATTTGGAGATTCTCTTGCAGCAAATACAACGAATGGAAGACCTTTATCCCAGTCTTTCTGATGTTCCAAACAGTATTTCTTGAGCATCGATTTGAGTGTTTGATGATATCTCTCCAACGCTCCTTGGGTCTGGGGATGGTAAGCTGAAGACGTGATCTGGGTGATGCCCAACTCTTTCAGAGACTGCTTGAAAACGTTTGACATGAAATTACTTCCTCGGTCTGACTGTACCTCCTTGGGCAGACCAAACTTTGTGAAGAACCCTAGCATTTCCTTAACCACGTTCTTTGCTGAGATATTTCTAAGTGGAATGGCTTCAGGATAACGAGTAGCCATATCAATCATGGTCAACACATAAGAAAATCCTGAAGAAGTCATAGGAAGAGGGCCCACAATATCCACCAACACACGGGTGAAAGGCGCCTCAAAAGGAGGAATGGGAACTAGAGGTGCAACCTTTTCGGTCTGATTACACTTCCCCACAACTTGACAGGTGTGACAAGACTTACAATACCAGGAAACATCCCTGAAGATACCTGGCCAGTAGAAGTGTTTCAAAATGCGTGCCACAGTCTTCCTCACTCCAAGGTGTCCTGCCAAACTGGAATCATGAGCCACTCTAATGATATCCTGCCTACAAACACGAGGGATGACAACTTGATGTACAACCTCCCATTCACAGTCGGCTGATGCTGTTGGGGGTCTCTACTTCCTCATAAGTACTCCTGACTTTACATAATAACAAGTAGAAGCACCGGCTGACTCTTCTTCACTGTAAGCAGAGTTAGCTAGACCTTTCAACTCAGGGTCAGCAACCTGCAACTCAACCAACTCTTGACGAGACAAATTATCAACACTACGGGGTACTGCCTCATCTGGTGAGTGGTCCAAATTAGCAAGAAAAGTGTCAGCTAGGATAACATCATCATCATCATTATCCTCTAAATCACCAGTAACTTTAGACTTAGCCCTAGTGACAGCACATGCAGGGAACACATCAGGGACATCACAATCCTGGGACGCAGCCACTGGCTCACCAGACAACTGAGGAGCTGGACACACTTGACTTCCATCAATATCATTTCCAAGTAAGAAAGTTACACCTGACATTGGGAGTGTCTCAACCAACCCAACCATAACAGAACCATTAACAAAACCAGACTTTAAATTCACTCTGCACAGAGGGACAGAGAAGTAATTATTCCCTACACCTTGTAAGATTACAGTTTCATCAGAGGAATTAACATTAGAGCCTAGAACACTGGTCAGCATAAGGGATTGGCAAGCACCTGTATCACGATATATTTGAAGTGATTTCCTGTCATTACTGTCCAGAGGACTGACAAAACCATCAGACAGGAAATTAGCACATGAACTCTTGAGAGTGTCACCCACGTTACTGCTCAAAAGAGGAGCTCCATCATGAGAATTTAAGTTACCCCTTAAAGCAGGTTCAGTTAACTCAGTTAAAGAATTCTGGGAACTCTCAAGAGTGGACACTAGACCAATTGACTGAATATTTAAAGACTCCTTTTTGTTCACATCACGCTGTCTCCTGAAACATCTCTCCGTAGTATGACCAAGCTTACTACAATAAGTACATTTGCTTTTCTGAAATCTAGAGGTGAAGCTGGTATTTACTTCCTGAGAAACATCATCTTTATTTTCTTTCCTGTTACCTGTACTCTGAGTAGAGGCAACGTACTTACTCTCAGCTTTCCCTTTTTCTCTAGAATATCTCTTGGGAGTGAGAACATACTCATCAGCTAAAACTGCAGCATCAGACAAATTATCTATTCTTTTCTCATCAAGATGTAGGCTTACATCTTTACTAATACACCTTTTGAAGTCCTCCAGCAAAATCATCTGCTTAAATTTGTCAAAATCAGAATCCACATTCTTAGAATTTAACCACTGCTCTAACAAATCTTCTTTGATTTTTGCATACTCAACATGGGATTGCTTATCTTGCTTGTAAGTTGTCCTAAATTTTACTCTATAAGCTTCAGGAACAAGCTCATAGGCCTTAAGAATCAAGCTCTTAACTACATCATAATTATCAAACTGATCCTGAGGCAAGGATGCATAAGTTACTTGAGCTTTACCGGTGAGAACAGTTTGAAGGAGTACTGGCCAATACTCCTTAGGCCAATTAAAACCTGTAGCTACCCTCTCAAACAACTGAAAATACTTTGTTAAATCAGATTCATTAAAAGGAGGGACAAGTTTAACATTTTTAGCCACATCAAAATCATCAGAGCTAGATGATCCAGTTCCACCTTGTTTCATGCGATACTCATGGTCTGCCTGAATCCTAGCAATTTCAACTTGTGCCTCAGCCTCCTTAGCTTTTGCCTGAAATTCAGCCTCCTTAGCCTGTGCTTGAAATTCAGCTTCCTTCACACGAGCCTCCTGCAGGGCTAGCTGTAACTTAGCTAATTCAATCTGCGTTTGCTGATTTGGAGGAGTTACATTAAACAAGCTTTCATTAATCATGGCAACAATTTGATCTTTAGACTGATGAGAGCGAACAACAAATCCCAATTGTTGAGCAACAATCTTAAGTTCATTCTTTGTTCCGTTTTCTACATCACACACTGTTTGCACATTTGACAAAAAATCTTTGGCTTCATCAAGTGTAGTAATAGTAGACATAATTAATAAGTAACAGTCACAAAATATCAAGCAATATCCTTATGATAATATCCTGAATATCCTGGCGAGGTCGCCAAATTTATGTTATGGAACAGAGAAAGATAACGTACACTTTAAGTGAGAATGCTAAAAATCACTACTGTCCCGTAAAGTTCCAGGTTAAAAACAAAAGAGTTAGGTAAAATTACAAGTTAAAGTTTAATGCTCAAACTAACAACAAAACATTCAGGACTCATAAGGATAATGTAATGGCAAAAACAGGTTAAATATATGGTTAACTGCAATAGCCTCTATTAACACGAAATTAGCAAGAATAAATTTATCTAAGTCAGCCCTGATAAAATGAGATACCAGATAATACTCAGTGAATGCCAGATAAATAATTACAGATACAAACTATTATAAAAAATGACTGACATAAAGAACCCCACACGAATTACAAAAACTTCACTAGACCTACAAATTAAACTTATGCTATACAGTACAAGAAAAAATGCAACAACAGTTATACTCAAATTACACACAGCTGCTAGATGGTTGGAGATTTCTTGAGCACTCACAATAATAATATCTGTACAGGGGAGGACAGAGATGTGAACAAAATGAGGAGCAGATCTAAGTGGCAATGCAGAGACTGAGCTCATTATATAGGGGCTGGCAGAGCTTGATACAACTTGTAAGAGGGACGCGCAAATGAAGCCATGGGGACATAGAGTTGACAATCCCGCTCTGGACAACAGATAGGACGACTTACTCTACTATAACGGTAGAAGGGGGGACCTGAGGCAGAACACGCTCGTGATCAAACATGCAGCAACTGTGCGTTAAAATTACACAAAGGATGATGAAATCATAGGCTATGTAACAATATATATATATATATATATATATATATATATATATATATATATATATATATATATATATATATATAATCTGCTCGTTGTGGGACAAAAGAGGACTGGAAAATAGATGAATGTACAGAGTAACACCATGTTTTATTTTTATTTTCATTTTTTGGTTATTATCGACATGTAAATTAAAAAGACGCGATAAAGTTTAGTACTCAACTAGGAATTAAGGATCATAACGGCATAAGGAACTCTGTCTTGCGTATTCCATAGCGATTTACAGTCAGGCGTATTCTCGTATAAAATAATTTAGACATTTCTAATGGCTAAGTTATCTGATTAAGGTAAAAGAGGATGAAAAGGAGTAATAAGGAAGCAGATTCCTGTTAATAAAGGGGAAAAATAACAAGAAAGAACGGAAAGGAGAACGAGAGAAAACCGAGGAGACAGGTAATTCAGAAATAAGGGAGAATGAAAAAAAAGAAAGAAAAAAAGAGAACACAGATGAGAAAGGGAAAAATGAGGAAGCAGTAAGAGAGAAAGACAATGAGACAGAATGGAAAAGGAAAAAAAACAAAGGGGACAAAACAAGAGGCATACAGAAGGAAACAGAAAGATGAGAGAAATAAACGAAAAGGAGAAACTGGGCAATCTCGGAACACCTGTAGCAGAGTCCCAGGCCGCTCCACCTTACTTCTTGTGTCCTACCTCTCTTGTAGTTTGTGATGCTGTAATGCAGTTATGGCTTTGACCTACAGTGTAATACAGCTAATTTGATGATGATGATGATGATGATTATGATTGTGGATATGATGAACTGGTAAGCTTTGAGAAAAATAATTATATGGATATTGATCATGGTGACAAGAGTGATGATGGTGGTGGTGGTGATGGTGATGTAGCTGAACGATGATGAGGAAAATGAAAACTATACATTATACCGTCAGTTAATGATGATGATGATGATGATGATGATGATGATGATGATGATGAGAATGGTGATTATGTTTGGTGACATAATTTACTACTGATAATAAAACCGAATTTAATTTTGTCTCCTATTTGTTTTGTAGCTTGTATTGCCGTGATATAATATAAGAAGAAGTGAGGAAGAAAGAGCACTCCAGAAATGGAGAAGAAAGAAAGAAAATGAGGGAGAAAATTCCTTTGGCAAAAACATAATATTGGGAATTAGAAATGAGAATAAACATAGAATTACAAAGTAGGAGAAGAAAAAGAGAGAGAGAGAGAGAAAAAAAAAACAGGTGATGGACGATAGAAAGATAAAGGGAAGAGAAACAAGAAGCAAAAGAAGCTAAACAGAAGAGAGAAAAAAATAAAAAAGATACATAAAAGAAAGGGAAAAAAGGAGCGACATACGAGGCTGGGTGGAACTCGAGACACCTTTGTTAGACTCCCAGGCTGCTCCACCGTACTTCATCTTGGCTCCTACTTCTCTGATAGTTTGCTTGCAGGAAAATAGGGAAGAAAGAAAACAAAGACACGAAAGAAAAAATACAAGAAAACAAAGGAAAAACAACATTAAAAGGAAAATGAAAAACTGGGTGGAGAAACTGGAAAAGAAACAGGAAAAACTGAAATATGAATGAAAGAATGACGAGACGAAAGGAATCAATACATAAAAAGGAGAGAAAGAGGACAAAGCAAAAGGTGAGAAGGAGAAAGAATGAAGAAAACTCGGGATAATGAAACAAATCAAGGAATCAAAGAAATGGAAAGAAAGAAAGTAAATGAAAAAAGAACAAAAATGGCTCTTAAATGGAAAGGTGTTAATTCATTACACCTGTAGTAGAGTCCCAGGTCGCTCCACTTTACTTCATCTCGACTTCTACCTGCCTTGAAGCTTGTGATGCCGTGACTTGATGGAGGAAGTAAAATGAAGAGAAGACGAATGAGAAGGAAAAGGAAAAGGTAAGGGATAAGAGAGGAGAAAGGAACGTTAAAAAATATATATGGCAGTAAACGAAAAAAAAAGAAGAAAAAATATACATAAAGAGGAAAGAGAGAAAAGTAAATAGTGTAGAATGAAAAAGAAGAAACGGAAAAGACAAATATAGAGGGGAAACAAAGAAGAGGTGAAAAAGAATCAACAGAATGAGAGAGAAATAACGAAAAATGAGACGGACCCTGAAATCAGAGTGAAGGAATGAACTCTATGCACACGTAGTAGAATTCCGGGCAGCTCCACCTTACTTCACCTTGTCTCCCACCTCTCTTGTAGTTTGTGATGCTGTAATGTCGTTGTGGCTTTGATTTTCAGTGTAATGTAGCTAACAGTGATAATGATGATTGCCACTCAGGGATGAGTGAGGCTGGTCACTCTCATCTTAAATGCCAGGACCAACTTTCCTAGCCCCGGGCTCCTACGCTCCTCATGGGGCAACGTAGGATTAGATGATGGATGGATGGATGGATGACTGGGGTTATGATGATAGTAGTGACCTTTGAGGAAAATAAGTATATGGATAATGATGATGGAGACGAGTGATGGTGATGATGATGGTGATGTAGCTTAACGATGGTGAAAATAATGAATACTATATACTTGATGATGATAATGGAGATGGTGATGGTGATGATGATTATGATGGGTTTGGTGACTTAATTTACAACTGATAATAAAACCTTAATTTAATTTGGTCTCCTGTTTGTTTTGTAACTTGTAATGTCGTAATACAATATAGAGAGAAGCGAGGAAGAAAGAGCAATCAAGTAATGTAGAGGAATGAAAGAACGTGAGGGAGAAAATATAAATGGCAAAGAGTCAATATTAGGAATAAGAAATGAGAATAAATATAGAACTACAAAATGGAATAAGGAAAAGAGAAAATAAAAGAGAATAGGTGATGAATTATACTGTACAAGGGAAAAAGTTACAAAAATGTGAACGTGAAAGAAAAAGTGAGGGAAACAAGAAACAGAAGAAGCTAAACAGAAAAGAAAAATAAAGAAAGATAAAGTTGAATAAAAGAAAAAGAAAGGAGCTACAGTCATGGCGGAGTGGAACTCGAGACGCCTTTGTTAGAATCTCAGGCCGCTCCACCTTCCTTCACCTTGGCTCCTGCTTCTCTTGTTGCTTTATTGCCTTAATATAGTGAAGAAGGAAGGAGATAGAAAGGAAAGAAAAAATAAAGTATGAAAGGAAGAAAGAAGAAAAAGAAATGAAAGAAATATATTAGCTTAATGAAGAGAAATGAAAGTAAAAAGGAAAGGAAAGGACAAAGAAGAAAGCAAGAGAGGAGGGGAGAAGGAAGGAAATTATAGAGCAAGGATGAAAAGGAGCAAGAGAATGAAAGAAAACAAGGGATAGAGGGGAAGGAAGAAAAGGAGAAAGGAAATGAATCAAAACATGGGATAAAGGAAAAGGAAAGAGAGAGAGAGGGAAGAAAAGGAAAGCTGAGGTATAGATGGTAAAGGAATTTCCGTAGACTTACAGTACAGTCCCAGGCCTATCTACCTAATTTCATCTACCCTCCTACCTCTCTTGTAGCTTGTGAGGTTGTATTATAGTACCTAAGTCTGTGTGGCTGATTATGGTGCTGGCGGTGATGATGATGATGATGGTTATACAAGTTACTGTTGTTTACAATGACGTTACTTAGCTTGATTCCTATCTCTTCTCTAGGCTGTTACGTTGTATGTGGTAGCTTTAATGTACCTACTGGTGATGACGATGATGATGATGATGATGGTGATAATAGTTAAGGAGATGGCATGAACAAATTCAGTGAACCAACAAACTAATCTTTTAGCTCATTTGCGCCCAGTGTCCTCAATATAGGACGGAACTGGGCATTTTCAAAACTTAATGAAGAAGGGAACCCCGGGGTAGGGACCTATGAGCTTAGCGACTATGAGCCGGTAGGCGGAAGGCGGTACGCTTAGACTCTTCCAGCACAATCCCTCACGCAGGAACCGTGGGAGCTAATGGGTTAATGAGACAATAAACAAAGACTGGATAAAGTTGGTAGTCACACAGGTAGACCAGACAGGTACTGCACAACTCCTTACCTGAAACAATAGACCATATTATACAGACTGCATTATTGGATTACACAAGAATATATGACAAGGTAATGAATGAAAATGGTTGAGGGAAGAAAGAAAATGAGTTGCAAATGGTAATGGTGATAACTGTGTACACCTGTAGTAGTCTCAGACCGCTCCACCTTACTCCATCTTTTTGTCGACCTCTCCTGTAGCTTGTGACCATGTAATATTGTGGAGAAAGGAAGATGGAGGAGAATATGAGAAAGAAATAAGAGGTAAGAGACGGAAGACGCGGAAGGAAGGAAAATGATAGAAAAAAGGATAAAAAAAAAATAAACGGTAAGAGACGGAATGAATTAAAATGGGAAAATCAGAATGCAAAAATAAAATAGAAAGAAAGAGAGACGCAAGGCAAGAAAAGGAGACACACTGACATTAATGGACAGAACTCGGTACACCTGTAGTAGAGTCCCAGGCCGCTCCACCTTACTTCATCTCGTCTCCTACCTGTCTTGTAGCTTGTGATGCTGTACTACAGATGTGGCTTTGATCTGACGTAACTAAAGGTGATTAAGGTTATGGTGGTGACAGTGATGATGGTGATGGTGATTTTAATTACCAATGAGAATGATACTAGGAATTTTCTGTTTATGATGATAAAGAATGATTATGAAGATGATGATGATGATGATGATGATGAAGATGATGATGATGATGATAGGGATGGTAGTAATGGTAGTTGTGATGACCGTCATGTACTTTATTATTGACGATGATGACTTTACTTCAGCTCGCACCCTATGTCCTTGTTGCTTGCGATGCTGTAATACAGAAAGAGAGAGAGAGAGAGAGAGAGAGAGAGAGAGAGAGAGAGAGAGAGAGAGAGAGAGAGAGAATCGCATGATAGACATATTATTACAAATATTAGATGATCCAGAGGATAAAATACCACAGGGAAAAGGGGAAAAAATAGAATGGAGTAAAAAGACGAAAGAGGGAAAAAAAAATACGAAAGGAAGGTGAAAGAAAGGCAAGGAGAAAGAACGAGAGGAGAAAAAGAACGATAAGAAGCATAAAAAAAAAAAAAAAAAAAGGAGAAAGAAGAAGAAACATTAAAAAGGTAAGAAAAAAAAGGGGCATGATTCAAGACTATGTGGAACTAGAGACACCTTTGTTAGGATCTCAGGCCGCTCCACCTTACTCCACCTTGGCTCCTACTTCTCTTGTTGTTTTACTGGTATAATAGTGAAGAAAGAATGAAAGGAAAAGGGAAAAGGCAGAAGGAGTGAAAAGGAGGAAGAGAGAGGAGAGAAAGAGGCGGGAAAAGAAACGATATAAAAGGAAAAATCAAGAAAAAAGAACACTGAGAAACTAAAAAGAAAAGGAAAGCAAAACTGAGAAAATATGCTACAGAGAGAGAGAGAGAGAGAGAGAGAGAGAGAGAGAGAGAGAGGAATGGCAATGGATTTAACTGAGTACTTGTTGTACACACAGCAAAAAAACTATCGTTACAGGGGGGTCCGATGTGTTTCATACTGAACAACCTGGCTGTCTCGCTAGGGTTGGTAAGCCTGACAGTGGGTGAGTTGCCAAATAGGACGAGGTAGAAATATGCATGGGAGAAGCAATGGATATAGCTTATAATAAATATGCAACAAACACACGCAGGGATAACAATGGAGGAGGCTGTTATCAAAAACCTTCATTCCTGTGTCATTTTACATCACGCAGAAGGTGTAACGATAGTTTTTTTTGTTGTGTGTACATGTCCCAGGCCGCTCCACCTCACTGCATCTCGCCTCCTGTCTCTCTTGCATCTTGTGATACTTAACTTGAACATAGCTGTAACTTTGATCTAATGTAGCTAATAGTGATGATGATGATGATGGTGATTTTGATGACACTGATGATGATGATGATGATGATAATGATGATGATGATGATGGTGATTTTGATGACACTGATGATGATGATGATGATGATGATGATAATGATGATGGTATCAACAAATCATTTCGCATCCTAACTCCTAATAGACTGATGGCGTGATATGATACTGAAAAAATTAAGGACGTGGAATGAAAGTGGGCAGAAAAGAAAGAAAAAAAAGTGGGAGAAAGAAGAAAAATGAATAAGAAAGTAAGAAGACGGAAAGGAAAAAACAATATTAAAAAAGGAAAAAGAATGAATGATAGACAAGGCAGATGAGGAAGGACGATTAAGAAACAAAAGGACAATAAACGGAAAATGAAAGAGAGAGAGAGAGAGAGAGAGAGAAGCGTCAGTTCAAGGATGGAACTCCAGACACCTTTGTTAGAATCTCAGGCCGCTCCACCTTGTGTCACCTTGGCTCCTACTTCTCTTGTAATTTGTTGTTGTAATGTAGTGAAGAGAGAAAGGAGACAGAAACAAAGAGAAGGAGACATAAAACGAAAGGAGGGAAAAAATGGAAGAGGGAGAAGGAATATAAAGGAGAAAACGAAAAACTAGGAAAGGAGAATTAAAAAAGGGAAAGAAGGAAAATATCAGGAAAGGGGAAACCATTAAAGAAACTGCGAAAGAAAAAAAGGAGAAGGGACACAAAGCATGAAATAAATGAGAAGGAAAAAAGTAAAGGAAGAAAGAATAAAAATGAAGCATAAATAGTAAAGGTGTTGACTCGGTACACCTGTAGTAAGAGTCCCTGGTCGCTCCATTTTACGTCATCTCAGCTCCTGTCTGCCTTGTAGCTTGTGATGCCGTGATATGATGGGTGAAGTAAATAGAAGAGTAGAGGACTGAGAAGGAAAGAGAGACAGTAAGGGATTAGGGGGAAAAAGGAACGTTAAGGAAAATATAGGAAACGAAAAAAAGGAAAAATACACATAAAACGGAGAGAGAAAATGAAAAATTAGAAGTGTTGAATGGAAATGAAAGAAAATGGAAGACAATAAAGAAGAGGGGAAAAAGATCAACAAAATGTGAGAGAAATAAAGAAAAAGAGACGGACCCTGAAACTAGAGTGATGGACTGAACTCTATACACGTGTAGTAGAGTCCCAGGCCGCTCCACCTTACTTTATCTTGTCTGGTACCTCTCTTGTAGTTTGTAATGCTGTAATGTAGTTGTAGCTCTGACCTACAGTGTAATATAGCTAACAGTAATAAAGATGATGATGCCCCTCCTGCTGCTGATGATGATGACGATGGTGGTGGTCGTCGTGAGCTTTAAGATGAATATTACTCTATGGATAATGATGACGAGAGTGATGATGGCGGTGGTGAAGGTGACGTTGGTAAACGTTGATGAAAGGATTATATAATTAATGGTCATGATGATGTTGATGACGTAATTTACAGCTGGTAAAACCCTATTATAAACTGGTCCTCTATATGATTTGGAGCTTGTACTGCCGTAGTATAATATATAAAGAAGCGAGGAAGAATTAGCACTCATGAAATGGAGACGAAAGAAAGAAAATGAGGGAGAAAATATGAATGGCAAAGAAACAACATTAGGAATTAGAAATGAGAATAAACATAGAATTACGAAATGGGACAAGATAAAGCGAAGGACTCCCTGCCTAGACACCGTCTGATGCAGAGCTCTGACTGTTTTCTCATTGGCGCTGGACTCAGTCTGATTTACTAGTGGTGAATTTTCGCCGTTTTTCTCAACTTTTCCCAGTTTAGAGACTTAGTCTCTGGCACTGAGAAAGAATTTCTGGACGTTTTCCAGGTTTTCCTGGGACTCTGTCTTTGTTTGCATGTGTGTGAGTGGGAGTGTGTGTGGGTGTTTTTTTTTTTTTTTTTTTTTTTTTGGCCTGCCGTTAGTGTCTCTCACTGTAGTACGACGCCGAACCCTGAAGGGGTGCCGTTAGGGCACTTCCATGAAGGGGGGGCCTTTAGGGCCTGGTTATAGGAGGCAGTGAGGGCGGCTCTGCTAGTTTAGGGAAGACCCGAAAGGGGCAGTGGCGGGGCCTCCTACGTCGCCCTTTAGAGGGCGGGAAGCATAGGTTGCCCGTCACTGTAGGGACCTTGGCCACTTTTGCTGTTTATTGTTTGTGGTGTTTGAGTGTTTGTGTGTGTGAAGTGTGTGTGTGTGTGTGTGTGTGTGTGTGTGTGTGTGTGTGTGTGTGTGTGTGTGTGTGTGTGTGTGTGTGTGTGTGTGTGTGTGTGTGTGTGTGTTGTCTGAGTTTTTTGCCCGCGTGCTGTGGGCAGCATGAAGGGATCTTGCATCCCTAGGCCCCAGGGGCATTCCCGCCTTCCACTCCCTCAGTCGAGACTCTCCAACCCGTCTCCTGCTATAGGCACGAAGCGGGAGCACCATAATTCTGACGCCAGCTCCCACTCATCAGCTCACGAGGTTACTTGCACTGACACCTCTCTTCCCAAGCCTACGGGAGTGGTACCTCGCTCGCGTGGTGCCTCAACCCGTTACGCTAAGGCAGCCCGCCTACATGAGGCTATGGAGGAGGTCGCACCTGCTCCATCCTCTCTCTCTTCCACCAAGGGCACTTCAGCTTCCTTACGTGCAGCTGCCAGCCCTGCTCCATGGCAAGGCACCTCCGTGATCTGAGCCCTTGGTCCTCAGCCTTGCACTCCCACCTGCGCCCCCTCTCACGAGCCTAGGCCAGCTAGGTCTGCTCGTATTCCCAAGTGGCTGGAGGTCCCATCTGAAGCTCATGCTGCTAATCAGATCTCCCCCTCTCCTGATCCTGCTCTTCATGATGACAAGGGTTTCACCCCCGTGGCCCGCAAGGGATCGAGGTGTGGTCGGCAGGGAAAAGGCCCTACTCCGGCAGTACGTACCGGAGCTCCTCTCAAGGTTACCCCTGCTGCTCGTCCCTCCGTGTCAGTAGCTGTGCGTCCGCCACCCTGCTCTTCATTCCCAGCGTTCCGTGTGCCTGTCCAGGACAGACACGCAATGAGTTACGACGCCGTGGCTGCACTAGAGTGTCATCTGCCAGGGCTACACTGCTCCAACCTGATAGGATGGGATGGGAGCTCGGCTTTGGTGCCGAAGGACGAGGGAGCTTACGACCTCTTGAGAGCCGCTATGCAGGACGAGCCCTCCCCTGTCAAGCTAGTCGAGCTGACGCCTGGCCAACAGTCAATGAAGGACGTCATCATGGGTTATCCCTTGAGAATGCCTGTGGAAATGCTGCTCCAACACCCCCTGGTTGAAGAGGCGACCTGCTGCCAAAGAATGAAGACCAGGGAGGAGACTCGACGGGTCTTTGTCACCCTTCGCAGTCCTATGATCCCAGTGATCGACCTGGGGAACTGGGGGCAATACCATCTTCGCTCCTTCACCCCAGAGCAACTCCGCTGCTACAGGTGTCAGCGGTACGGGCACCACCATGCCACTTGCAACCGAGCTGTCATCTGTGGGATGTGCAGCTGCCCGCATGAAACGGAGAAGTGCTTGGCCAAATTCAAGGCCAAGGAGGCCGTCTTGACCCGCTGCCCAAACTGCTCAGGCAAACACCACATGTGGCAACCCAGCTGCCCCACCAGAGTGGCACTTGTCGATTGTGGGCGAGAACGTCAGATTGCTTGGGTAAGGGAGCAGCAGGCTATCAACACCCAACCGGCACCTCCTGGGACTTTCGTTTGGGGACAGCAATGTCGCCCAACAGCGTCTGCTCTTCCAGTGCTACAGGAAGCAGACTTCCCACCCCTCCAACCAGCTCTCACTCGTCACACGTCTACTGCCAAGGTTCACCCTCCTCCTCCATCCCCAGTCCATCAGTCGGTATTGGAGTTCACTCCACCCACTACCGACAACCCAGGGTCACCTCTCCTCATCTTCACCAGGGACCAATTGCGAATGCTGTGGACCGAAATAGCAACAAGCCTGGCACAGTTGCTGAGGATGGTTCTAGGCAAGCCTTTGGACACGGCGCCATTGGTGTAGACTGTAGACACCATCGTCGACAGGGTGGTGGAGGCGAAACAACAGCTGCACCTCTCTACCCTGGCACTCCCTGTTTTGTCTCCCACACAGACAGCTGCGGAAGAGCCGCCACCCACCCAGCTTCCTCAGCCTTGTCCTCGCAGGAGCATGTACACATCTTCCTGCTTCAGGAGACGCTCCTTCCCCACAGCTCCACTTTTCGACTCGGAGGCTTCAAGGGCTATTTTCTCCCCTGGATCCGAGGTACTACACGAGGGTGTGCTATCCTTGTGCAGGAACACATCCCCTGCTATGAGTACGACCCTCCTATCCACTGCGGCGAGGGCGTTGAGGTGCAGGGTGTCGTCCTGCAAGTAGCCTCAACCTCCCTGACAATCTTCAACATCTGTAAGAATCCGGGAGGGACCCTAGACTTGGGGGAGATTATGGCTCATGCTGCAGCTGAGTCCACCTTTATTGGGGGAGATTTCAACGCTCACCATCCCGTCCTCTTCTCACCCATCCCATCGAATGAAGCGGGTCACCACGTAGCCATGACCCTCGAAGAAACTGCAGGGGTTTCACTTTTAAATGATCTGAGCGAGCATACCCATGTCAGCGGCGGTAGGCTTGACCTCTCCTTCGTCTCCTCTCCTCTTGCCAGTATGTCCAGGTGGTCCCTGCACTCCTTCCTTACCACCGACCATTTCGCTCTGGTGACGGAACTCCTGGTGGTCCCACTTCCACCCCCTGCGCCACCTCCACGCCACTGGGATCTCTGCCGGGCACGCTGGCCTCAGTATACCGAGGCTGTTGAGGCCGCCTTACTTACTGCCATTCCCCAGTCTACCCTCGACGATTATGCCGACCATCTTGCCCCCACCCTTCACGGAGCTGCTGCCACCAGTATTCCTTTGACGAAGGGCCAGTCTGTCCACATCAAGGATCACTGGTACTTCGATGAAAGGGTGCGAGAACTAAATCACAGGCTTAACTTGGCCCGTAAGACTTTCCGTCAACGGCCCTCCTCACCAACAAGGAACTACCTGGCTGCAGTGGCACGACATGTTCTACAAGAAAAACGTGCATCCGGGAGGAAGCTTGGACAAAATGGTGCTAGTCTCTAGACTCCCACTCCACCCTCAGAGAGATGTGGGCTCATATTAAGTATGTGTCCAGTCCTCGGTTGCCCAGACCTCCATTCCACCCCGATGCAGCTGGTGAGGCCGAACGTCTTGCGGCCCTCTTTGCTGCACACACAGCCACTACTGTACTACCACAGGCTGTCAGGGACTTGCAGGAGCGCCTAGCAGGCCCCCGGAGGGAAGCTACTGAGGCTGCCTGCTCCCGCCCTGACGTCGCTGACCACCTGTTCACAAGTGGTGAACTCGACAGGGCACTTAGTCACAGGCGAGATACAGCCGCAGGAGGTGATGGTGTGGTTTACGCTTTCCTGGCTCATGCTGGCCTGAGTGGAAAGGCCGCTATCCTTGATTTACTCAACCGTTCGTGGGTGGAAGGTCGTCTCCCGAGATCGTGGAAAACAGCCATCATTCACCCCATACCCAAACCCCATGACCCAACCAACATGAGGCCAATTTCCCTTCTTAGCTGCATAGCCAAGACCGCAGAAAGGCTTGTGCTTTCTCGTCTCGCTTAGAGAGTAGGCCCTCTCCATCCACATCTTTTTGCCTATCTCCCAGGTAGAAGCACATCGCATTGTCTCGCTTCCTTTCTTGACGCGCTGAGACATGGTCGCTGAATGGCTGTTTTCCTCGATTTCAAGAAGGTCTTTGAAATAGCTAACCCTGTTGCAGTCCTGGCAGCCCTTGTGACTTAGGGGGTGGGGGGAAGACTCCTGTCATGGGTGAGGGATTTCTTTCATTGTTGGTCAGCTCGTGTCCGCTTCCAGGGTCATATTTCTGCCTCATATTCACACGAAAATGGAACTTCTCAAGGCAGTGTACTGAGCCCACTTCTATTTAACGTGCTAATTGAGAACCTTCTCTGCATCAACTATGGCCGTGGTGTCACTCTGCTTTGCTATGCGAACGACCTGGCACTTACATTTTCACATACGGACTGCTTTGCCCAGGCACCGGCCGCCCTCTCCCTCTTATATGACAAGTGCTGTGACCTTGGGTTCAAGGTCAATCTTGAGAAATCAAATATCTGCCTTTTGGTTTGCATCCATCTGACCGTCCTCTCCTTTTTGGGGGTCATCACCTAGGTCTGGTTTACCATCACCAGTACCTAGGTGTCTGGTTTCATAGCAGGTTGACGTTTGGTCACCATGTCTGCTACTTACAGGAACGTGCTGCCACCCGCACCTTTGCCCCTCAGAGCCCTGTGTAGTCGCTCTCTAGGGGCCTCATTCCGAGTCCTCAGAACATTTTACGTGCATGCCATTCGCTCGATAGTGGACTACAGTGCACTTTGCTTAATTGGCGTCTCTGGAAAGCTCAGCAGTTCTCTTGAGGTCATTCAGAACACTGCTCTACGGGTCATGCTCGGTGCACCCCCATGGACTTCTCTTGTCAGCTTCAGGGCTGAGAGTGGCTTCCCAGCCCTTAAGTGCCGGATATGGGCATGTACCACAGCTGTCATTGCCCAACTCTGCCAGCACGAACCTCACCTTACTGTGTCTGCATTACTTGAGCGTACTCTCAGTTGACCCCCAAATCCACAACCTGAAGGGGACTGGATTCTTACTGCTGCCGGCATCATTCAGAGCCTTGATGTAACTGACTACGTCATAGGTGACCCCGATTTGCCCTTTCCTGGGTATTCCCCTGCACCACCTTGGCTACCTTCAGGTTTCACATGCGTTCTACCTTTGTCAGGGACACCCAGGTCCTCATTTCCCACTTTTCTATGCCAGGATGGTCTCAGTCGTGTGGCAGCTCTATACACACCAGACTCTGCCATTTATTATACTGACTGGTCGGTTGGTGCTGATGGGCTTGCAGGTGCTGTGATGATCTGTGGCTCCCATGTCGAGGCTTGGTGTATATCATCTGGGGTTTCACCATACCAGACTGAGTTGGTGGCCATACTCAGTGCGCTCAGACATGCTGATCGACACCTATCTCGGCATGTCATGATCCACACAGACTCCTTCTCCTCCATCCATGGCCTCATGGCGCACCGATTCCGTGACAATGTCCATCTGTTAACGAGCATCATGGCTGTGGTTAATTCTATTACTAGAAGAGGTGGTGAAATATTTCTTCATTGGCTCCCTGGACATGTTGGCATTGCAGGGAACGAACGTGCTGATCTTGCTGCTCGTGATGCCTACTCTCTTCCCGAGGTTACGTTCCCCTTGCGGCCCAGCCTCTCTATCCTCAGGCGTAAGGTGACCACCACCCTCGGCCTCCTGTCACTTGAAGAACATGAGTCGAAAGTTTGGGAGGGTTCATGTTCGGCGCAATGGTACGCAAAGGCTACGTCCTATACACTCCTCTCGGTTGCCCCTGGCACTCCCAATCATCTTATAGAGCGCATTCGCCGCTTACGATTTGGGTTTCCCTGTTACACCCAGATAACTGGTAGGAACCCCGACCCATGCCCTCACTGCCTTGACCAAATCGATCAGCCGCTGCTTCATTATGTTCATTATGTTTTGGACTGTTCTGCAACAGCCCGCCTCCGTTCCAATTTGAACGACCAACCGGTTGGTGGGGTCGACAGATTCCAGACTGCTGCAAAAGTCATTGGACAAACTTCCGCTGCCGTGCTTTTGGGGGTAGTCTCTGCCTACCCACCTCCTCGTTAGAATGTAGTGTGCTAGTAGGAAGAACATCTACCGTGACGGGCTTTCTATGCCCGTGTCCTCCTTATATCAGGGAGGCGAATCTCAATCAATTAATCAATAAAGCGAAAATAATCGAAAAAGTGATAAATGATAGAAGGGAAAAAGAAATAAAACCATGAATGTGAATTTAAGAAAATGGGAGAGAAACAAGAAAGAGAAGAAGTTAAACAGAAAAGAAAAACGAAAAAGATACTTAAAAAAAAAAAAAAAAAAAGGAGCTGTGGTCTACAACAGGCTGGAACTCGAGACACCTTTGTTAGAATCTCAGGCCGCTCCACCTTACTTCACCTTGGCTCCTACTTCCCTTATAGTCTTCTTGCAGTAAAATAGTGAAGAAAACAAAGAATATAAAGCAAAGACAAAAATTGAAAGGAAAAACAAAACTAACAAATATTAAAAACTGAAGGGAAAAAAAGGTGGAGAAGAAACAGGAAATACTAAAAGTAGAAAGAATGACTAAAAAGAGCCGAAGATCAAAACAAAAAAAGGAGAGAAGGAGGACAATGCAAAAGTAAGGATGGAAAATGAAAGATGAAAACTGAGGAAAAGGATTATAATGAAATAAAACAAGGAACGCTGGAGATGGAAGGAAAGGAAGTATAGGATGAAAGAAGAAAAATGGCGCATAAATGGAAAGGTGTTAATTCTGTACACCTGTAGTAGGCTCCCAGGTCGCTCAACCTTACTTCACCTCGACTCCTACCTGCCTTGTAGCTTGTGATACCGTGATTTGATCTAGGAAGTAAACAGAAGGGAGGAGGAGTAAGAAGAACAAGGAGAAAGTATGGGATAAGAAAGGAGAATGGAACGTTAAAGAAATGACAGAAACGTAAAAAATATATATGAAACGAAAAAAAAGGCAAAACACACATCTAAAAAGGAGAGAGAAAAGGAAAAGTAAACAGTGTAGAATGAAAAAGAAGAATATAAAAAATACAAAAAACAAAATGAGAGAGAAATAAAGCAAAGGAAACCGGCGGTGGAATCAGAGTGAAAGATTGAACTCATACACGTGAAGTCCAGTCCCAGGCCGCTCCACCTTATTTCATCTTATCTCCTACCTCTCTTGTAGTTTGTGATGCTGTACTGTAGTTGTAGCTCTGACCAACAGTGTAATATAGCTAACAGTGATGATGGTGATGATGATGATGACTGCTGTTATGATAATAGTGTTGAGAAAAATAACTACATGGGTAATGATGATGGTGACGAGTGATGATGATAGTGGTGACTGTGTTGTAGCTGGACGCTGACGAGAATAATGAACACCATACAGTTAATGATGATGATGATGATGATGAGTTTGGTGACGTAATTTACTACTGATAATAGAACGTTAATTTAATTTGGTCTCCTATTTTTTTTTTTACCTTGTATTGCCGTAACATAATATAAGAAGAAGCAATAATGAATTAGCACTCATGAAATGGAAAAGAAAGAAAGAAAATGAGGGAGAAAAAACATATGGAAATTAACAATATAGGAATTAGAAAAGAGAAAAAACATAGAATTACAAAATGGGACAAGTAAAGCGAAAATAAATGAAGAAAGCGATAAATGATAGAAGGGAAAAAGAAATAAAAACATGAATGTGAATTTAAGAAAAAGGGAGAGAAACAAGAAACAGAAGAAGTTAAACAGAAAAGAAAAAAAAATACACATAAAAAAAAGGAGCGGCAGTTGACACGGGGTGGAACTCGAGACACCTTTGTTACAATCTCAGGCCGCTCCACCTAACTTCACCTTGGCTCCTACTTCTCTTATATATTTCTTGCAGTAATATAGTGATGCAAGAAAACAAAGAAAATAAAGTAAAAACCAGAACTGAAAGGAAAAACAAAACTAGAAGAAAAATTAAAAATGAAGAGAAAAAATTGAAGAGGAAACAGGAAAAACTAAAAGGAGAAAAAAAGAATTAAATGAGACGAAATGAATCAACTCAGAAAAAGGAGAGAAAGAGGACGACGCAAAAAGAAGAATGGAGAAAGAAAGAGGAAAACTGAGGGAAAGGATTATAATGAAAAAATTAAGTAATTAAGGAGATGTTGAGAAATAAAGTAAAGGAAGAAAGAAGAATAATTACGCATAAATGGAAAGGTGTTAATTCTGTTCACCTGTAGTAGAGTCCAAGGCTGCTCCACTTACTTCATATCGATTCCTACCTTCCTTCTAGCTTGTGATGGCGTGATTTGATGGAGGAAGTAAACAGAAGAGAAGGGGAGTGAGAAGAAAAATAAGAAGGTAGGGAATAACAAAGAAGAAAGGAATGATAAGGAAAATATATGGTAGGAAACGAAAAAAAGGTAAAATGCACTTAAAAAGGGAGAGAGAGAAAAGTAGTGAAGAATAAAAAAGAAAATAAAAAGAAAAAAGAAAAGGGAAAACAAAGAAAAGGTGAAAGAGGATCAACGAAATGAGAGAGAAATAAAGAAAAGGAGACGAGAGCTGGACTATGGGTGAAGGATTGACCTCTACAATATACACATGTAGTAGCGTTCCAGGCTGCTCCACCTTACTTCACCTTGTCTCCTACCTCTCTTGTAGTTTGTGATGCTGTAATGTAGTTGTGGCTCTGACCTACAGTGTAATATAGCTAATAGTGATGATGATGATGATGATGATGATGATGATGACGATGATGGTGAGAACGGTTATGATGACAGTGGTGAGCTTGAGAAAAATAATTATATGGATAATGATGATGGTGACGAGAGTGATGATGTGGGTGGTGATGGTGATGTAGCTGAACGATGATGAGAATAATGAACACTGTATACTTGATGATGATGATGATGACGATGAAGATAATGATGATGATGATGGGTCTCATGACGTAATTTTCTACCGATAATTAAACTCTAAATTTAATTTGGTCTCCTATCTGTTTTGTAGCTTGTATTGCCGTAATGTACGAGTAATATAGTGTGAAGCGAGGAAGAATTAGGACTTAAGTAATGAAGAAGAAAGAAAGAAAATGAGTCACGAAAAATACAGAGCAAAGAATCAATATTAGGAAGCAGAAATGAGAATATAGAATTACAAAATGGAACAAGGAAAAGGGAAATTAAACGAGAAAAAGTAATGAACGATAGAAAAGAAAAAAATATATTTATGAATGCGAATGTAAGAAAAGGAGGAGAAACAAGAAACAAAAGAAGCTAAACAGAAATGAAAAGAAGAAGGTAAGAATTACGTTAAAAAAAAAGAAAAAAAAAGAAAGCAAGACTCGCGGTAAGGTGGAACTCAAGACACCTTTGATAGAATCTAAGGCTGCTCCACCATACTTCACCTTGGCTTCTACTTCACTTATAGTCTTCCAGGAGTAATATACCGAGGAAAGAAAAAAAAAAGAAAAAACAAAAACTGAAAAGATAAACGAAACTAAAAGGTATAGGAAAATTGAAGGGAATAATTGGAAAGGAAAAAAGAAAACTATAAAGAGAAAGAAAAAATGAAAAGAAACGAAGGGAATCAATGAAAAGAGAGAGAGAGAGAGAGAGAGAGAGAGAGAGAGAGAGAGAGAGAGAGAGAGAGAGAGGACAAAGCCAAAGGAAGGAAGGAAGGAGAAAGAAAGAAGAAAACTGAGGAAATGGATTATAATGAAACAAGACATGGAATTAAGAAGATGGAATGAAAGAAAGTAAAGGAAGAGAAGAAAAACGACACATAAAAGGAAGATGTTGATTTTGCACACCTGTAGTTGAGTCCCAGGTTGGTCCACCTTACTTCATCTCGCCTCCTACCTGTCTTGTAGCTTATTGTGACGTTATGACGAGAAGAAAGAAAGGAGAAAAGGAATGATGGAGTAGGAAAGAAAACGACAGAGTAAGGGATTAAAGAGAAACGAAAGAGACCAAGACGAAAATACAGGAAATGAAAAAAAAAACGCAATGAAAACTAAAATGAAAGCTAAAGAAATGACAAAAACACAAGGACAAATATATTAATAAGGCAGAAATTATAGGAAATGAAAAGAACCACAGGGAAAACTAAACATATAAAGAGTGGGAGAGGACAACCGTTGTAAATAGACGTAGCCGAGGGGTGTTATTATACAGGGAAGATAATCTGGCCACCAATCTCAATAGGGTGGTTTTAGGTACCCGTAGTGAGATAGGGCACTTGATTATGGATCGTTAAGCTCAGCCAGAATTACGTAGTGAGACGTAATGTCACCGAGGTGAGTTACAGAACTCTTGGGTTACAAAGTTTATTGCACAAAGTTATAAAAAATGTGAGCTACAGTTTAGTAGAGCGTGATACTAACGTCGGACCTTCTCACCAGCACCTTCTTCCCCCTTTCTCTCTCTAACCCCCTTCTCACTGTATTTGACCCTCGTGTTAACGGGCTACTTTCCAACCCCTTCTTCTGATCTAAAAGGAGTCTCTCCGACATTATATACAGCGTGGGGAGGATGTGTATGGTAAATTTTCTATCACGTGGACTAACTGACTAGGGCTGGTTACTTCACGTGTTTGGGTACGTCATGAAATTCTTCGTCGTCTGGCCTACGAGGAAGTTTGAGATACATCGTATGGTTAAGGATTCTTGGTGGTCTGGGACAACAAAGGTTGTGGAAATACATTATGTGAATGGACATTCCTGGTTCGTCTAGGCAAGGGGATGTGTTCTCTAACTCTTCCGGGAGGACTCGGACATAACTACCTGTTTTACATATTGTTACCTATAGCTATATAGTTATATATAGTGTTATATTATGCCTACATATCGCTCGGTCACGCGAAACTGGCGTACCATCGACAGTAAATAGTCATAACATATTAATACATATTATATACACATTACAATGAACTTATAAGCTAATTAATTGAAATACAGTACATAATATTGTACAAGTAACCTAATTGTATGAATATTGTATAACTGCAGCTACATTGTCTTAATGCTATTGTAGTTGCATCATTTTAATGCAACTGTTACGCAAGTGTGACTGTAACATAACATTGTGTTGCTGCAACTGTTGCCATAAAATTATAGTTACAGTTTGTTAATGCAACTGTTACATAATTGTGTTGGCCATAAAACTATGGTTACATTTTGTTGATGCAACTGTTACATAATTGTGTTGGCCATAATTGTAGTTAAAGTTACATAAAGGTTACCTCTTGTTAATGCAACTGTTGCATAATTGTGCTGGCCATAAAACTGTAGTTACATTTTGTTAATTCAACTGTTACATAATTGTGTTGGCCATAATTGTAGTAATGCTATCGTCTGTAGTTACATAATTGTAGGAACTGTAATTGCAGTAATGCAAGGTAATGCAAGCGTCTGTAGTTACATAATTGTAACAAGTGTAACATAATTGTAGGAATCACAAGTGTGGTCCTTGTAGCTATATAACTGATATATATGTATAAAATTAATACAATAATAGCAATACAATCATATTATGAATCAGCCATATTTGATGTAGTTGTTCATTTGAGACACCATAGGTGTACTGACTTAGTTATGTGAGACACCATAGGTGCATTAGCTCAGTTATGTGAGACACCATAGGTGTATTAGCTTAGTTATGTTAGACACCGCAGGTGTATTATGTTAGTTATGTTGCACAGTTTATTTGAGAACCAAGGGTTTATTCACTTAGTTATGTTGCACAGTTTATTTGAGAACCAAGGGTGTATTCACTTAGTTATGTTGCACAGTTTGAATTAAGATGACATTATATGTAACCCATATTTTGTTATATTATATAAAATTGGATAAATAATATTTACACTATGTACAGACTTAGTTTCACACATCACTTGACACTGTGGTCCTTCAAAGGTTGTGAAGTCAACTTGATATACTTGCTCATTTTCAAATTCGTCTTTAGGTACTGGTTGCAAGTACTACAGTGTGTGGTTGGGTATAGCACACTGTTGTTAGCTCCATTTTTGTTGCTCATTATCACTTGATTTCCCTTGTCGCTGCAATATGAAGGATACATGTGTACTTACATTTTGATTCTCTGGTCTTACTTGATTTTCATATGTATGTATTATATGTTGGTGTATTGATCTTGTCTATCACTTTGTATATACGTAAGGCTGTGTATAAACGAAGTAGTACTATTAAACTAATAGAGTAAATGTTCGACTCACTGATATCAACTGTGGTGGGAATACGGGCTAGGGTGCTGCTGCTGATGATAATGATGCTGGCTGAAGGGAGTTGGTAGAGTTGATTGAAGTAGGTCAGGGTCCTGGTATGTCTGCATCAGCACTCAGTGTCGTTGTCCCCACTCAGCTGATGATGACACACTGCTGAGTAGCTGTCTCGCTCTGGTAGTCGTGGTGGAGATGGTGGTGGTGGTAGTGTTGGAGAAGGTGGAGATGGTGGTGCAGGGTGGTGGAGGTTGGAGGAGGGAGGAATGTGTTGATGCTAGATCACCCTGATGGGTCAACACACATATGTACTTCCTCCTTTCTCACTTATGCGTGTTATTGTTTGTCGTTTCTCACTTCTTTGTCTCACTTCTGTTGTTCTTAACATGTAGTGCTTAATTTTCCTTACTTGTTGAGATCAACTTGTAGGCATGTGGAGTTGTCGACAGGCGTAGTTTATAGTTGCTATTGTTTCTTATAATCGTGGAGTTGTGGTTTAGGAGCGACTGGGAACGAAGTTAAGCTGTGTTGATGCGACGCCAGCTCTCGCTCTCTGCTTTGCTTGTTTGATTGCGTGAAGTCGCCAAATTAAGCGTAGTCGTAGATTGCTGTGATTGAGACGTTTATCGGCTTCGTTTACAACTCACCACCACTCTCAGTGAACGTAGTAAGGTAGATATCGTAGTTTACCGTTGTAGCGGTTGTGTAAACTCGTAAGGTGCAGTTTGTCGTAGTTTACTCGTAAGGCGTAGCTTGATTGTGTTTCGTTTTCGCCACTTGCCACGTCTCAAGTGGCGTAGTTTATTGTAGTTGGTTCAATATTACCACTATTGACCAATGTAAGTGAGGGTAGTAGGTTCGTTTTTACGCTGCTCACCAATGTAAGTTGATGTAGCCGAGGGGTGTAATTATACAGAGAAGGTTATCTGGCCACCAATATCAATAGGGTGGTTTTAGGTACTTGTAGTGTGATAGGGCACTTGATTATGGATCGTTAAGCTCAGCCAGAATTAAGTAGTGAGACGTGATGTCACCGAGGTGAGTTACAGAACTCTTGGGTTACAAAGTTTATTGTACAAAGTTATAAAAAAGGTGAGCTACAGTTTAGTAGAGCGTGATACTAACGTCGGACCTTCTCACCAGCCCTTCTCCCCCCTTTCTCTCTCTAACCCCCTTCTCACTGTATCTTACCTCGTGTTAACGGGCCTACTCTCCAACCCCTTCTTCTGATCTTAAGGGAATCTCTCTGACATAATATACAGCGTGGGGAGGATGTATATGGTAAATTTCCTATCACGTGGACTAACTGACTAGGGCTGGTTACTCCACGTGTTTGGATTACGTCATGAAATTCTTGGTCCTCTGGCCTACAAGGAAGTTTGAGATACATCGTATGGTTAAGGATTCTTGATGGTCTGGGACAACAAAGGATGTGGATATACATTATGTGAATGGACATTCCTGGTTCGTCTAGACAAGGGGATGTGTTCTCTAACTCTTCCGGGAGGACTCAGTCATAACTACCTGTTTTACATATTGTTACCTATAGCTATATTGTTACATATAGTATTGTGTTATATTATGCCTACACTGTAATTATAGTACCAAGAAAAAGAAAGAATTAAGAAGAATAAAAAAGAGAGACGCAAAGAAATGGTGAAAGAGGATTAACAAAATGAGTGAGAAATGAAGACAAGGAGACGTCCAGAAAAATCAGTGTAGGATTGAACGCTATAAAAGTGTGCTGTAGTAGAGTCACAGGCCGCTCCACCTTACTTCATCTTGTCTCCTGCCTGCCTTGCAGCTTGCGATGCTGCAATTAGCAGAGGAAAAACAAAGAAAAAGCAAGAGAGTTAAGACAGAGAAAAAATGGAGCAATGGGAAACAGGAGGAAGGTACAAATAGATGAACAGATGATAAGATTTAAAAAAAAAGTCTGGAATTAGAATGGGAAAAAGAAATATGGAACAACAGAAATAAAAACAAACAATATTAAAGAATTCAGAAAGAAGGAAAGGAAGAAAAAGAGGGATAACAAAAAGAAAGAACGCAAGGAAGAAGGAACAGAAAGAATAAGAGAATTTAGAAAGAAAGAAATGGAGTTAATGGGAAAGAACAATGAAAAAACACAGAAAAAAAGAAAGGAGGAAGAGAAAATAAAAAGGGTGGGAGAACAGATATGGTTCAAGCTCAAGACGCAAAAGTCTCAGCAGACAGAAAAGACACTCAGAAAACTTGGAATGAAGAAGGAAAGAAGAAGAAGCACAATAAGAAAAAGTGGAAATGGAAGGTAACAAATAACGAAAAAAGAAACAAGAAAAAATGAATAAAAGGAGCAACAACAGCAACCTAGGGTCGAACTCAGGACACCTTTGTTAGGATCTCAGGTCGCTCCACCTTACTTCACCATGGCTTCTACTTCTCTTATAGCTATATTGTTATAATATAGTGAAGAAAGAGAAATGTCTGAGGGGGCAAATAGGGAAAAAGAGAGAAAGGAGAACGAGAAAAAAAGAGGTAGGAAAAATGAAATTGGCAGAGAGAAAGGAGAAACAAGAAACGGTAAAAAGCGGAAAGGGGAAAGAGAAGAGAAAAAGATTAAAAGAAAGAGAGAAAGGAGAACGAAAAAAATAAAACTCAGAAGAACTGAAAGAAATTAAAAGAGAAAAGAGGAAGTAAAACGACAAAGAAGGAAAAAGGGAAAAAAGGAAACAAAGGAAGGATTAAACGAAGAAAAGGAAAACAGAAAGTAATTATATGCAAGAAAATATGTAATAAACGGAAGAATACGAAAGAAAACGAGGAACAGGAAGTAAAAGAAATATGCTGTAATGTAACATACTGTATAAATAGAAAAGGAAGAGAAAATATGAAGTTAAACAAAGACAATGAGAAAGAACTAGTACGATGATAAAACCAATAGTAAATAAGATATAAAAAACAAGACAGATTCGGAGACACAAGGGGAAATGAAAAAGATAAGTGATATTATTATACAAAGGAGAAAAGACTAAAAATAAAAAAAGATGTGAGAACGAAGGAGGGCAAAAATTGTTGAAGAGGCGAAAGGAGTAAAAGAAACCGAAAGGACAGTAAACGAGAACAGGAAAGAGAAAAGAGGAAATCAAACTGAGAGAAAACCAACTAAAAAGGAGCCGTAAAGTACGAGTAGCCTACTTGGTTTGTGCGTCAGACACCTTTGTTAGAATCTCAGGCCGCTCCATCTTACTCCACCTTGGCTCCGACTTCTCTTGTTGCTTTACTGCTGTAATATAGTGAAAGGAGATGGAGAGGAAAGGAAGAAGATAATATGAGAGGCAGAAAGATGAAAGAAGTATCATAGCTTACTGAAGATAAATAAATGTAAAAAGAAAAGGAAAGGACAAAGGAAAAAGGAAGAGGGGAGGGGAGAAAGAAGGAATTTGTGGAGCAAGGATGAAAAGGAGCAAAAGAATTAAAGAAAAAAGGGACAGACGGGGCGGAGGAAAAGGAGAAAGGAAATGAATCAAAACATGGGATAAAGAAAAAGGAAAGAGAGAGGGAGGGAGGAAGAGGAAAGCTGAAGTATAGATGGTAAAAAGACTTACAGTAGAGTCCCAGGGCTATCTACCTAGTTTCATCTACCCTCCTACCCCTCTTGTAGCCTGTGATGTTGTATTATAGGATCTAAGTCTGTGTGGCTGATTATGATGTTGGCAGTGATGATGATGATGATGATGATGACGATTTTTATATAAGTAACTGTTGTTTATAATGACGTTACTTAGCCTGACTCCTTTCTCTTTTCTAGCTTGTGATGTTGTAACTGGTGGCTTTAATGTTGCTACTGATGATGATGATGATGATGATCAGGGACATGTTTACCTCAGGGCACATAGGCACGTGCCCTAGGCCCCGCGGTCCATGGGGAACCGTATAGGCTATAACAGAAAAATAAATGCAAACTGCATAGTAATATTTAAGTAAATTCATATTAATTACAACAGAACTAACTACACTGTGTGTGTGTGTGTGTGTGTGTGTGTGTGTGTGTGTGTGTGGTGTTAGCAGTGAAGGGGTCCCGCAGCTCACCAAGTGCCCTGGGCCCCGCTTAGGTTAAACATACCCCTGATCATGATGATGATAGTTAAGGACATAGCATGAACAAATTAAGTGACCCGACAAACCAACCTTTTAACCCATTTGCGCCCATTGTCCTCAATATAGGACGGAACTGGGCATTTTCAAAACTTGATGAAGAAGGGAACCCCATGGTAGGGACCTATAAGCTATGAGCTTCGCGACAAAGAGCCGGTAGGCGGAGGGCGGTACGTTTAGACTCTTCCAGCACAATCCCTCACGCAGGAACCCGGGGAGCTAATGGGTTAATGAGACAGTAAACAAAGACTGGATAAAGTTGGTACTCACACAGGTAGACCAGACAGGTACTGCACAACTCCTTACCTGAAACAATAGACCATACTATACAGACTGCATTATTGGATTACACAAGAACATATGACAAGGTAATAAATGAAAAGGGGAAGGGAAGAAAGAAAATGAGTTGCAAATGGTAATGGTGATAACTGTGTACACCTGTAGTAGTCTCAGACCGCTCTACCTTACTCCATCTTTTTGTCGACCTCTGCTTTAGCTTGTGACCATGTAATATTGTGGAGAAAGGAAGATGGAGAAGAAAATGAGGAAAAAATAAAAGGTGAGACATGGAGAGACGGAAGGAAAGAAAGTGATAGAAAAAGGGGGAAAAAATAAGAGGTGAGAGACGGAATGAATTAAAATGAGCAATTCAGAATTTAAAAAAAAAAAAAAAAGGCCGAGTAGAAAGAGAAAGAGACGCAAGGCAAGAAAAGGAGACCCAAAGATAATGATGGATAGAACTCGGTACACCTGTAGTAGAGTCCCAGGCCGCTCCACCTTACTTCATCTCGTCTCCTACCTGTCTTGTAGCTTGTGATGCTGTAATACAGATGTGGCTTTGATCTGACGTAACTAAAGGTGGTTATGGTGGTGATAGTGATGATGGTGATGGTGATTTAGATTACCACTGAGGATGATACTAGGAATTTTCTGTTTGATGATGATGATAATGATGATGATGATGATGATAATGATGATGATTATGATGATGACAGGGGTGGTGATAGTGGTAATGATCATGATGATGATAATGATCGGGGTGGTGGTAGTGTTAGTGATAATGATGATGATAATGATGATGATGGTGATGATAGCGGAGGTGGTAGGTGTAGTGATAATGATGATTATGATGATGATGATAGGGGTGGTGGTAGTGGCAGTGATAATGATGATGATGATGATGATAGGGGTGGGGGTATTGGTAATGATGATGATGATGATGATAGGGGTGGGGGTAGTGGTAATGATGATGATAATGATGATGATGATGATGATAGGGGTGGTGGTAGTTGTAATGATGATGATGATAGGGGTGGTGGTAGTTGTAATGATGATGATGATAGGGGTGGTGGTAGTTGTAATCATGATGATGTTAGGGGTGGTGGTAGTGGCAGTGATAATTATAATGATGATGATGATGATGATAGAGAAGGTGGTAGTGGTAATGATGATGATGATGATGATGGTAGGGGTGGTGGTTGTGGTAGTGATTATTATGATGATGATGATGATGATGATAGGGGTGGTGGTAATGGTAGTAATAATGATGATGATCATTATGTGTGGTGGTAGTGGTAGTGGTAGTGATGATGATGATGATGATGATGATGATGATGATGATGATAGGGGTGATGATGGTGGTGGTGACGATGATGGTGATGTACTTTATTACTGATAATGACGACTTTACTTCAGCTCGCACTCTACCTCCTTGTAGCTCGTGATGCTGTAATACAGAAAAATAAATGAGAGAGAGAGAGAGAGAGAGAGAGAGAGGGGAGGGCAAAAAAGAAAGTAATAACAGGAAAGAAATAATACGTAAAGTAAAGAAAAACTTAACGAGAAAAACAAGAATTTACGTAGGTACGACTAAGAATTGAAAGAGAAGGGGGATTGAGTTATCCCCGTGCCCTGAAGACTGGGTCTACTGTATGAATGTGCGTGGACGTAGTGCGACTGGGGCTAAAAGGGAGGGGATTGGGAGAAAGTTTGTGAGAAGAAAGTTGGATGTGTTAGCTTTGAGTGAAACAAAGATGAAAGGGAAAGTGAGTCTATGTTTGGAAGTGTGAATGGAAGGATGTCAGGTGTTGACAGATTAAGGGAGAGAGAAGGTGTGGCCATGTTAGTGAGCCTGGAAGTGCAGCAGTGTGTGACTGAATGGAAGGAGGTGTCATCGAGACTCATGTTGGTGAAAGTGAAATTTGAACGTGAGTGGTGGGTATTTGTGAGTGCATATGGGCCAGGTAGTGAAAGGAATGCTGAAGAAGGGGGTTTGTCTGGAGTGATGTTGATGAGTGTCTGCAGAGTTTTGGAGAGAAAGTGAACTTGGTAATGATGGGAGATTTGAATGCTAAAGTGGAAAGTGTACCAGTTGAAGGTGCAGTTGGTATGCATGGTGTGCCTGGAAGAAATGACAGTGGGGAGCGAATGATGAGAATGTGTGTTGAGCAAGTGATTGGAAGTACGTTGTTTGAGAAGTAAGATATTTATAAGTATACACGGGTGAGACAGGAGGGTGGAAGGGTTGCAGATAGAGCATTGATGGACCATGTGGTTGTGTCCAGGAATGTAATAGGAAGACTGATGGTGATTGGAAATACCTTGTTTGAGAAGAAAGATATTTATAAGTATACATGGATGAGACAGGAGGGTGGAAGGGTTGTTGATGAAAGCATTGATGGACTATGTGGTTGTGTCCAGGAATGTAAGGGGAAGATTGTTGGATGTGAGCGTTCTGAGAGGGGAGGGTGGAGGCATGTCTGACCACTACCTAGTGGAGGGAAAGTTGACAGTAGGTAAGAGATGGGTGAGAGCTAGGAGAGCTAGGTGTGGCAGGGAGGTTTTGAAAGTGAATGAATTGGATAAGAGAAAATGATAAGAGTATCAGGACAAATTGAAACATGAGTGGAACGCAGTGAAAGATCAGGGAAATGGCAGTGTGGAGGAGGAATGGCAGTTGTTTAAGAATGCTGTGGTGGGGGATGCGAAAGAGGTGTGTGGTGTGAGACGAGTGGGTGGTGGTGTAAGAAAGGGAAATAAATGGTGGTGCGAGGAAGTAAGTATGGCTGTGGCTGAGAAGAGACATACAAATGAAGTGTGGATGCTGAGGAAGAATGTGTCAAATGAGAGATATAAGGAAAAGAGGAATAGGGCGAGAAGGGCTGTGCGTGATGCTAAAGTGGCAGCAGATGAAAGGTGGAGTAGGCGGTTGACTGAGAATTTTCAACAGAATAAGAGAATGTTTTAAAAGGAAGTGAACAGGGTGCGAAAGGGAGAGTCTGGGAAGGAAGAGCGAGTAAAAGCAGAGGATGGAAGGATGTTAACTGAGATAGATGCAGTAGGGAAGAGATAGGCGGAGTATTTTGAAAAATTGTTAAATGTAGAGGAGGAGAGGGAGGCTGAGATTGTGGCAGATGGAAGGGTGCAAGGAATAAAATGTGCTGGGAGAGTTGAATGATTCTTTGATCACGATGGAGGAAATGCAGGAAGCAGTAAAGGAAATGCAAGCAGGGAAAGCTGCAGGTATGGACGGGTGTGCTGTGGAATGCCTAAAAGGTGGTGGAACTATCATTGTTGAGTAATTAGTAAGATTGTTGAATGTGTGCTTTGTGAGAGGTATGGTGCCAATTGACTGGGCAAGTGCTTGTTTGGTTCCACTGTATAAAGGTAAGGGTGCTAAGTATGAATGTACTAGCTTTAGAGGTATAAGTCTGTTAAGTGTTGTAGGTAAGGTGCTAAGAGAGTTAGAGAGGGTACAGAGGGAGCGATTGGTGATGAGCAGTGTGGTGATGCGTGGATTAGGTGCTTGCTGTGAGACAGGTGTGTGAAAAGTATTTGGCGAAAGGAAAGGTGTTTTGGACGTTCATGGATTTAGAGAATGCGTATGAAAGAGCTGATAGGGAGGCTTTGTGGACTGTTTTTAGATTGTATGGACTAGATTGCTAACAGGAGTGAAAAGTTTTTATGTAAATGGTAGAGGGTGTCTAAGAGTGGGAAACACTTTGAGTGGTTGGTTTCCCGTGAGAGTGGGGCTGCGGCAGGGATGTGTGATGTTGCCTCGGTTGTTTAATATTTATATGGATGGTGTTGTAAGGGAGGTGAGTGCAAGTGTGTTAGGTGGAGGTCTGAGTCTGGTGAATGCTGATGGTAGAGAATGGAGTCAGAATCAGCTGCTGTTTGAGGATGATACTGCACTGGTGGCTGATTCAGAGGAGAGATTGAGACAGTTGGTAGAGGAGTTTGGAAGGGTGTGTGAAAGGAGAGTAAATGAGAATAAGAGTAAAGTGATGAAGTGTACAAGGTGGGTAGATTGTAGGAGGATGAATATAGTTTTGAAGCATATGGCAGGGTGGATATTCAAGGATTGTGGAAAGTATTAAGAACATATGGACTAGATGGGAAGTTGTTCAATGATGTGGAGAGCATGTATGAGGATGCTAAGGCTGCAGTGCGTGTGGATAGTGAACTGAGTGAATTTCTATTTGAAGGTTGGATTGAAACAGGAATGTGTCATGTCTCCATGGCTGTTCAATCTGTACATGGATGTGGTTATAAAAAAGATACAAGGTAGGGCAGTAGATGTTGGAATGGCCCTAATGAGAGAGGGCAGTGTTTGGAAACTCCCTGTACTGTTGTTTGCAGATGATACTGTGTTGTTAAGTGAAGACAAAGGGGAGCTGCAAAGCTTGGTGAATGCGTCTGGGAGACTGTGTAAGAAATGGAATCTAAAGGTGAACCTAGGGAAGAGTAAAGTTATGGTCTTCGAGAGTAGTGAAGTCAGCGAATGTATAGTTAGGTTGGATGAGCAGGAAATGGAAAATGTGAGTACGTTTAAGTACCTGGGTCGTGTGATGAGTAAGGATGGAAGTTTGGAGGGTGAAGTGTTTGAAAGGGTACGATAAGGAAGAAGGTTGCTGGTTCCTTGAAAGCAGTGATAAGAAACAGGGAAGTGAGCATGGATGTGAAAAAGTTATTGCATGACAGTATTGTGATACCAACTCTAACGTATGGAAGTGAAGCTTGGACCTTGTTGGAGGGGTCAAGAATGAGAGCATTGGAAATGAGTTATTTGAGAGGAGCCTGTGGAGTCACATGGAGAGACAGACTGACAAATGAGGTTGTGAAAGAGCATTGTGGTGTGTATGTGGATGTGACTGGAAGCGTTTAGAGAAACACACTGAGGTGGTTTGGCCATGTGGAGGGGATGGAGAGTGAGAGACTGACAAGGAGAGTGTATGTGAGGGAAGTGGAGGGGGAGAGAGGGAGGGGGAGGCCAAGGTTGAGATGGAGGGATGGAGTGGAGAGGTATATGAGAGAGGGGGGTGCGAGCTGGGAGCAGGGCAGTGAAATGGATGGAAAGCGGGCGACATGAAGGCGATTTGTTTGTGGCCACCCCGTATGGGATTAAGGCGCCTGGCAATATATATATATATATATATATATATATATATATATATATACAGAGAGAGAGAGAGAGAGAGAGAGAGAGAGAGAGAGAGAGAGAGAAATTATTATAAATCATGAAAGACTGACACGATGAGATGAAACAGGAAAAAAGGAAAAAAAATAGTATAAGTAAAGCAGAGGCAAAAGGAATAAAAAAAAGAACAAAAAGAGAGACAGAGAGAAGGAAAGACAAGGGGCAAGAACGAAAGAGGGAACATAGAAACACAAGTAGCATAGAAAAAGACAAGTGCTCGTGTGCCCTTCGGGCCCGAGTAGACTCGATTTCTAAAAGTCCCGGTACCGAATGAACTGTTTTCCGAACCAAACTTTGATCGCTCTGAACTCTAATAAAAAATCATCAAATGAGATGGTACCAAGTTTTTCGACATCAGGGAATTTCTGCGATTTTCATGCCAATTTTGGTGCACCAGAACGCCTCCGTACCGAAGAAAGGCGCCCTCACCTCGCTTCGGGAATGGAACCCAGGTTGTCCGAACGCAAGGCCGAGATATTAACCACTCGGCCACGGCAACCGGCCGAGCGTCGGAAGCGGCGTTTTTTGGTCAAAATTTGATCGCTCACTAAATATAGTAAAAGTTTTTCAATCGTGATGGGACCAAGTTTTTTCACATCAGCTAATTTTTTACAATTTTTGTGCCAATTTTGGTGCGATTTGAATGTGTAGTTTCGGCTGCCCAAAATACACACACACACACACGGCTACTGCTATGGTGCATTAGAAACTAAAGACAAACAGGAAGAAGAGGAAGAAGAAGAAAAAAAAAATGAAAAGAAGCGAGTTCCGGGATAGGGTGGAACTCAAGACATCTTCATTAAAATCTAAGGCCGCTTCAGCCATAGATATATATACATGGATGCCGCACGAAGAGGCAAAACATGCGTCAGCTTGGTCGCCATGTTAGAAAGGTCAAGAGCACGTCGTCTGCTATGGTCTGCTCTACAACTGTACAGCCTTTAACTTCTCTGTAATGCCACAGCGTTACACTAACGAGCGAAAATTGGCACCAGACAATAGGGAATAACTTTTCTTGGGTAAGTATATACAATTTGTACTATAAAATAAATACAAACGTCATACTGAGTGCACTGCTGGGACTGATGCATGCTGACGTGAAGTACTTCCACACTTGAGAGAGAGAGAGAGAGAGAGAGAGAGAGAGAGAGAGAGAGAGAGAGAGAGAGAGAGAGAGAGAGCATAAAAGAAAGTAATAACAGGAAAGAAATAATACGTAAAGAAACGAAATAACTGAACGAGAAATACAAGAACAAAAATAGGTAAAACTGAGAAAAAAATGATATGTCGAGAGGAGGAAGAAGAAAAAGAAAAAAATAATAAGAAATAAATTAGAACAATAAACGAAAGGATAAAAGATGGAAAAAAGCAAAGAGAAAGAAGAGAAAAATGACGTGAGCAAAGTAAAGAGGAATTACTGTCAAGGCCGCTCCACCTTACTTCACCTCATCTCCTACCTCTCGTGTAGCTTATTAGGATGCAATATTTTTATGAATTTAATCAAAGGAAACTGATGATGAGGAGGATAATGATGATGATGACAGTGATGGTGGTAGTGGTAGTGGTGGTGGTGGTGGTGGTGAGGGAGATGTCTGTTCGTTTCTGGGCTAACCTTTACCTGCTAAAATATTACTGGTCATCAATAAATTTAGCAATAACTAAGGTGGTACTTATGAACTGTGGTGAAGAGCGGTCATCACGGGTAGTATCATCCATATGGTTTAAATTCCTCCTCTGACACTATGTTGAGACCGTGTGGCAAACTATCACATTAATCTAATGCAGTAATAGGAAATGGCAGAGTACAGGAGGAGTTAGAGTCAGTGAATTGAAATGAAATGGATCTGGACAGCCTGTGGAATGCATATAGGGATTCCTTAGTTTGGAATGCTGAAGCGGTGTGTGGTGTGGCAAGAGTAACAACAAAGAAGAAAGGCACGGCGTGGTGGGACAGGGGAGGGTATGAGAGCAGTAGAGGAAAAGAGGAACAAGTGACTAAAGTGGTTACAGGACAGGGGTTCAGTTGAAATATGATCAGAATATAGTGAGAGCATGAAGCACGTAAAGAGACTAGTGAAGAGGAAAAAGAACGAGGTAAATGATGATCAAGGAAGAAAAATGAATGCAAACTGGTCTGAAAATAAGGTTATTCTGGAAAGAGGTGCGGAAATGTAGAAGTGAAAGCGGAAAGAAATGTGAGTGGGAAGGATGTAGGTGGTAGATTATTCCATGGTGATGAAGTAAGGACCAGATGGAAAGAATATTTTGAAAGCCTGATGAATGGGAATAGAGAATGCAGAGCAGCTGTAAACATGATTGATTTTGGGGGTGTGCAGGGAAGGAATGCAATGCCAGGAGACGTGACACTCGCACAGGTGAGAAGTGCTGTGAAGCTGCTGAAAATTGGGAAAGCAGCTGGGGTTGATGAGGTGTATGCAGAGATGCTTAAGTGTAGTGGAGAGAGTGGAATGAAGTGCTTGTTGGAGATATGTAAGAAGGCATGGATGAGTGAAACTGTGCCTGCAGTGTGGAAAAAGGCTGTGACTGTACGCCTGTACAAGAATAAAGGTGACCGAAGTCAGTGCAAGAATTATTGTGGCATAAGTTTATTGAGTGTGGTAGGGAAGGTATATGGAAGATTTATTATAGGGAAAGTAAGAGAGATATCATCACTCCTAATGAGTGATGAACAGGGTGGCTTTAGGAGTGGCAGAGGATGTGTGGATCAAATATTTGCAGTGAGACAGATAGCAGAGAAAGCTTGAGAGAAGGACCATAAGGTGTTTATGGTATTCATGGATCTGGAAAAAGCATACGACAAAGTGGACAGAGAAGGATTGTGGGAAGTTTTGCGCATGTACGGTGTAGATGGTAAGCTGCTAGGTGCCGTCAAGGGTTTTTATGATGGTAGTGAAGCATGTGTAAGGGTTAATGGGCATCTAAGTGAATGGTTCACGATCGGTGTGGGCATGCGACAAGGTTTTATGACGTCTCCATGGTTGTTCAATATATATATGGATGGGGTGATGAGAGAAGTAAAAATACGGGTAACGGAGAGAGGGATAGCGTTGGCAATGAATGGAGATGGATGGAATCTCTCAAATTTGTTGTATGCTGATGATGCAGTACTGCTTGCAAGTATCGGACAAGAACTTGGTAGGCTAGTGCAGAGTTTTGCTGATGTCTGTGAGCGTCGTGCCATGACAGTAAATGTAGAAGAGAGTGAAGTGATGGTTATTGAGAGAGAACGTGACTCCCTGTACGATGTCACAGTGAATGGAGAGAGATAAATCTGGTGAGAAAGTTCAAATACTTGGGTACAGTGATAGAAAAGAGAGGAAAATGTGCAAAAGAAGTTGGAAGCAGAGTGACACAAGGAAAAAACTAGCTGGTGCAATGAAGGCCTTGATAAGAAACAGAGGCTTGAGTGTTGCAGCTGCACGAAGCTTATATGATGGAGTGTTAGTGCCAAGTTTAACATATGGGTGTGAGACTCTGGTGTGGCATGAAAATGAAAAGTCAGGAGTAACAGCATTGGAGATGGGACTGCTGAGGAATGTATGTGGAGTACAGAGGGTGGATAGGATACAAATTAACGTGATCAGCGAAAGATGTGGAGTGAGGAAGTCTGTGGACACCATAATCGAAGAAAGTGTACTGAGATGGTATGGTCATGTGGAGAGAATGGATAACAATAGAGAGGTGAAAAAGATGTATTTGAGCAAATCTGAAGGAGGGAGGTGGCGAGGTAGACCAAGGAGAAGGTGGAGAGATATAGTGGATGAGTGTGTGAGGAAGAGAGGTTTGGAAGTCGGTAAGGCTAGGGAACAGATAAGAGATCGAACTGGCTGGATGAATATTGTAAGAAGTGCATGATCAGAATAAAGCTGTTAGAATCATTAACAACCCTGCCATTACATATAAACTACCTCCCCTGCAAGTAAGAAGGAATGTTGCCTCCCTTGCATTATTTTACAGATATTTTTTTGGCAAATGCTCAGACGAAGTTGCGTCCATGGTGCCACCTCTCCATGCCTTCCCTCGTGCTACACGGGCATCTGGTAGCGCTCATGACTGGAATGTCACTCAACCATATTGCAGAACTTCTGCCTATCAGAATTCTTTCATTCCCCGAACTGCATCTCTCTGGAACTCGCTTCCCCAGAGTTGTTTTCCTCCAAATTTCAACCCACAACTGCTCAAGTCTAACTGTTACAGGTATTTTATGAATAGAGGACACCAGTAATCTGGTGTATGGATTATTTTTTTTCCCCATTTATTTTTCCTTCCTCCGTTCTGTTATTAAAAAAAAAAAAAAATCTGGGATTTGGCATCCCTTTTTAATGTGGCAGCGTCCAGACTGACTCAATCGGATACGTTTATGTGGAGCTACAGAATGTGGAGAAGGCTTTCGGCGTATCCGATAAAGCCAGGATTCCGGGGGCTTGACTGATGAGTGAATGGAAGGGTGGCCCATTGGACTGGGCAAATCTGGGCTGTCTGGAAATTGCTACTCCTCACCCTGCCCTAGGGTGGGAAAGGAGGTCCGGATGATGATGATGAGTAATAGGAAAGAAAGAGTAAAAGAAAGAAGGGAGACAGAAAAGGAGAGAGCAAGAATGAAGGAAAGAATGAATGACAAACAGACAATGAAGACGACAAAGAAATGAGATAGAAAATCAGAATGAAAAACCATAGAAAAAGTAAAATACAAGTAAAGAAAAGGAGGCCATTTCATATAGGGTAAAAGTTTGAACTCGATACACCTGTAGTTGAGTCCCAGGCCGCTCCACTTTACTTCATCTCACCTCCTGCCTCTTTCGTAGAATATAGTGATGAAATATAGTTGTGGATTTGGTTTACAGTTGGTAAGGGGGTGGTGTGGGTTATAGTTATGATGATGATGATGAAGATAATGGAGATGTCTTTTAGTTTCAGTATAAATAATGAAAGCTGTACTGTTGATGATGATGGTTTTGGTGGTGATGATGAGTATGGTGGTGGTGGGGGCAGTGGTTGTGGCATTGATGATGATAATGATGATAATGATAATGTACAGTCGATAAGAAATGTATGGCACAAGAGGGTACGATGATATGTGAAATGCTCAATAAAACCTGTGAAGTTGTAAGACCATTGATCTGTTATCATCTGAATATGCAAACATTAACAACAACGACCAGAAAATTTCATAAGCAAGCGGTATATGGCATACTTACGTAAGCAGGGTTACCAACGTGGACAAAAATCATCCACCATTTTACAACAGCCAACGTCCGCGGTGTCAAAGTGTTTGGCGATACTTTCTGGATCTAGTGTACAGTAGGTTAGTAGTGAGGATAAATACACCCCTTTAACTACCCTCCTGCCTCTCTGTTACCTGCTGACACGTTAATACCAAGGTGCAAATGAGCAGGATGGAAGTGAAAAAGAAGGAAAGGGAGAAACAGAAATGTAAAAAGACAAAAATGTTAAATAAAAGTTATGTACCGTAAGAGGAATAAAATGAGAAAATGAACAATCACAGCTACCAAGAGAAGGGGGGAACAAGAAAATGAGTATGAAAGGAGTTAAACAGAAGATAGAAAGAATAAGTAATAATATTAAGAACGCAGAAAGAAAGAAAGTAATATAAGGCAGACGGAGGAAGGAACATTAAGAAACACAAGGAGAATAAATGGAACATGAGAGAGAGAGAGAGAGAGAGAGAGAGAGAGAGAGAGAGAGATCTGGGTGAAACTCTAAAAACATATCACAGTTGATGGAGGCAGAGAGAAGAAATTACTGTGGAAAAAGAAAAAATAATAAAAGGAAAAAGAATTAGAGATAAGAAAGGAAATGAGAAAGAACAGAAGGAGTGAGAGGGGTTGACTGGCACAGAATGGCAGATCAGTAAAAGAAAGGACGAAAGGGGAAGAAGAAACAAAATAAGAATAATGGAGAAAAAGGGAAAAGAGAAAGAAATATAAAAAGGAGCTGAGGCTGAATCCGGGTGGATCTCCAGACACCTTTGTTAGCATCTCAGGCCGGTCCACCTTACATCACCTTGGCTCCTACTACTGTTTATTGCTGTAATATTGAGAAGAAAGAGAAGAAACAATGAGATGGAAAAAGAATGAGAGAAAGGAGAAAAATAAAGAGCCAGAAGGGATGCAAACATGAGAGAGAAAGGAGAAAGAAGAAAATGGATAAGGAAAAAATGAAAATGAAAGGAAGGATAAAAAAAGAAACAAAGACTTAATGAAGGAAATATAAGCTGGAAAATACGAAATAAAAGGAAGATTACGAAATAAAAGACGGAATAGGACAGGAATTAAGGTATAAGCTCATTACAAAGTCCCAGGCCGCTCCACCTTACTTTATTTCGCCTCCAGCCTCTATTGTACCTTGTGATGACGTAATACAGTTGAAAAGGAAAGGAAAACAACTGAAAAAGAGTAAGGAAGTAAAGATTATGTAAGAAAAGTTACAGAAGAGAAGAAAGGAACGGGTTAGTTTTGATGAGAATGCTGATAAATGTATGTGTGATTGTGGTAGAAAGAAAAAAAAAAGAAAAAACGAGAAAAAATGAAAGAAAATTTGAGTAAATAAGGTAAGAGAAGTAAAATGAAGAAACAAAAAGGGAAGAGAGAAAGAAAGACAGTAAGAACGGCAAAGAGAGAAAAGAAGAAAGAAAGAAAGGAAAAGAGAGAGAAGATGAGGCATGAAAAATAAAAGGAAGGTCGTCTGTCACGTGGTTTGGTTTGAACTCGGTACACCTGTTGTAGAGTTCCAGGCCGCTCCACCTTACTTCACCTCGCCTCCTACGTCTCTTGTAGCTTGTGATGCTTTAATATAGATCTGGATTGATCTTATGTCGCTAAAAATGCTGCTGATGATAATGATAACGATGATGGTGCTGGTGGTGATGATGTTAGTGAAGTTATGGTAGTTTTGTGGTAAAGACAACTGTGTGGATAATGATGATGATGACAGTACTGATAATGATGATGATAATGATGATGACGACTGTACTGGTGTCAGTGGTAATGACGGTGACAGTACTGATAATGATAATGATGGTGATGATGATGACTACTGGTGGTGGTGGTAATGATGATGGTGGCAATGACAACTGTGTGGATAATGATGATGGTGACAGTACTGAGGTGATGATAATGATGACGATGATGAAGACGTACGGCACTTGTGATGATAACAATTTTACCTCATCTCTCTTCCTATCTCTTGTAACCTGCTATGTTGTAGTAATGAAAGGAGAAAGGAGGGTAGAAAGATACAGACCAGAAAAAGGGAAAATGAGAAATAAATAAATAAGTAAGGATAATGAATGACAAAAAGAAGGCAGAAAGTGAAGACAAGAGAAAAAAGGAGGAAGAAGGGGGAAAAGGGTGAAGGTTTGAACTAGGCACACTTGTAGTAGAGTCGAGGCCACACCACTTTACTTCATCTCGCCTCCTACCTCTCTCGTAGCTAGTGATGCTGTAATATTATGAAGAAAGAAGGAAAAACTATGAGGAAGACAAGGAAGAATGAAAGAGGGAGATACAAAATAAAGGGGTCCAGGAAGAAGCTTTGAGAGGAAAAGGAAGTATAGAAAAGGGGACAGGAAGCAGCTTGAGGTTAGAACTCATTACACACACAGCAGTCCCAGGCCTCTCCACATTACTCCATCTTATCTCCTACCTCTGTTATACATGCAGTGCTCTATATACGTATATACTGAACAACTATGTAGGTGATGCTGAGAGAGAGAGAGAGAGAGAGAGAGAGAGAGAGAGAGAGAGAGAGAGAGAGAGCACTGTCGAAGAAATGGTCAAACTCGAGACACCTTTCTTATCATCACAGGCCGATCCACCTTACTTCACCTTGGATTCTACTTCTCTAGTAGTTATATTGCTGTAATATCGGGAAGGAAGAACGGAGAAAATTGACAAATGAAAGGACAAAGAATTAACGAGAAATCAGAACGAAAGAAGGGATACAGAAAGAAAAGATGGGAGAAAACTGAAGGGAAAGGAAAGAAAAGAAGACAGAACGAATGAAAGTGGAGAATACAGAAAGGAAATAAAAGATATGACAAGGAAAAAAGGAATCAAGCGAGAAAAAAATCAGATAAAGAAACAAGGGGCGAAGGAGGGCGAGAATAATCCATAGCGTGATGCAAAGAAGACAAGAAACAAAAGGAGAAGCAAGGAAGATTAGGAATAAACAGTAAAGGTGTTAACTCGGTACACCTGTAATAGTCACAGGCCGCTCCATCTTACATAATCTACCATCTCGCCTCCAACCTGCTAATTATTTTATGATGTAACGAACTGGAGAAAGAAAGAACGAAAATGGTAGAAAATGGGAAGGGGGCAAATATGGAAGGTAGGAAAGTGAGAAATAGAGAAAAAATGAGACACTAAGCAGTGGGAAAAAGAATGAAAAGGAAACACAGCGATTAAGGTAGAACTCAGTACACCTGTAATAAAATCCCCGGTAGGTTCACCTTATTTAATCTTGTCTCCTACTTGTCTTGGTGATTGTGATGCTGTAATATAGTGATGGATGTGATCTAAAGGTGCTAATGGTGATGATGTTTTATTATGTTGATGGTGACTTAACAGAGCTTTGATGATAACCAAATAAGCTAATGAGGTATCGATAGCATATGTGTTAACTGTGTACACCTGTTGTAGAATGTCAGACCGCTTCACCTTACTTCATCTTTTTGTCGACCTCCCCTGTAGCTTGTGACCATGAAATATTGTGGAGAAAAAATGAAGGAACGATAAGGGGAGAAAGAGACAAAAGGTGAGAGACGGACGATTAAAAATGAGAAATTCTGAATGAAAAATGGAAAGAAAGTAGGACAGAGTAGACTGGGAAGGAAAGAAAAGGAGACAGCGACATAGGAGGGCAGAAAGCGGTACACCTGTAGTTGAGTCCCAGGCCGCTCCACCTTACTTCATCTCGTCTCCTACCTCTCTTGCGGCTTGTGATGCTGTAATATCGATGTGGGTTTTATCTGTAGTAGCTAAAAGTGATGGTGGTGGTAGTGACAATGATCATGGTGATTTAGCTTAGCTCTTACGATGATAATAGGAATTATCTGCTTGATAAGGATGATAATGAGCTGGAGGAGGTGGATGATGGTGACATTAACAATACAATCCAGCTCAAATCCTAACTCTTTATTGACGGTGGGGTATAATATCATATGGAAAAAATTACGATGGAAATAAAGTGGACGGGAGAAAGGTTAAATTGAATAAGAAGCTAAAAAGATACAAAGAAAAAAAATATTTAATTAGGAAAAAAAAGGAATGAAAGATGGACGAAGTAAGATTAAGAAACAGAAGAACAATAAACGGAAAATTGGAGAGAGAGAGAGAGAGAGAGAGAGAGAGAGAGAGAGAGAGAGAGAGAGAGAGAGAGAGGCTCTAACTTGAAACACCTTTTATAGAATCTCAGGCAGCTCCACTTTACTGCACCTTGGCTTCTACATATCCTGTAGTTTGTTGCTATAATACAGCGAGGAAAGAATGGAGAGAGAAACAAAAGGAAGTAGAAAAAAGAACAAGATATGAAAAAAAAGGAGGAGAAGGAATCAAAAGAAGAAAGACAAAAAGGAGAAAAAATTTGGAGAAGGAAAAAGAAAATATTAAGAAAGGGAAAGTAACGTGGAAAATGAGAAAGGAAAAAGGTTGTAAAAGAATGAAACAAAACATGAAATAAAGAAGGAAAGAAAGTAAAGGAACAGGTGGAAAAAAATGCCTAATTGGTAAAGGTGTTAACTCAGCACACCAGTCATAGAGTCCCAGGCCGCTCCATCTTATTTCGCCTCGCCTCCTACCTGTCTTATTGCTTGTGACCAATAATGGAGATGGGGATTTAATATAATATAGACAATGGTGATGATGATGATGATGATGATGATGATGATGATGATAATGATGACGATGATAATGGTGATGCAAATTTACGTTCGTTTTCATAATACTAATAAAACTTAAATAGATGATGATGAAGCTAATGATGCAAGTGCTATGGTATAGATGAAAATAACACTTCTTCTGACAATAATAATGAAAGTTTAATGGATGATGGTGATAATGATGATGATGATGATGATACATATTGTAGTGACGATGATGATGATACATATTGTAGTGACGATGATGATGATACATATTGTAGTGACGATGATGATGATAGTGGTGGTGATGAAAAGTAGATTAGTACCGAGGTTAATAAGCTTACTTCATGTCACCTCTCCGTCTTTCTAAGCTTGTGATGCTGTACTATCATAAAGGAAAATGGGGGAAGAAAGAGAAATAATATAGGAACCATTAATCAGATGATGAGAAAGAAAAAAATGATAGAAAAAAAAACAAAAAAAAAAAGGTAAAGAATAATGACAGGTTTAATAAAGACATGGTAAAGAACAAGACACAGAAAGACTAAAAAAAAAAAAAAAAAAAAAAAAAAAGGAGAAATGGACAGATAGGAGACAGGGATAAAAAAAAAGGGGGGTGAAAGACTAGGAGAAGGAACGAAGAAAAAAAGAAAAATAGAAAAAAGAAAAATGAAATGAGAAGAAGAGAACAAAAAAAAAACAGTACAAGAGGGATGGGTCGAACTCAAGACATCTTCGGTAAAATCTCAGGACGCTCCGTCTTACTTCGCCTTGGCTCCTAATTCTCTTGTATTTTAAATGCAGTAATATAGCGACGAGAACAAGGAGAGAAGAAACGGAAGGAGAAGAAAGAAGAGAAACGAGATATAATGAATCTTGTGATACTGTAATATAATGAAGGGAAAAAAAGGAGGCACAGAGAGAAATGCAATGAGGTAAAGAGGGAATGAGAAAGATGGAAAAGAAAATGACTGTACTGGAAAAAATCAGAAGAAAAGTTAGAAATAAAGACTATGACAAGGAATGTAAGGAAGATTAAAAACACACAAAGAGGAATACAGGAAGAAAGAGAAGAGAAAGAAAAAAATATGAATAAAGGAGAAAGAAAGGAGGAAGGAGAAAGAAAGAGGACGATTAAAAGAACGTAACAAAATGCGAAAAAGTAAAAAAAAAAAAAAGAAAAAGAAAAAGAAAGGAGTCAGGTTACTAATTAGGGTAGAACTTAAGATACCTTTGTTAGAATCTCAAGACGCTCCACCTTACTCATCCTTGGCTCCTATTTCTTCTGTTACTTCATTTCTGTAATATAGTTATGGCAAAAGGGAGACTGGAATAAACGGAAACAGAACGAAAACCAGACATGATTAAGAAAGAAAAAAGCCAGAAGAAACTGAAAAGGAAAAAAAAAAGAAAGAAGAGCAAAGAAAGAAGAGAGCTAGAAAAAAAAAACTGAAAAATGAAAGAAAGAAATAAGAAAAAAGGCAGGGAAGGAAAAGAAGAATGGTAGCGACATGAAGGAAAGAAGGAAGTTGGTAAGCAAAGGAGAAAAAGAGCTAGAGCATGAAGCATAATGTGAACCATGAGACAAGGAAAGAAAGGCAGGGGAAAAGAAATAAAGTGAGGCATAACTGAGAAAGGTGCAAACTCAGAACACTTGTATTAGATTCCTAGGCCGTTCCACCTTACATCATCTCGCCTTCTTCCTCTCTTGTAGATTGTTATGCCGTAATAAAGTTAAGGAAAGATAAAAGGAAAGGCGTGAAACAGAAATGGAAAAAGTATGGGAAGACAGGAACGGGAAACACCCAAAAGGAAAAAACAAAAAAATTGTCAGAAATAACTAGCTGGAAAAAACTGCTATAAAGACAAAAGGATTGAGATAGGGAAAAAACTAGGACAGTTGAATATAAAAGAAATAAATGAAGGTAAAGAAGAAATAAAGAGATAGGAAAAGGACAAAGGAAAAGAAAAAGAAGCCAGTGAAAGGGTTAAGGTTTGAAATCGGTACACCTGTAGTAGAGTCCCAGGCCGCCCCACCTTACTTCATCTTGTGTACTACCTGTCTTGTAGCTTATGTTTCATGTAATGTACTGTACCTAGTGATGATGATGATGATGATACTAATACACTACTAATAATGATGATGATCAAGATAATAGTAATAATGATAATAATAATAATATAATAACGACGAAAAAGATAATAATAATAATAATAATAATAATAATAATAATAATAATATTGATGATCACGTTTACTTAGATTAGTTTGCATAATAATGACATTAATTGGACGGATTTAGATGATAATGAATCTGATGATGATGACGGTTCTTTGTTAGTTTTAACTGTAATAGAAATTCTATGGATAAAGATGATGATGATGATGATGATGATGATGATAATGATGATGACGGTTATTTAGGTTAGTTTTGATGATACTGATACTTGTTTGGATAATGATGATGATAATGAATGCAATGACGACTGGTGCTTAGTAAGTTAATACCGATAATAATAACTTCAAATCGCCTCCTACTTCTCTTCTAACTTAAGATGCTGTAATGTAATGGTAGAGAGAGAGAGAGAGAGAGAGAGAGAGAGAGAGTAAAGGATTTAACTCAGTACACCTGTCGTAAATGTCCCAGGCCGCTCCACCTTAACATCATCTCGCCTCCTGTCTCTCGTGCATCTTGAGATACTTAAACATAACTGCGACTCTGATCTAATGATGATGATGACGATGGAAGTATGGTGAGGGCAGTAATGATGATGATGATGATGATGATGATGATGAGGGTGATAATGGAAATGGTGGTTGATGTAGTGATGATGATGGTGATATGTGAAGTGGTGGTCGTGGTACTGATCATGATGATGATGTATATACGTGCAGTAAGTTAAGTAGTGATGATAAAAACCTTACTTCATCCCGTCTACTATCTCAGTAGTAGCTTGTGATGCTGTTAATATAAAGGAGAAAAAAAGAGGGAAAAGAGAGAGAACGAAAGAAAGCTGAAATAAAAAAAGGCAGACAACGTGACACTACGGAAAAAAAAAAAAAAGAGATAAACAACTGGTGAAGGAAAGGAGGATAAAAGAAAAGGGAAAAAGACAGACAGGATAATAAAAAAAAATGTATAACAAACGATGAAAAGATGGAAAGAGAAATAGAAAGACAAAAAAGAAAAAGAAAATGGGAAAGAGAAAATAGAAGGAGATCTAATCAAACTTTTGGGCCGAACTCGGTACACCTGTAGTAGAGTCCCAGGCCGCCCCACCTTACTCCATCTTGTCTCCTACCTGTCTTGTAGCTTGTGATGCTGTAATATAGTTATGGGTTTGATCTAATGTACCTAGTGATGATGATGATGATAATGATGAAGATTATTATGATGATGATGATGATGATGATAGTTATTATTATTATTTAGTTTTAATGATAAGTGTATGGATAAAAATGATGATGGTAATGATAATGACAATGACGATGATGACTGTGATGTTTAGTAGGTTAATACTGATAATAATAGCCTAACTTCACATCGCCTCCTACATCTCTTCTAGCTTACAATATGATACTGTAATGGAGAGAGAGAGAGAGAGAGAGAGAGAGAGAGAGAGAGAGAGAGAGAGAGAGAGAGAGAGAGAGAGAGAGAGAGAGCAAAGGATTATGAAAAATAAACGTAAAAAGAAGCCGACACAGAGAGAATGGAACTCAAGACACCTTTGTTAGCATCTCAGGCAGCACCACCTTACTTCGCCTTGGCTCCTAGTTATCTTGTAGTTTGTTTCTGTAATATAGTTAAAAAAGAGAGAAGATAGAAGCAAAAGGAAGGAGAAACAAAACAAGATATGGAAGAAAAGGAAGGAGAAAAGGTCAAAAGATGAAAGAAGGAATGGGCAAAAAGAAACTGGGGGAAGGAAAAAGAAAATATTAGGAAAGGGTAAAGTAACAAGAGAAACGAGAAGGGAAGAAGGTAGGAAAAGAATGAAACAAGACGTAAAATAAAAAAGAAACGGAGAAAAAATTTGGAGAATGAAAACGAAAATATTAAGAAAGGGGAGAGTAACGAGGAAAACGAGAAAGGAAGAAGGTAGAAAAAGAATGAAGCAAAACATGACATAAAAAGGAAAGAAAAGGAGAAAGAAAAACAATGGTGCCTAATTGGTAATGGTGTTAACTCGGTACACCTGTCACTGAGTCTCAGGCCGCTCCACCTGACTTTACCTTGCCCCCTACATGTCTTTTTGCTTATGGTTTTGATATAATGTTCACGATGATGATGATGATGCTGAGGAGGATGATAGTTATGATGATGGAAATTTATGGTGCTTTGATAATAAAAATGATAGTTATATGGATGATGATGCTTATGATGATGATGATGATAGGAGTGGTTGTGATCCAAAGTAGATTTGTACCGATAATAAAAAGCTTACTTCATCTCGCCTCCTACTCACTCATAGCTTATGAAGCTGTAATATCATGAAGGGAAAAGAAGGAAGAAAGAAAAATAATATAGAAACCTTGAATAAAAAGATGAGAAAGAAAAAAATTACAGAAAAAGAAACAGAAAAAAAGGAAAAGATGGGGATATTGTTATGACTGATAAACTGATGGCTTTCTTGAGAGACCGGACTGATCAGAGTGATGTGACTTTCTTACTGTATGGTTATGGTTTTTATCGACTGTAAATACGTATATATTGTACTATTAATTAGGGTTGACAGTTGACATATTTGAAATAGTTCCTGCTTCAGACCGATCTATTTCTAATATTGATGTCCCGTACATTAAACCCCGTTCCTCGACTGACAGTCACCAGTTGATGAGTGCAAGTGTGCAATATAGAAAGGAACTGGGCATTTGTAGTCGACGTGTTCTGTTGGGTGAGGTCCTTCAATTTTTGTATACAGTATATGTAAGGTCTTTATAACTTCCTGTAAATGTTCTCTTAATTAGGGTCGACAGTAGACGTATATGGAACAGTTCCTGACTCCTCTGGTTCTCTTTCATTTATTGATGTTCCCTATATTATTTTCTGCCTCGACTGAAAGTCACCAGGTGATGAGTGCAGGTATGCAATGCAGAAAGGCATTACATATTTGTGGTCGATGGAGTGCTCTTGGTCGAGGCATTTTTAGCATTAGTGTAGGTTTAGCTATTTATTTTTAGCATTAGTGTAGGTTTAGCTATTTGTCTCTTTAGGATTTAGTATAGGTTAGCGATTTGTCTGTTAGGATATTAATGTTAGGGTCTGTAGATTAGGTGTGTATATATATATATATATATATATATATATATATATATATATATATATATATATATATATATATATATATATATATATATCCACTGCAGGACCGGCCTATCCCGACCAAAGTATGGACGATACAGCCTATGTATCTCTACCAAGTGGTTTAGGCTGTCTGGTAGAGATTGTATGTAGAGTAAGAAGTGCTTGTAACTGTGATTGTAGTATTGTAGTGGCTTTGGATGTGTGTGTAGTCTGTGCGTCAAGTGTAATCTGTCCGCGCAAGCCGCTAGGTGCAACATACTTTACAGTATGCGGCACTGGTTCAACCACAGTACCCCTGGTGTCCGCGAAAGCAGTACATGGCCAGGAGAACGCTTCCAAAGTTTATCACCCTCGCTCTCCAATGTATGAAAACGCACACTTTACCACTGTACCACAATTGCCCAATATATATATACATACACACACACACACACACACATATATATATATATATATATATATATATATATATATATATATATATATATATATATATATATATATATATATATATATATATATATAAACAAATAGAAGACCAGTTTAGATTTGGGTTTTATCAGTATTAAATTACGTCATCAACATCATCATCACCATTAATCATATTGTGCTCATTTTTCTCATCATCGTTTAGCTACATTACCTTCACCACCACCGTCATCATTCTCGTCACCATCATCATTATCCATACGGTTATTATTTATCTCAAAGCTCACAACTTCCTCCACTACCACCATTATCATCATTATCAGAGTTGGCTATATTACACTGTAGGTCAGAGCTACAACAACGTTACACCATCAAGAACTACAAGAGAGGTAGGAGACAAGATGAAGTAACGTGGAGCGGCCTGGGACTCTTCTGCATGTGTACAGAATTAACACTTTTCCATTTATGCGTCATTTTTTCTTCTTTCTTTACTTTCTTTCCTTTCATCTCCTTAATTACGTGTTTTGTTTTTTTATAATCCTTTTCCTCAGTTTCCTTCCCTCATTCTTCATCTTTCCTTTCGCATTGTCCTCTTTCGCTTCTATTTTTTCTTTTTCTTTTTTTTTTTTTTTATTCCCCGCCTCTTTTCATTTATCCTTTCTCCTTCTAGTTTTTCCTGTTTCCTCTCCAGTTTTTTTTTTTTCCTTACAGCTTTTGATTTTTCTGTTCTTTTTATTTCTCATTTCAGTTTTTGTTTTTGCTTTATTTTCTTTCCTTTCATTCTTCACTATATTACTGCAAGAAGACTATAAGAGAAGTAGGAGAAAAGGTGAAGCAAGATGGAGCGGCCTGAGACTCTAACAAAGGTGTCTCGAGTTCCACATCGCCTAAGCCCTCTCCTTTTTTTTTTTTTCTTTCTTTCTTTTATGTTTCATTTTTCTTTTTTTCTTTTCTGTTTAGCTTCTTTTGTTTTTTTGTTTCTGTCCCTTTTTCTTTCATTCATATTCACATTGTTTTACTTCTTTTTCTTTTCAATCAATCATCGCCTCTTCACGTTTACAGTATATACTCCTTTCCTTATTCCATCTGCAAGCTCTATATTTTGTGGTGAACTCATCCTTGGCTGCGACAACTCCGATGAGGATGACACAAAGTACACAGTAGAGACTCAGTTTGTTTCAACGTTTCGCCAAGACTGGCTTCTTTAGGAATAGCAAACATTTTTCTTTTTTTTTGGGGGGGGGACCTATCGACCACTGGGGCCGAAACCTCTGGTCATTAAGGCCATATATAACACACACACACACACACACACACACACACGTGTGTGTGTGTGTGTTTGAGTCCCAGGCCGCTCCACCTTACTTCATCTCGTCTCCTACCTCTCTTGCAGCTTGTGATGCTGTAATATAGGTGTGGGTTTTATCTGTAGTAGCTAAAGGCGGTGATAATGGTGAAGGTGATGATGGTGATTCACATTAGTTCATACGATGATAATAGGAATTTTCTGCTTGATGATGATGATGATGATGATGATGATGATGATCAGGAGGAGGAGGAGGAGGAGGAGGAGGAGGATGTTGGCAACAGAAACAATAACAACCCATCTCTAATCCTAACTCTTTAGAGACTGTGATGGTATAACATCATATGGGAAAAAAAATAAGATGGTGTGTAGTAAGGAAAAAAATCGATCACTAGTTCGAAATTGGTGAATGTAGGTCAAGGTGTGCGTCTGTTACCACGGTAACTCAACATCCGCTCAAGATATCATCACAAACTTTTTAAAAAATGTGTAGTAGGGATGAAAAACTCCTACGAGTACTGGTTCCAGTTTGTCTGTGTGTCTGTTGGCACAATAACATCGCAACCACTCAAAATATCATCACCCAATTTCACAGGTGTGTAGTAGGGATCAAAATCTCCTACAACTTCGAAATTGGTGTAAGTAGGGCAAGGTCAAGGTCAACTTCCGAGCCGTGCTAGATATGTATCGGCTCACGGCTGGTGTGATTCCCCTCGTGGGTGGGCCTCCAGTTTTAAATTAGTTTTAATGACAACTGTATGTATGAAACTGATGATGATGGTGGTGGTGGTGGTGGATGACTGTGATGTTTAGTAGGTTAATACTGATAATACTAGCCTAACTTCATATCTCCTCGTACTTCTCCTGTAATGGAATGTGTGTGTGTGTGTGTGTGTGTGTGTGTGTGTGTGTGTGTGTGTGTGTGTGTGTGTGTGTGTGTGTGTGTGTGTGTGTGTGTGTGTGTGTGTGTGTGTGTGTGTGTGTGTGTGTGTGTGTGTGTGTGTGTGAGAGAGAGAGAGAGAGAGAGAGAGAGAGAGAGAGAGAGAGAGAGACGAGAGGAGGAAAAGAACTATAAGGAGCATAAAAAAATGGAGGAGAAAGAAGAAACTTTAATAGGAAAAATAAAAAGGAGCTTTCCACTACAAAAGGTGGAACTTTCAGGCCGCTCCTCCTTACCCCACCTTGGCTCCTACTTCTGTTGTTGCTTTATTGCATCAATATAAGAAAGAAAAAAACGAAGGAAGAAAGAAGAGTCACAGGGAATGAGAAGCAATAAGAATGAGATGAGATAAAAGAAAGAAGCAATTTAATGTATACAACAGAAAAACTGGGAATGAAAGAAGAAAACAGACATCGGTCATGGTCATGATAATAATGGAGATGATAATGGTAATGGTAGTGATAACGATGATAGAAGAAAAAATAAGGGAAGAAATAGAAAGAAATATTAGAATAGGAAAACTCCAAGACGAAGAAAATGTGAACAAACAAAAACTGAAAAAGAACTGAGATAGAAGGGAACCAAAAAAAGGAAAGAGAACCGGAATAAGGGAAATATTAGGAAATAAATGGACAACAAACGAAGAAAAGAAGGCAAGAAAACAAGAAGCGGTGCTACGGCACAGCAAACCCGTCGCCGGCAGTTTAGTGCTGACGTATAAACATAACAGGGTACGTAGTCAAAGATGCCACATATCAAATTTGAAGTAAATCTGGTGAAAATTGACGATTTTATGCCAAATTGAAACTTTAGGCCCGACCCACCTGACATGACCACCCCAACAGCTAACTGAGGAGTGAGCCACTGATGTAATGAGGCATGTTATAGGATGTGGATTTGAAAGATGCACCTTTAGAATTTGGTTTCATGTCGATATGACGAATTTGAAAGGAGTTATGGCGAAATAATAATTTTTTGACTTTTTTACCTTTTTTTTTTGGGGGGGGGGGCACAGCCATGGCCTTGGTCCAATTTGGCCCCAGATATAATTAGGTGATCAGAAGGTCATATCCCACCATCCCTGATATTTTAGTCAAAATCGCACAAGTAGTTTTCGCGTAGAGTTGTTAACAGGCAGACACACAGACAGACAGATAAACGGATTTTTTTTTTTTTCAATTCAGCAATTTTTTTGCGATTTTTGTGCCAATTTTTGTGCGATTTGAATGTGTGGTTTCGGCTGCCCAAAATACACACACACACACACACACAAAGGATAGTGCTATAGTATATTTTAGATGTTGTAATAGAAAAGAGAAAGAGAGAGAGAGAGAGAGAGAGAGAGAGAGAGAGAGAGAGAGAGAGAGAGGAAAATCAGATATAAATGGTAAAGGATTTAACTCAGTTCACCTGTTGTAAATGTCCTAGGCCGCTCCATCTCACTTCATCTCCCCTCGAGTCTCTCTTGCATCATGTAATTCTTCAACACAGTTGTGACTTTGATCTAATGTAGCTAATAGTGATGATGATGATGATGATGTTGATGATGATGATGATGATGGAGAAAAAAAAAGAGAAAGCGGAAAAAAGAGTTGCAGTTCTTAAGCAATAGGTGAAATACAAGAAAGGAAAGAGGAGAAAGCATTAAAGAGTGAATGGAAGATAAGGGAAAGAAAAAAAGTTAAAAAGAACGGGAATGACAAAGAAAAAGGTGGTGTTGAAACAAAAACAAAGAGTGGAGGAATCAAGAAGTAAAATAGAAGAAGGAAAAATGTAGAAAGCAGACAACAAATGAAAGAAAAGGGAATAAAATTGGGAGAAATAAGACAGAAAAGGGAGGCGAGAATAAAACAAAAAGCAGACACAAAGAACACCAGAAAGGGAAGCGAAAGAGCAGGAGACAGAAGGGAATAATAAGAAAAAGAAAAATATACAAGGAAAAAGAAGGAAAAAGGAGACGATGTACTGTGGGTGAAGGCTCGAACTCGATACAGTGGTAGCAGAGTCCCAGGCCGCTCCACCTTACTTCACCTTGTTTCCTACCTCTGTTGTTGCTTGTGATGCTGTAATGTTGTTGTGACTTCAAGGTTCCTAGTGATGGTGGTGGTGGTGATGGTGGTGGTGGGGTTGGAATGGTTATAAAGGCTAGCTTTGATGGGAAAAAATGAAATTGCATGGACGATGATGATGATGGTGGTGATAGTGGTGGTTGTAATAATGGTGATGATGACGAATGATGATAATGATGACTAATGATGATGATGACAACGATGATTATGATGATGAATGATGATGATAGTGGTTGATGTAGTAATGATGATGATGATGATATTGGTGGCTGTAGTAATAATGATGATGATGATGATGATGATGATGATGATGATGATGTTGATGGTGGTGGTGGTGGTCATCGCAATGATGGTTATGGCACCACACAAACTGCTTTCATTATAAACATAAAACGACAACAATCACGTGTAATTCCTCCATTACTTACCTAATATAACACTCCTCCGTCTCCTTGGCCCCTTCGTTGTCATCCGCACGCCCACTCGAAGCCACACACCTCTTGATTCTAGTCCTTATGTTCTTGTTCTTCTCTTCACACACACACACACACACACACACACACACACACACACACACACACACACACACACACACACACACACACACACACACAAAAGCAGACACCCAAGGGCACCACACTCCAAGAGCAAAGATTCTGTCGCTATCCGGGAAACAGCAGTTCATAGCCGGCAAATGTTCCCAAATGAGGTTACCATTATTTGTTCAACTGATTTAAATAAAGACTAAAACACACAGCCACCACCCTTCCTGCCTTTCCACTGACACAATTTAATCTGCATTACGGCCTTCCTCAGTATTATCTAGAGACACTGAGAATGTTAGTACAAAAAAGTGTATGATATTAATTAATGGTATCTGGTTACATATTTCACGGCTTCTTGCTACCCTTCTCACTCACAGCTCATTTGTCAAGAGTCTTAATAAGCGCCAGCTAATTACAAGCCTCAAATGACACCTCCACAATTAACTGCCATATATAATATCAGCAGAATTAAGAGAACAGCTGTACATTTGTGAGCATCATTAAATTTGAGTATCTCCTTCAACGCGCATCCAGATATCACGCATCTCCTCCCACCCCAAACCAGCCAATCCCCATCGTCCTCTACCCCATTCCCCCCTCCCCCTCCCCCTCCTCAACATCCCTCCATCCCCCCCAACTCCAGCTACTATCACTCAGCAACCCCTCTTATGAACCTTGTGACTCAAAAATTTGGTGTGTTTAAATTCAGAAAAGTTTCTAATGATTAAACAGCCAAGTAAAGAACATTGTGATGTGACTGAATGTGTTGTTGTGTGTTAAGAGTCAGGCAAGTTTTTGTTGCTATATTTTCAGTGCTTTCCCTTTCCCTTCCCACTTTTGTCTTCCTCTGCTCGTCGCTTCCCCCCCCCCCTCCCTTCCACCTCCCTTTCCTCAGTCATCCTCAATCTCTCCTCTCTCAGCTAAAAATCTCTCTCTCTCTCTCTCTCTCTCTGACATACACACAAATGAAAGAATGAAACTTCTTTAGTACAATACCCCTCTTCCCACTCCTACAAAATCATCTGCGGGTACACGGAACACACACACACACACACACACACACACACACACACACACACATACACACACACACACACACACCGCTCAGAACATAACACCCATTCTCTCTTCGCTAAGGCGGGTGTAAAAGAGGGGAAATGAGACAGATAAAAAATGCGTGAAAATGAGAGAAACAAAAATTTAAAAAAAGAAGGAAGTTTTGGACTGAGCTCGAGACCCCTTTGTTAGAATCTCAGGCAGCTCCACCTTACTTCACTTGACTCCTACTTGACTTGTAGTCTTGTGGCTGTAATACTGGAGAGAGAGAGAGAGAGAGAGAGAGAGAGAGAGAGAGAGAGAGAGAGAGAGAGATGGTAAAGGATTTAACTCAGTACATCTGTCGTAAATGTCCCAGGCCGCTCCACCAAATATCATCTCGCCTCCTGTCTCTCCTGCATCTTGTGATACTTAAATACAGTTGTGACATTGATCTAATGATGATGATAATGATGATGATGATAATGATGCTGGAAGTGGCAGTAGTGGCAGTGATGATAATGGTGATGTATATACGTACAGTAGGTTAGCAGTGATGATAATATCCTTACTTCATCCCGTCTACCACCTCATTTTTAGCTTGTAATCCTGTTGATATAAACGAGAGAGAAACCAAAAAGAGAAGAGAACGAAGGAAGGTGGAAAAAACATAGGTATGTAACAAAAAATGCAGGGCAGAAAATATGACAACCAGAAGAAAAAAGACAAAGAACTGTTGAGGGAATGGAGAAAAAAAGAAAAGGGAAAAAGAAAGGGAGGATCATAAAAAAATAAAAGTATAACAAACGGTGAAATGATGGAAAAAGGAAGGAAAAAAAGAAAAAGAAAATGGGAAAGAGAAAAGAAAAGGAGACAAGTCTTCATTAATTAGGTCGAACTCGGTACACCTGCAGTAGAGTCCCAGGCGCCCCACCTTACTCCATCTTGTCTCCTACCTGTCTTGTAGCTTGTGATGCTGTAATATAGTTATGGGTTTGATTTAATGTACCTAGTGATTATGAAGGATGATAGTTCTTATTAGGATAGTTTTAATGATAACTGTATGGTAAATATGATTATGGTGATGATGACGATGATGATTGTGATATTAATACGTTAATACTGATAATTATACACCAGCTTCATATAGTCTCCTCTTCTAACCTATGATGCTGTAATGTAATGGTGTGTGTATGTGTGTGTGTGGGTGTGGGTGTGGGTGTGTGGGTGTGTGCGTGTGTGTGTGTGTGTGTGTGTGTGTGTGTGTGTGTGTGTGTGTGTGTGTGTGTGTGTGTGTGTGTTAGAGAGAGAGAGAGAGAGAGAGAGAGAGAGAGAGAGAGAGAGAGAGAGAGAGGAAAGGAAGGAGAAAAGAATAAGAAGGGATGAAAAGGAGAAAAACAGAAAGAAAAAAAAAAGAATGAATAGGGAATGAAGTAAAGGAGAAAGGAAGAAGTAAAATGAGAAGCAAAGAAAAGTGAATGAGAACTAGAAATAAAAGACTAGAGACAATGATGAAAAAATATGAAAAAATATATATACATAATGAATAAAGGTGTTAACTCGGTACATCTGTAGTAGAGTCTCAGGCCGCTCCACCGTACTTCATCTCACCTGTTTGTTGCAGGAAAACTGTGGAGAGAGAGAGAGAGAGAGAGAGAGAGAGAGAGGAGGCAAATGGTGGGGGTAATTATGATACCCTTTCCCCTGGGGACTCCGAGGATTGATGTTGCGACGCCATTTTGCTAATTTTGAATAAGAAGTGTAGTCTGTAATGTGAATGTGGTTTGGTTTGAACTTCTATAGGATAACATGCTGGCCTGCTCTCTGTGTTACTGACACACTGAAAAAGTTCAGCAAAGGGGATGGTCAGGAACTTGTCCGGAGGACTGATGAAACTGGAGCTCAAGCTCTCCCTGTTATCAGCTTTCCATCTCCCTTGGGAGTACTGTCCTGGTTGACTGGTGCTACAGTTAACTCCCTGACATTGAACCTCCTACTACTAACTGGGGGGTGACCCACCTGGTGTAATGAGGCATATTATAGGATGCAGATTTGATAGATGCACCTTTAGGTTTTGGTTTCATGCCAGAATGGCGTATTTGAAAGGAGTTATGGCGAGAAATCGATTTTTTTTTTTTTTTACATTTTAAGGCCTGGACCTTTGCCAAATTTGCCCCCAAATTTATTCAGGTGATCAGAAGGCCATATTCCATCATCCCATTAATTTTTGTCAAAATCCCACCAGTAGTTTTTGCGTATAGTTGTTGACAGACAGACAGACAGACAGGCAGACACAAAAACAAACAGACAAATCGAGTGAAATCAATACGCGTCCCCTAGCTCTTCCGGGGCGGGGACGGGTAACTAGGAAAAAGTGATAAAGAACTGGAGGAAAAGACCAAGAATAGGAATAAGAAAAAGGAGGGGGTATTTTTTTTTTAATGCAAGGAAGAAGGATCCAAAGGCTAGGAGTCCGCAAACCGTTCCTTCCAAAAAAGAAAAAAAAAGGCAGTACAACAGACAGCCATATTCAAGATCCGTCCATTTCGAAATGACTGGACAAACTGTATTTGAAAGACTGGAAATCATAGGAAGTAGGAAATACAGAGTGAGAGTTCCAGAGTTCACCTGTTGCATAAATGAAGGACTACAAGTACCGGTTAACTCTTTCATTAGAGAGGTGGACAGATAAGAAATGAGAGTTTGTTGCTAGACGGGTGCTAAGCACCCGTCGTAGAGGTGGAGGGATGCAAGAAGACAGTTCAGAGGAGCAGTGACCATTGAAGGAGCAATAGAAAAGAGTTAAAGATGCAACAATGCGGCAAAGTGACTGAGGTTGAAGGAAGCCAATAAGAGGAGGAGAGTTAATGAGATGAAAAGCCTTTGACTCCATCTTGTTGAGAAGAGCTGTATGTGGGAAGCCTGCCCACAATCTACGAAGGGGTGCATAAAACCCGTGCATAAAATCAACAACTGCACAAGGATAAAGAAGGTACGAAGTCGGCTTAGCACACCCAGTCTCTTGGAAGCAGATTATCCGCGAGAATGAAACCCAAAGTATGTTTAAAGATGATGCAGGATTGAGCTGGACAGTGTTAAAAATCAGAGAGTACTCCTGTGGAAGATCTGTGGAGTTTATAGATGTAAGAGCTGAGTTTATGATGCATTAAAAAGAACAAGGTTATTTTTACCCCAATCAAAGATATGAGCCAAGTCAGACATTAGATGTGCCATTGTCTCATCTCTTGTTTGTTGAAGTAACTGCTGAGATGGACAAGGCGGGAAACGAATGGATAGGTGAAGGGTGGAATCATCAGCATATGAGTGGATAGGGTTAGATGCACAGCTTAGAAGGTCATTAATGAACAAAAGGAGGAGAGTTGGAGGTAGGACAGAGCCCTGAGGAACACCACTACTGATAGCTCTAGAAGAAGAACGGTGGCCATGTGCACAGCGGCTATAGAACAACCAGAAAGGAAGCTAGAGATGAAGGCACAGACAGAAGGATAGAAACTGTAAGAGGGTAGTCTGGAAATTAAAGATTTACAGTATGCCAAACTCGATCGAAAGCCTTTGAGATGTCAAGTGCAATGGCAATGCTTTCGCCAAAGTCCCAAAAGGAAGACGACCAGGAGTCTGAAAGGTAGGTGAGAAGATCGCCAGTGGAGAGTCCCTGACGAAATCCATACTGACGATCAGAAAGAAGGTTGTGATAGGAATGATGCTATATATATTTTTTTTTGTTAAGATCTGACTCGGAAACTTTTGAAATTCAGAATGTTAAAGCAACTGGGCGATAGAGGGCTGCGAATGGTCACCTTTCTTTAGGACAGGGTGAATGAGAGCAAACTTCCAGGAAGAAGGAAAGGTGCAAGTTGATAGACAAAGGCGAAAGAGTTTACCTAGGCAGGGTGTAAGCACAGAAGCACAGTTCTTGAGGACAACAGGAGGGACCCCATCAGGCCCATATGCCTTGTTAGCACTGAGGCTAGTGATCACAGAAAATACACCAGTTGAAGAAATTTTAATGTCAGCCATGAGGAAATCAGAGAGGGGAAGAGATGGAGGGATGACACCGGAATTATCTAAGGTGGAGTTGGAGAAGAATTTCTGAGCAAAGTTTTTTTTTTTTTTTTTTTATCAGTAGAAGAAATAGCTACAGAGCCATGAGAGTCGAAAGAGGAGGGAAGGATGATAAAGAAATATTGTTAGAAAGGTTTCTCGCAAGATGTCAAAAGGAGCTGGAAGAATTCAAGTTGCAGAGTTCAGAGCATTTAGTACAGATTAAATTATTTTTAGTAGAATGAAAAACAGACTTAGGACGATTCCAGGCAGAAACATAAGAAAGATGAGATTCAGGGATGAGTTGGCTCTAGCACCTTTTGTTGGCTTTCTCCTTGTTGTGGACAGCATTAGAACAAGCGTAATTAAACCAAGTTTATTTTTGCATTGGACAAAGGATATGAGAAAGGAATGTATGCTTCCAAGGTCAAGAGAATAACCTCCGTAATGCACAAGGCACACTCAAATGGCTCTCAGCCATGGAAACAATAATCACTCCAGGGAAAATCAAAGAAGCACTGCCTGAAGACCTCCCAATCAGCAACTCCAAAGTGCCACAACTGATGTTTCTTTGGAGGGACCACAGGCAGCACTGGAGTGGTAGGATAAGTTATGATGATAAGGCTGTGATTGGAGGAGCCCAACGGAGAGGAAAGATTTACAGCGTAAGCAGAAGGATTAGTTGCAAGGAAGAGGTCAAGTACGTTGGATCTCTCTCCAAGGCGGTCAGGGTTAAGGGTAGGGTGCTGTACACGCTGGTCTATGTCAATGACGATAGAAAAGATGTAGACTTGTTTTCCAGATGGTTCAGTGAAAGGAGAGGAGAGCCAAAGGTTGTGGTGAACATTGAAATCCCCATGTATAGAGATTTCAGAGCAAGGAGAAGTGGAGAGGATGTGTTCCACCATAGAAGTAAGATAGTCAAAGAATTTTTCATAGTCCGTAGAATGAGAGGATAAGTAAACAACACAGATATATTTAGTCAGAAAAAGACAGGAAAGCCGAAGCCAGAGAATAGGGAATTCAGAAGAATCAAGTTCAAGAACACAACAGCAAGATAAATTGTTGTGTACATACTGTATATGCAACATCCACCTTTTGCTTTGAAATCTGTATAGAGAAAGTAGGAAGATACAGAGAAGGGTATGCTGTCAGTTGCCTCAGACAGCTGAGTCTCAGTTAGGAAGAGGTAAGGTTTAGAGAAGAGGTGGTGCTTAACAGAAAGAAAGTTAGAGGAAAGGCCGAGAATGTTGCAGACATGAAGAATAAGTAAGTCAGAGTGTGGTTCCAGGCATCTTGCTGGGTCGTCACTAGGAGAAGGTTGGATGATAAGAACCTTATGAAATCCCGCCTCCTACCTCATTTGTAGCTTGTGATGCTGTTCATATCAAGGAGAGAGAAAGAAGGAAGAGAGGGAACAAAATAAGATCGAACAACAGATATAAATAAATGACAGGAAAACTATAGAAAAAAAAAAAAGGAAAACTAAGAAACAGTGGTAAAAATTTTGGACACAGAAATGAGCAAGAAAAAAAGAAAGAGGAAAAGAAAACGAGGAAACAATTGGAAGCAAATGGAAAATAAACGAATGAAAGAAGGAACGAGAAGGAAGAAAAGAAAGAAAAAGAAAATAGGAAAGAAAATGAAAAGGAGAAAGAAGAGTAGCCAGGGTTAAACTCGGTACAACTGTAGTAGAGTCCCAGGCCACCCCACCTTCCTGCATCTTGTTTCCTTTCTGTCTTGCAGCTTGTGATGCTGTAATATAGGTATAGGTTTGATATAATGATGACGATGATGGTCATTAGTATTTTTAGGGTAGTTTTAAAGATCTGATAATTGTATGGGTAAAAATGATGATTGTGATTAAAATGGGATATAATGCCACAGTGGGCGACCTAACACCCCCAGAAGGAGCCCACCGAGGAGCATATACAGCGCACAAGGACTCTGAACAACAGCGACATAAATCCACCCAGGCCGCGCACCCCTATGACCCGGAGCTTGCCCATCGCCACCATAGCAGGAATACGAGACTACTTCCGTGCGAGCTAACCACGGGCAAAATTGGGGTGGAGCTGTTACTCCAGCTCCAGTCAGCACCCCTGAGACAGCCGGTAGCCATTCAACCCTCCTGAAGGAGATGGCCGGTAGCCACTCTGAGGGAAAACAGGAGACGGCCCATAGCTGCTCCTGCCTTTGTCAGGAGACAGCCCGTAGCCGCTCCTGCCTTTGTCAGGAGATGGCCTGTAGCTGCTCTGAAGGTGCCCTTCTCAAGACTGCCTGTAGCTGCTCAACCCTCCTACAGGAGACAGACTGTAGCCGCTCCCGAGGGAATCAGGAGATGGCCTGTAGCCACTCTGAAGGTGCCCCTGAGTCGGCCTGTAGCCACTCCCTCCCCCAGGCCAAGGCCTGTAGCCGTGCCCCTAGAAGGCCACGGTCTGTAGCTAGGTCATACGACAGGAGACAGCCTGTAGATGCTCCTTCATCAAGTGCTGACCCCTGTTCACCGACCTACGACCCAGAGGGAGTCCCCAGCCTGGAGGAGTACTGGAGAGGCCCCGTGACTTCCACTGGCCTCTTCTCTCTGCAGCCGGATCCCGGGAGGACTCACCTGACGGACCCCGACGTAGGCCGATGCTGCAGCCCCTTCCTGATGGCGCCTCCGAACACTGGGGACTGCAGCCCCCGAGACCTCCAGACCATCCCCAGGACCCCCGGGCGGGACCTCCCTACACCTAGACGCCGGAGATCCTCGTCCTCCATCAGGCGCCTGAGTGAGAAGTTCAGGCAGCTATTCAGCCCAGCCCCGAGGACCAGACTCCCGCCCCAAGCCCAGAAAGCACTGGACCCTTCTCCAGCAGCAGCCCCGGACGATAGAAAACGCCCCTACCCGCGGTCCCGTGGCCCCTGAATACAGAGGCCCCTGGCGGAACCCGGCCCCGTCAGTAGTGAGGGTGAGCCACTTCTGCCGCCCCTGTGCCTGACCTCCACGACGTCCAGACTCAAAGGAAAGTGAAAGTGAAAGTGTGATAAAGGCAGAGCAGTGTGTTCATGGTATAAAGGAAGTCGGCGAGAAATTAGTGTTAATATAAAAGAGGGTGGAATAAGCACAGCGACAGTGAAACTGTGAATACGGCAAGAGAGTGAAATACGGGCCTACCCTGGTGAATACGCTACCAAACAATAACACCACACCTCACTAAGATCATACGCAGGCCCTAGTGTTAAAGTAGTAATTACCCTCATTGAAATAGTACCATCCATTCCACCAATATATCAAACTTAGACTTCCTACGATAATAGTGCATAACCCCTCTGCCCTAAGTGCTGTTCACCTTACCCGACATTGACCTGAGTAGTATCCTGCGCGATACTAGTAACACATATCTAGCACCAAGAATTATAATTGTCCAGCCTCTTTGTACTAGTGACACCTACCTGTTCCACTGTAGAATTTAGTAATACACGAGTAAGGTTGTTGCCTTGAGTTTTTGTTTCCTGCCTCTCTCTTATTTGTCTATGCTCCTGTCTAGAAAGAGAACCCACACACTAGGCGTTAGGGGGATGGGAAGCCGACCCTAAAACACCTAGCATTACAGTGATGATGATGACGACTGTGATATTTACCAGTAACGATAATAATACCCCAACTTTATATCGCCTCTCACTTCTCCTTTAGCCTGTGATACTGTTATGTAATGATGAGAGAGAGAGAGAGAGAGAGAGAGAGAGAGAGAGAGAGAGAGAGAGAGAGAGAGAGAGAGAGAGAGAGAGAGAGAACAAAATTAAGTAAATGAGGAAAAAATGAAGAAAGGGAAAGGGTAAAAGGAAGACAAAGAGGGAAAAGAGATAAAAATATATGCCACAGGAGAAAGAAGACGAGACAAAAACAAAGAACAGAAGTAAAAAGAACCATAAGGAGGATACAAAAAATAATGGGGAAAAGTGAGAGAGAGAAAAAAAAAAAGATAAATAGGAGCAACTCCAATGAATGGCGAAACTCGAGACACGTTTGTTAGAATCTCATGCCGCTCGACCTTATTCCACCTTGCCTCCTACTTCCCTTGTAGTACTATATCTATAACAGAGTGAAGAACGAGAGACAGGAAGAAAGAAAAGATAGAAGGAAAAAAAAAAACTGCGCTTTGAGAGCTCATACCTACCCAAATGCCATTGCTGTGAAAAAAGATCCGGATCCGGATCCGTGGATATAGGATTCGGATCAGCCCCCAAATTTAATCAGTTCTTTCTTGGTCCATGGTCCGTCTTTCCACAAAATTTCATTGAAATTCATTGAGGAAGTTTTGGAGATTTTGTGCCGGATACTCCGGATCCAGATCCGGATCCGCCCTCAAACTTAGTCATTTCTTCCTTGGCACATGGCCCACCCTTCCGGAATGTCTCATCAAAATCCATTAAGAGCTTTTTGATCAATCCCAAACCCTGATCCATGGATATTGGATCCGGATCCGGATCAACTCCCCAAATTAATCAATTCTTTTTTTGTCCATGATGCATTTTTCACAAAATTTCATTGAAAATCATTGAGAACTTCTGGAGATATTTTGTGCGACACTCCTGATCCGGTTCCGGATCCGGCCCAAAATCTAAAAATTTATTCAATGCCTCATGCTCCACGCTTCCACAATATTTCATTAAAATCCGTTCATAACTTTTTGAGAAATCCTGCTAACAAACAGACCAAAAAGCCAGACAGACAAACAAACAAATGCGGGGTAGAACAAATACCACCTGGCAGAAGCTAATGAAATAGAATAAAAAGGAAACACATGTAAAAAAATGATAAAAATGGAAAAAAAATAGGAAAGAAAGAAGAAAATTGAGAAAGTAAAAAGATGAGAACAAAGATGAAACATTATGCGGTTTGCAAGAGAGAGAGAGAGAGAGAGAGAGAATGGTAAAGGATTTAACTCAGTACACCTGTCGTAAATGTCCAAGGCCTCTCCACCTTACTTGATCTCGCCTCCTACATCTTGTGATACTTGAACATTGTTGTGACTTTGCTCTTATGATGATGATGACGATGGAAGTATGGAGAGGGTAGTACTGATGATGATGATGATGATGATGATGATGATGAAGAGGTGATAATGGAAGTGGTGGTCGTGGTAGTGATGATGATGGTGATGTATATACGAACAGTAAGTTAGTGGTTATGATTAAACTTTACTTCATTCCGTCTGCTACCTCATCAGTTGCTTGTGATGCTGTTAATATAAAGAAGAAAAATGAGAGAAAAGAGAGAGAACGAAAGAAGGTGGAAATAACATAAATACAAAAAAAAAAAAGGCAGAAAATGTGACAACTAGTAAAGAAAAAAGAACTGGTGAGAGATAGGAGGAAGAAAGAAAAGGGAAAAAGTTGTAGAAGATAATAAAAAGCCAAATGTATAACAAGCGACGAAATGATGAAAAGAGAAATAGAAAGACACACAAAAAAAAAAGAAAAAGAAAAGAAAATAGGAAAGAGAAAAGAAAAGGCGACAACACTTTACGCTTGGGTGGAACTCGGTACAACTGCAGTAGTCCCAGGCCTGTCTCCTACCTGTCTTATAGCTTGTGATTTTTTTTTTTTATGTAAGGAAGAAGGAACCAAAGGCTCGAGCCCGCAAACTTGTTCCTTCCAAGATAAAAACAAAATACAAGAGAGAGCCAAATTCAAGATCCGATCATTTCGAGATGTCTCGACACACTGCGTTTGAAGACTGGAGATCATAGGCAGAAGGAAATACAGACAGAGGGAGACAGTTCCAGATTTGACCTGTTGCATAAATGAAGGACTGGGAGTAACGATTAACTTCTTGCATAAGCGCTGGACAGAAAAGGGATGAGAGTTTGCTGCTAGACTGGTGCTACGCGCCCGTCATAGAGGTGGAGGAATGCATGCAGACAGTTCAGAGGAGCAGCGACCATTGAAGTAGCGATAGAAAAGAGATAAAGATGCAACAGTGCGGCAAAGAGACAGAGGATGAAGGGAGTCAGTAAGAGAGGGAGAGTTAATGAGACGAAAAGCCTTTGACTCCACCCTATTGAGAAGAGCTGTATGGGGGGAGCCTCCCCACACATGAGAGTTGTATTCCACACAGGGGCGGACAAAACCCCTGTATAGAGTCAACAACTGTGCGGGGGTAAAGATGGAACGGAGTCGGCTTAGCACACCTAATCTCTTGGAAGCAGATTTTACGAGAGATGTAATATGATCTTTCCAAGATGCTGTAATATAATTATGGGTTTGATCTAATGTACCTAGTGATGATGATGACGATGACGATGATGATAGTGGCAGTGATGATGATTATGAAGATTAGGTGTTTTATACAGATAATAATAACCTAATTTCGTATCGCCTCCTATATCTCCTCTAACCTATGATGCTGTAATACAATGGTGTGTGTGTGTGTGTGTGTGTGTGTGTGTGTGTGTGTGTGTGTGTGTGTGAGAGAGAGAGAGAGAGAGAGAGAGAGAGAGAGGAGAGAGAGAGAGGGGGGCGGGGATCAGATATAAAGAGTAATGGATTTAACTCAGTACATCTGTTGTAAATGTCCCAGGACACTCCACCTTCGCCTCGCTTCCTGTCTCTCTTACATCTTATTACACCCGATCATAGTTGTGACTTTGATCTAATGTAGCTAATAGTGATGATGATGATGATGATGATGATGATGACGATGACGATGATGACGATGATGATGATGATGATGATGGAGAAAAAAAATGAAAAAAGCAAAAAGGAGTTGCAGTTCTTAAACAACAGGTGAAATACAGGAGTGGAAAAAGGGGAAGCAGTAAAGGATAAATGGAAGAAAAGGGAAAGAAAATAGACTGAAGGAATGGGAATGACAAAGAAAAAGGGGGTGCTGAAACAAAAACTAAGACTGGAGAAATCAATAACTGAAACAGAAGGAAAAACCGTAGAAAGTAAAGAACAAATGAAAGAAAAGAGAGAAAAATTGGGAGACATGAAAGAAAACGGAGGCAAGAATGAAACAAAGGGTAGACACAAAGAACACCAGAAAGACGAGCGAAAGAGCAGGAGACAGAAGGGAATAATAAGAAACAGAAAACAATGTAAGGAAAAAGAAGGAAAAAGAAGATGTTTTTTGGGGTGAAGGTTCCAACTCGGTACAGTGATAGCAGAGTCCCAGGCCGTTCCACCTTACTTCATCTTGTCTCCTACCTCTGTTGTTGCTTGTGATGTTGTGTTGTTGTGACTTCAAGGTTTCTAATGATGGTGGTGGTGGTGGTGATGGAATGGTGATGTAGGCTAGCTTTGATGGAAAAAAATAAAATTGCATGGACGATGATCATGATGATAATGATGATGATGGTGGTGGTTGTAATAATGATGATGATGATGATGAATGATGATGATGACTAATGATGATGATGATGATGACAATGATGATGATTATGATGATGAATGATGATGATAGTGGTTGATGTAGTAATGATGATGACAATGGTGGCTGTAGTAATGATGATGACAATGGTGGCTGTAGTAATGATGATGATGGTTATGAATGATGAAGATGATGATGATGATGATGATGATGATGATGATGGTCGTCGCAATGATGGTGATGGCATTGTACAAATTTCTCCATTTCTTACCTAATATAACACTCCTCCGTCTCCTTGACCCCTTCGTTGTCATCCACACGCCCACTTGATGCCAATCACCCCTTGATTCCAGTCCTAATATTCTTGTTCTTGTCTTCACACACACACACACACACACACACACACACACACACACACACACACACACACACACAAGGCTTTGCTCCCGTCCCACAACTGAACACACACCCAAGGGCACAACACTCCAAGAACAAAGAGTCTGTCACTATCCGGGAAACATAAGATTATAGGTAGTGAGTGTTCCCAGATGAGGTTGCCGTTATTGGTTCAACTGATTTAAATAAAGACTAAAACACACAGCCACCACCCTTCTTGCCTTTCTACTCAAACAATTTCATCTATATTATACTGAGGATTAGTTAGTACAAAAATGTGTATGATATATGCTAATGGAATCTGCGTACATATTTCACGGCTTCTCGCCACCCTCTTCACTCAGAGCTCATTTGTCAAGCGTCTTAATAAACCCCAGTTATTTACATGCCTCAAATGAAACCTCCGTCATTAACTGCCATATATAATACCAGGAGAAGTGAGAGAATAGCTGAACATTTGTAAGCATCGTTTAATTTGACCATCTCCTCCAACGCACACCCAGATATCACTCATCTCCCCCCACCTCCAAACCAGCCCATCTCCACCTCCCTCTTCCCCATCCCCTCCCCCACATCCCTCCACTCCACCTCCCCCACCTCCAGCTACATTCACTCAGCAACTCCTCTTATGAATCTGGTGATCTATAAGTCTGGTGTGTCTGAAGTCAGGAAAGTTTCTAATGATTAAACAGCCAAGTAATGAACATTGTGATGTGACTGAATGTGTTGTTGTGTTAAGAGTCAGGCAAGTTTTCGTTTCTATATTTTCAGTGCTTTCCCTTTCCCTCCCCACCTTTCTCTCCCTCTGCTCTTCGCATCCCCCCTCCTCCCTTCCACTTCCCCCCCCCCTGCTTCACTCTCCACCTCTCCTCTCTCTTGCAACTTAAACAAAATAGAGTGCTCTCTCTCTCTCTCTCTCTCTCTCTCTCTCTCTCTCTCTCTCTCTCTCTCTGACACACACAGATAAAAGAATTAAACCCCTTTAGTACAAGACACCCCTCCCCCTCCAATAAAATCATCTGCAGGAACAAGGAACACACACACACACACACACACACACACACACACACACACACACACACACACACACACACATGCACGCACGCACGCACGCGATTTATCTTCAATCCTCCCTCTCCTTCCACACACACACACACACACACACACACACACACATGCACGCACGCACGCACGCGATTTATCTTCAATCCTCCCTCTCCTTCCACACACACACACACACACACACACACATACACACAACACACACACACACACACACACATGCACGCACGCACGCACGCGATTTATCTTCAATCCTCCCTCTCCTACCACACACACACACACACACACACACACACACACACACACACACACACACACACACACACACACACACACATGCACGCACGCACGCACGCGATTTATCTTCAATCCTCTCTCTCCTACCACACACACACACACACACACACACACACACACACACACACACACACTTCTAAGTCATTTACAGGCTGCACATCGCCAAGTCTATCTTCCTCAGTATAATCCTGCCAAATATTTCCCTCTTGCTGCTTCAGACAATTATATTCGTCTTTCGCGAGACAAATCATAATGAAGTAATTAGAGGCAAACTTCACTAACTCCTTCAATTTGGCCTATTTTATATTCCACTGACAAGATTTTTTATAGTTTGTTTTTAGTGATACAACTACTACTACTGCTACTACTATTACAAATGATATTAATAATTATTATTATTACAATAATGAAAATAATAACAACAATAATAATAATAATAATAATAATAATAATAATAATAATAACAATAACAACAGGAACCATACTAACCCATAAATTTTTTTGGAATTCCAGCTATCAGTATATGTATATATATATTTTTTCTGAAATAACAGCCAGAAGCATGAAAAAAACATCTCAAGTAATCCTTTCTTTGATAATGGTTTTCTTTTCATTTTCTTTACCCTAAAACCAGATTTTTCTTTTCAGTGAAGCCCTATAGTTATAAGGCTTAAAACAAAAAAAGGCTTCAAGTAACCCTTTTCTAGGCTACTGGTTTATCTGGGAATTTTCTCTTTGTTGATATATTGAGAATTTATTTATAGACCAACTCTGAAAGGGCTATCTCCATCATCATCATTATCATTTTTAAAATTATCATTTTCATTTTTATTATTACTTTATTATTATTATTATTATTATTATTGTTACTATTATTATTATTATCTACATCATCATCAACACGATTATTATTATTATTATTATTACTGTGTCCGGATCTAAGTACAGAGTCCATAGTTTGTTACCTAAGGCCCACATTCTCGAGGGTTAAGGGTGGTCCCTAACACCATTCCCTACGCATTTTATTTTGCTTATTACACCTTTCTGTCCTCTTCCGTGTTACACATAACCTTCCAACATACGCTATTACGCGCTTCCTTGATGCTTCATCGAGTTGCATCAAAACGGCACCAAACCCTTCCTTCTCTGCACAGACGCCTCAGGCACTGGACTTGGTGCCGTTTTGATGCAACTCGATGAAGCATCAAGGAGGCGCATAATAACGTATGCTAGTCGCACCCTTACAACCGCTGAACGTAACTACAGTGTCACAGATCTCGAAGCGCTAGCGGTAGTCTGGTCTTTGAAACATTTCAGAGATATAGTCTATGGTTATCCAGTGCATATCCAAACAGACCACCTTCCACTATGTGATTTGTTCAAGAACCGCAACCTAACAGGTAGGCTAGCTAGATGGTCTGTCATCATCCAGGACTTCAATCCCACTTTTCAATATGTACCAGGCAAGTTGAATGTAGTCGCAGACGCACTCTCACGTCACGTAGCAGCTGCTATAACATCACTGCAGCCAGGAGTAACTGAAAACACTACACTAACGTCAGAAGTTGTTCGAAACTTTCAGCGCCAAGACCCCATATGGTCCAAAGTCATTTATTTCCTAGAATTTGGCGATGCCTCGACCTTACCTACTCTGCCAGTATCACTAGATGAGTTCATGCTAGATGATGATTTCTTGTGCGGGAAAACACTACTAACAGGCAAAGACATGCCCAATCGCGAAGTACGCCAACTTGTTGTCCCCACTGCCCTGATACCAACGGTTCTTCACATTGTTCATAATACCCCTCAAGCTTCCCATCCAGGTAAAGACCGATGCTTGCGCCAAACACGTCTCAAATACTATTGGCCAACCATGCGCTGCAATATCAATGCCCACTGTGACTCTTGCCTCTCCTGCCACCGCCACAAAGGATCAACCGGCTTACCTGCACCGCTCTTACAATACCCAGTCCCATCACGACCATGGGAAACTGTCTCAATCGATCTCTTGAAACTACCTCTCACGGAATCCGGCGCTGAGTACTTGTTCGTAGCGGTCGACCACTTCTCCCGCTACTGTGTCCTCATCCCCCTCTTTGATAAGACTGCGAAGAGCGTTGCACGTGCCTTTGTAGATCACGTAATTTGCCCGTTCAGTACCTCTCATACTATTCTTACTGACAACGGTACAGAGTTCAACAATAGCCTTCTAGATGAGATCTGTCGCCGCTTTCATATCAGTAAGTGCAATGTCGTGCCTAACCATCCGGCTTCCAATGGCCTTGTAGAACGCCACAACCGAAAAATCTTAGAGTGCCTTAGACATCTAGGCTCCCATAGTTCGTCCTGGGATGACTGCATTCCCCAAGTGGCATCCTCAATCAATAGCTCCATCAATGCATCCATTGCCGAATCTCCCTTCTTCGTCCTCTTTGGTTTTAACAAGGACCTCCCATACTCTCTCTTATCCTCAAAGCCAGAACCCATCTACAACATGGATGATTATGTTAAACTAAAATTGGCCAACTTCCAGACAATCCACCAGTATGTCCAATCCACTTTGGCTTCCTCTCAGGAGGACATGCTGCAGCGCCAACATAAATCTGCCTCTCCTATCATTATCAGTGCAGGCGATCTTGTCTTTGCTCATTCCCATACGCATTCCTCTAAGCTGGATGACAAATTTATAGGGCCCCACCGCGTCCTCACTCAACAAGGCAACAAATTTCACCTCCAAGACTTGTCCACTAAGGACACCAACTGGGTCCACGTCGATGACTTAAAGCGAGCACCCCGTGGCCTCGTGTTGGAAAAGTCACTTACACAACCTCCTGACCCCCCTTCCCCTCCACACATCCCTCAATCTCCTCCATCTTCACCTATCCCTCAGTCTCCTTCATCTCCACCTACACCTACTCATTCATCAACCAATCAATATTGGTCCAAACTGCGTTCTGCCCATCAACCTCTTCAGGGCCTTTCCCATTAACTCTACCTAATTTTCTAGGTACGATGTTAGCGATCTACCTGCTGGCAGTGCTGACCCTCCTGGGGTCTGGGTTGGGTCAGGACGATGGTGGAGTACGTCACGGGACCTTGGTCGGCTCAGGAGGCGAGGTAGTCTCCCTGCGCTACGATCTTGCGCCCCTGGCCGACGTAGCCATTGCCCTACCTGCCTACGCGCACCAGCTCCACGGAATCAAGACCCATCTCATTGCCATCATGGGGACACACAACCCAAATCAGCATCTCTATAACCTTTTCCTACCACTCTCCTGGCAATTGCAATACAGAAGTAACAAATTCACTGAGCTCAATGACACATTTTCCATTCAGACACCCGTTGGTCATAACATGTGAAACGAGGTCTCTTCGACTTCGGAGGTGAGATTCTAAGTGGCTTGTTTGGCGTTGCTACAGCCCATGACATTTCTGGCTTCAAATCTGATCTCGCACATTTAGCTTCAGCCCTAGAATCCCACCGCTGCCACCAAATGTAACTTGCAATACTTTGGTGATAGAAACTCCGTGTAAAAACAGTTAGTTAAGGAGTTTATTACGAGCTCTGACAAAAATAGTCTGCCCTTCTTGAGTGTCTGCTCAGAACTGACGCAGTAACGCCCTCTGCCCAGGCTTGGACTCTGGGAAAGCGTGCTAGGTCAGCAAGTTTAGTGGGGGCATGTATGCATGGGGGGGGGGCATATTGTAGGGGGGGTACAGTGAAGCCCTATAGTTATAAGGCTTAAAACAAAAAAAGGCTCCAAGTAACCCTTTTCTAGGCTACTGGTTTATCTGGGAATTTTCCCTTTGTTGATATATTGAGAATTTATTTATAGACCAACTCTGAAAGGGCTATCTCCATCATCATCATTATCATTTTTAAAATTATCATTTTTATTTTTACTATTACTTTATTATTATTATTATTATTATTATTATTATTATTATTATCATCATTATTGTTACTATTATTATTATTATCTACATCATCATCAACACGATTATTATTATTATTATTACTGTGTCCGAATCTAAGTACAGATTCCATAGTTTGTTACCTAAGGCCCACATTCTCGAGGGTTAAGGATGGTCCCTAACACCATTCCCTACGCGATTTATTTTGCTTATTACACCTTTCTGTCCTCTTCCGTGTTACACATATCCTTCCAACAACGCCATACTCTGCCTAATTAACAGAGAAAAGGATATTAATCAGCTATATCCAAAAACAAATCGCTAAAGAAGAAGTGTTTGGTAAAACAAGCCCGAGTTCCGGTGCTGACGTGTTAAGAAAAGATTTATCACATTCGAAGACGGTGTTATGTAGAGATCAGTGAGAGAGAGAGAAAGATGGCGTGAGGGGTATCGGTTATGGTAGTGGTGGTGGAGATATGGTGGAGGTATGGTAGTGGTGGTGGAGATATGGTGGAGGTATGGTAGTGGTGGTGGAGATATGGTGGAGGTATGGTAGTGGTGGTGGAGATATGGTGGGGGTATGGTAGTGGTGGTGGAGGTATGGTGGAGGTATGGTAGGGTTGGTGGAGATATGGTGGAGGTATGGTAGTGGTGGTGGAGATATCATGGAGGTATGGTAGTAGTGGTGGAGATATGATGGAGGTATTGTAGTGGTGGTGGAGGTATGGTAATGGTGGTGGAGATATGGTGGAGGTATGGTAATGGTGGTGGAGATATGGTGGAGGTATGGTAGTGGTGGTGGAGATATGGTGGAGGTATGGTAGTTGTAGTGGTAGTGGAGAAATGGTGACAGTATGGTAGTGACTGAGAAACGGTGGAGGTATGGAAGTGGTGGTGGAGAAATAGTGGCGGTATGGTAGTGGTGATGGAGAAATGGTGGAGATACGGTAGAGGTGGTGGAGAAATAGTGAAGGTACGGTAAAGATGGTGGAGAAATGGTGGAGGTATGGTACAATTGATAAAGAAACTGTCGAGGTATGGTAAGACTGATGGAGAAATGGTAGAGGCATTGTGGAGGTGGTGGAGAACTGGTGGATGTATGGTATTGGTGGTGGAGGTATGGTAGCTGTGATGGAGAAATGGTGTAGATATGGTAGTGGTGGTGGAAATAACGTGAAGGTTTGGTTGTGGTGGTGCAGAAGTGGAGGAGGTATGGTAGGGGTGGTGTAGAAATGGAAGAGCTTTAGTACTGGTGAGAGAAGTGAAGGAGGTATGGTACTGGGGATGGAAAAATGATGGAGGTATGGTGGTGGTGGAAAAATGGTGGAGGGATGGAGGTATGGTGGTGGTGGAAAAATGGTGGAGGTATGGTAGTGGTGGGAGGGTTAGGGTATCGGTTATGGTACTTGTGATGAAGAAATGGTAGAGGTATGGTACTGGTGGAAGGGTGGGGGTACTGGTTATGGTATAGGGGATGGAGAAATGGTGGTGAAAGATTGCTACTGGTGGAGGGATGGGGAGATACTGGTCTTAGGACTCCATATTATAATTACAAATCATAATAGATAGATAGATAAATAGATAGATAGACAGCTCTATGTGAGCCTGGGAATGGGAAATGAGCTTGCAAATTACACTGAGGAAAGCTGACGCCAGATTACGAAGTGGCCAGTAAGGAGATGATGCAGTTAGTTGTCAGCAATCCACCGGTGAACAAAGCCTTAGTGACCATACACACACATACACACATACTCACACACAGGCTTCTAGAACTTTCCACTCACAAGGAACACACGTGATACGTCTCCTGTTTCACCAGAATTTAGGAAAGAGAGGGAGAAAGAAGCTAACCTTAGAACAGACAGGTCGCAGGGAGAAGGGCTTAGCAACTTGAGAGAGAGAGAGAGAGAGAGAGCGAGACAGGGAGACAGGGACTCTGCTCAACTCACTCGTGAGTGAGAGACTTGTTAATATTTCCAAGACAAATAAAAATAGTCCCGTACTATTCTTTACCTCTCCTGTCACTACATGACAAATGGGAAAGAAGATTAACTACTTACAAGCTACTCAAGTATAACAACCGCTCGTCCCAAGTCTAATATATATAAAACTCCACAACAAGTAACTACAAAGTATTTTATGACATTTGGTGGCAGTGGTGGGATACGAACCTCGTCTACGAATCAACAGTGAATTCCTACAAAATATCAAGATTGAAAACAAAAAAATACCTCTCACAACCAACAACACAACCAGCTCCTGACAGTTCTCTCTAACCCCCCCCTCCGTCTCCCCGAGCATCACGCTGATGTAGAGGTGTCGAGATCACACGACGCCTTGCAAGTAGTTTAACGAAGTACTGATACAAACAATCTTGAAATTTCTACGACGAACCAACTAACTAAAACCATCTACAATCAACTACAAGTAACCACAAAGGAAATACAAAGTCTTTATGACATTTGGTGGCATTTGGTGGCATTATGTCATACGAACGACGAAGGGCAAACTCAAATATTCATAATTAATCACATGAATGGGGAAGTTCAGTTGAAAAGGGGAACTTGCATAGTTAATATTGAAAAATGTCCCGCCCCTGTGAAGGAAATAGTTATAGCTGGAGTAACAAATGAGATAAAATCTACGGATAGAGAAAGAATAAAAGAGATTTTAATTCACTCAGGTGAATTTGATGAAGAAAATGATTTGTTTACCCTGCTGGAAACACACAGGGACACCGTAGCATTGCCCGGAGAACAATTAGGGTGTACTAACTTGATTAATCACATGATTAATGTGCACCCAGAAACACCACCAATTTTCGTACCAGCTTACCGCATACCACACTCCCAACGTACACTTGCAAATCAGTATGTCGATGAAATGTTAAAACTTGGAATTATTGAGCCTTCAGTCTCCCCGTGGAATGCCCCCTTATTCTTCGTGCCCAAACGAAATGGAGAAATGCGTGCGGTAGTAGATTACCGTAAACTAAATAATCACACAATCCCAGACAGATTTCCCATGCCATTGCTAAGCGATGTTCTACAGAATATTGGTCCTGAGAATAATATATTCTCGACCATCGATCTGCTAAACGGCTACTATCAGATTCCGGTATCTAAGGAGTCACGTAAATTCACTGCCTTTTCAACAAACAGAGGCCATTATCAATATACAAGAATGCCAATGGGACTTAGGACAGCCCCAAGCACATTCCAGCGTCTTATGAATTACGTATTGTCCGGAAGTTTAGGACAAGGAATATTTGTTTATCTTGACGATATTATAATCGCAACGAAGAATATTAAGGATCATCTCAGGAAATTAGACTTACTCTTACAAAAGCTTAGTGATGCTGGAATAAAAATTAAACTTTCTAAATGCAAATTTTGTTTTAAGGAAATAAATTTCTTAGGCCACAAATTAAGTTCTGATGGTATTCACACCACTGATGACAAAATACAGGCAGTGAGAGATTTTCCTGAACCCACTACGACTGACGAAGTTAGACAATTTTTAGGTCTAGCTGGGTACTATAGGTCATTCGTACCACAGTTCTCTCATATAGCCTTTCCTCTATTCCAACTACTAAAAAAAAAATGCTGTATTCCAATGGAAAGAAGAACAAAAAAGGGCATTTAACAATCTACAAATTAAACTAACAAATGCACCTTGTTTAGCATATCCAGATTACACAAAATCATTTCTTATTTGTACAGACGCATCAGTTAAAGGATTAGGGGCTGTACTGATGCAGGAAGATAAAAGAGGAAAGAATCAACCAATTGCATTTGCCAGCAGACAAACAAGAGGTGCGGAGAAAAATTATTGCACTACAAACTTAGAGGCACTTGCAGTGGTTTTTGCATTACAAAAGTTTCGAGATTTGGTATATGGTTACGAAATCCACTTATTCACCGACCATAAACCACTAGTGGGTATGTTTAAAGAAAAACTCCTTTCGGGGAGGAGAGCAAGATGGAAATGTACAGTTGAAAACTACAATGTACAAATTCATTATATATAAGGTAAAATGAACATAGTAGCTGACGCATTATCTAGGAACCCGAACACAATTCAGGTCGCGGCGTTAGATCTCAAAGGAAATATCCCAGACCACGAGGATATCGCAAAGGCACAAAGACTTGACCCAATATGGTCTAAAGTAATATACAAGTTAGAAAGTGGAGATGACATACAATTACCCAAACTGCATGTCCCACTTGAACAATTCACAATGGTCAATAATACATTATACAAAATTAACTCTAAACAACCAAAACGCCAAAGAAATACTAACCAGTTGGTAGTACCTAATGACATGATACCCCAAGTATTACGATTGATACACGACAGCCCACATGCAGGACATCCTGGAAAGGATAAGACATTCAACCAAGCCCAGCTGTTATATTACTGGCCTTCATTACGAAAAGATATAAACAATCATATAGACAGATGCGAATCATGTGCGAAACACAAAGGATACCCAATCACACCTGCACCGATGGGTAATTACCCTGTACCACATCAACCATGGGACGTTGTCGCTGTTGATTTACTCAAGATGCCATTATCATACAATAATAACCTATACTTATTCGTAGCAACGGATCATTTTTCCCGTTATGTCATTTTAGCTCCAATTAAAGATAAGACAGCAGAGACAGTAGCAAAGGCAATAACAGATAATGTAATATGTCGCTTTACTACCCCAAAGGTACTAATAAGTGATAATGGAGGAGAATTTAATTCTGAGATCTTACAAGAAATATGTAAACAATACAACATCAAAAAGGTTAACGTTTTGGCCTATCACCCAGCATCGAATGGGTTGGTAGAGAGACAAAATAAAAAAGTATTAGATGTGCTACGACACATTCTCAGTGAAAATTATGCAGGCTGGGATGATTGGATTCCCAGGGTAGAAGCCTCAATTAATGGGTCTATAAATAAATCCATCGGTGACACACCACATTTCATTATATATGGCACAGATAAACAATTACCATATGAGCTCCTAGAAGGTGACAGCATGCCTATATACAATTACGATGATTACTCTAAACTCCGTTTACGTGAATTCCAGGACATTCACAAAAGAGTCAAAAAACAATTAACGATGTCCAAGGAAGAAATGACGAAGGCATTTAACAAGAAGGTAAAAGATTCACCTATCAGCTTAGGAGACATTGTTTACGGTGTCATTCATACGAGAGACAATAAATTATCCCCAAAATTTGAGGGCCCATACAGAGTAATTAACATAAAAGCAAACAAAGTTTTAATTAAGTCACTTTCAAGTGGTGAGGAGAAATAAGTTCATATTGACCATTTAAAACGGGTTTCAAGGGAATTATCCCATAATTATTCGGCCTCGGATACAACCGAACAGGCGAACGTACCTCAAGAAACCAAGCAAGAACACAACAATGATTACAAAAAGAAATTAAGGTCATATACCAAACAATCGAACATAGGTGCAACTGTTCCAATCAGATCTACAGTATATCATTTACGAGAATTAAATATCGATTTAAACTCCTTCTATAAATGAAATAACAATCAACCGTAACGCACATCATCACTATCATCGACCACAGCATGATAGGAAATTAATAGATTTTTTTTTTTTTTTCGGTAGGTTACGATGAAGGGACTTATGCTATGGATTCTCCTCTACATAGCAAGAGGATATGCGCACTTAGACCCCCGACACATAGTACGACAAGGATGCCTCATAGCTCCAACGGCCACGACTACAATCGTTAAGGACGTCATGAGTACTGAAATAAGTCTAGATTACTTGTATGAATTACCTTCTTATCTAGACAGACTTGCGACGCCGATGCGAACTCTGGACTTCATGATAGGAAATTATGTTTCACAAGCACATAACACCAAGGAAGTGAATGAAATGGTAAAGTTAGCGAAATGGAAACTAGAACAGGCAAAGTCAACTATGCTCATCATGAGCCAAGATCTCCCATCTTATGGAACGGAGGTACTGAGCGACAGGAACAACTTCACACGTACTCGCCAAAAGCGCGGTTTGTTCGACCTGGGTGGCGCAGTTCTTGGGAACATCTTTGGATTGGCTACAGAGGATGACCTTAAAGAAATAAACAACAAATTTAATAAGATAGCTCAGGTACTAACATACCAAGATAAATTCATCACAGGACAGAACTCAGCAATGAAGACGATTGTGAAAACTCTGAAACAAGCAGAAAACATAGCTCTCGAGAGTGTAGTTAAAACAAATGAATTGGAGGGAAACGTTACACTTTTCCAACACTTCTCCATCATCACAGAACATATTGACACGATTCTACTACAATTAGAGAACACTAGAGATCGTTTCAGGGCATTTATGCAAGGAATTTCGAATGCTGGTGATGGCAAGATCACAATTGACTTACTCCCAGTTCATGAGCTACGTCAGATAGTTAGTCAAGGCATACATAAACATAAATTGAAGCCGTTGTTCTGCAGTAGGGAATTTATGCAATATTACCCGTATTTAGAAGCAACACTAACACCAACATCAGTGGTAGTTCATGTACCATTCATCACTGAAGACCTGTTCACAGTATACCAAATACACACCTTCCCCTATAAAAATAACAACACTTTGGTCATCATCAACATCAACACAGACACCGAACTCATCATGGTCTCCAAGAGACGGGACATGTCACTTTCGCAAGTGAATCAACGATTGAACGAAAGTGCCGCACATCCTTTCATGCTGTTCATCTTTGTCCTGCGTACATTTTCACGTTTCAGCCTACTGATACAGTCCCTTGTGAAATGGCTATCATCAGAAATAACAATATTCATCATCATTGCAACTTCACTCTTGCTCCAGATAAACTTGTACACCATCAACGCATTGGACATTCACAGTTTTTTTTATTTCCCTCATAACACATCAGTTTACATAGTCTATCCAGATATACCACCATCTCATACATCAGCATCAGGATTATACATAGCACCAGACTACTGTGCGGTATTTACACCAGCCATGTCTACTTTATCCATCATCAATCACTACGCCATTCTCAATCATACACACAAACATTTCCACCCACTGCCTGATATGAACTTAAACATGAGCACAAGTATTAAGCTGACTTCACCTAAGTTTGAAACTATGCAGCTGATCAATGAAACAATGAAGCCCTGGGAAGATCTGATTTTGAGTATGTTCAACCCATATTATGTGTATAGCCCAGCACCTACTGTCTTTATAATCGTCTGCATTGTAGTTGCAGTACTGCTGTTCGCAATGCACAGAATGCATGCAAGAACTGCTAATTTTAGTCATTATTTAGTGGGGGGAGAGTTAACAACCAAGTTAACCCCCCTGAATGAATGTATATATTTTGTATATAGTATCAATTATATATATATATATATATATATATATATATATATATATATATATATATATATATATATATATATATATATATATATATATATAAACACAAAGAAGAATGACCCATGTATGGCAGACCAGTACCATTATCTTTAAATGAAATATTAATAACTCTTACCATAATCTTAATTTTAAACTATTTTTTTTTTCTTGCATGTATGCATTTCACTATAATGGCCCAAGTACATACTGTATTACAGTTAAATAATTTACTTTAATGCATTTATTCAAATATGTATACAACTTTGTTTAAAATGTAATATTACTGAATAATCACTATTTACTATGAATATTATATGTATACAATATTCATACAATTATGTTACTTTTACAATATTATGTATTTCACTTAATTAGCTTATAAGTTCATTATAATGTGTATATAATATGTATTAATATGTTAGGACTATTAACTGTCGATGGTACGCCATTTTCGCGTGACCGAGCAATATGTTAGGACTCCATATTATAATTACAAATCATAATAGATAGATAGATAAATAGATAGATAGACAGCTCTATGCGAGCCTGGGAATGGGAAATGAGCTTGCAAATTACACTGAGGAAAGCTGACGACAGATTACGAAGTGGCCAGTAAGGAGATGATGCAGTTATTTGTCAGCAATCCACCGGCGAACAAAGCCTTAGTGACCATGCACACACATACACACATACTCACACACAGGCTTCTAGAACTTTCCACTCACAAGGAACACACGTGATACGTCTCCTGTTTCACCAGAATTTAGGAAAGAGAGGGAGAAAGAAGCTAGCCTTAGAACAGACAGGTCGCAGGGAGAAGGGCTTAGCAACTTGAGAGAGAGAGAGAGAGAGAGAGAGAGAGAGAGAGCGAGACAGGGAGACAGGGACTCTGCTCAACTCACTCGTGAGTGAGAGACTTGTTAATATTTCCAAGACAAATAAAAATAGTCCCATACTATTCTTTACCTCTCCTGTCACTACATGACAAATGGGAAAGAAGATTAACTACTTACAAGCTACTCAAGTATAACAACCGCTCGTCCCAAGTCTAATATATATAAAACTCCACTACAAGTAACTACAAAGTCTTTTATGACACTGGTAATAGTATTGGTGACGGGATTAGGTTTCTACAGGAAGAACTAAACAAAGGTAGATTTGGGGCCCCTTTCCTTGATATTCCTACAGAAAACAGTTATAACCTGCTGTAATTTTTGTACCATAACTTAAGATTTATTGATGAAGTTAGAACAGGACAGAGGAAGATTCTCTAGCCTCCTTGTCCCTCCTGCATATCAAAACCTGACTTACGACAGGAAATTAATTGTAAGTGTGTTTGTGTATCTCTATCCAGGTGAGCATCAGACGACTTGGCTCACCTGAGAGGAAGCACAGACGTCAAAGGGTCAGCAATGGTAATATGCTTCTAAGTTACAATTAGTGATGTGTCGTGAAGGACGGCATGCGTGTCGGTAGGGCAAATTTATAAAACACTTATAGTAAATCGCAGCGGTACACTAGGGCAAAATCTAATCAGTATCCACTAACTAATGTATATATCAAAATAGTACTCATAATGTAGACGGGGGCACTCACCATGCACTCACTCCATGTAAGACAACCTCAAAATAACACTATACTGAGTGACAACGGAAATGGTTTCTTGTTGGGTGGTAACTATCTACTGTATCTATTGCCAGACACCTTAATCCCGTAAGGGGTGGCCACAAACAAATCTCCTCCATGTTGTCCTGTCCCCAGTCATATCAATGCCCTGCTCCCAGCTCACACCCGCCTCTCCCATATACCTCTCCACTCCATCCCTCCATCTCATCCTTGGCTTCTCCCTCCCTCTCCCCCCTTCCACCTCACTCAAATACACTCTCTTCGTCTCTCTCACTCTCCATTCTCTCCACATGGCCAAACCACCTCAGTGTGTTTCTCCTAACGCTTCCTATCACATCCACATCCACACCACGACGCTCCTTCACTTCCTCAATTGTCAGTCTGTTTCTCCATGTGACTCCACATATTCCACATACGTAAAAAAAGGAGCAAGAACCACATGAGGGTGGAACTCGAAACACCTTTGTTTTATCTCAGGCCGCTCCACCTTACTTCGCCTTGGCCTCTACTTCTCTTATAGTCTTCTTGCAGCAATATACTGCAGTGAAGAAAGAAAAGAAAGAAAAGAAAGCAAAAAAAAAAAAAAAAAAAAAAAGGAAAATACAGCTAAAAAAATAATAAAAACTGTAGAAAAAAACTGGAGAGGATGCAGGAAAAACTAAAAGGAGAAAGAAAGAATGAAAAGAAACGAAAGGAATCAATACAAAACAAAGAAAGAAAGCGGACAAAGCCAAAGGAAGGAAGAAGAAAGAAAGAAGAAAACTGAGGAAACGGATTATAATCAAAGAAGACATGGAATTTAGGATATGGAAGAAAAGAAAGTAAAGGAAGAGAAGACTATGACGCATAAAAGTAAGGTGTTAATTTTGTACACCTGTAGTAGAGTCCCAGGCCGGTCCACCTTACTTCAACTCGCCTCCTACCTGTCTTGTAGCTTATGGTGACGTTATGACGAGAAGCAAGAAAGAAGGAAAGGAATGGAGTAGGAAAGAAAACAACAGAGTAAGGGATTAAACAGAAACGAAAGAAACCAAGAGGAACATACAGGAAATGAAAAACTCAAAGAAAATAAACTAAAATGAAAATTAAAGAAATGAGAAAAACATAAAGAAAAACATAAAAAAAAACATGATGAAATTATAGGAAATGAGAAGAACCACAGGGAAAGCTAATCATATAAAGAAAAAGTGAGCCAGAGGACAACCGTAATTATAGTACAAAGAAACAGAAAGAATTAAAAAGAAGAAAAAAAATGGGAGAAGCAAAGAAAGGGTGAAAGGCAATCAACAAAACGAGAGAGAAATGAAGAAAAGAAGACGTTCAGAAAAATCAGTGCAGGTATGAACTCTATACACGTGTGCTGTAGTAGAGTCACAGGCCGCTCCACCTTACTTCATCTTGTCTCCTACCTGTCTTGTAGCTTGCGATGCTGCAACTGGCGAAGGAAAAACAAAGAAATAGCAAAAGAGTTAAGACAGAAAAAATGAAGCCATGGGGAACAGGAGGAAGATGCAGAACAGATGATAAGATGATGATGAACAGATGATAAGATTTTAAAAAGTCTGGAATCAGAATGGGAGAAAGATATGGAGCAGCAGAAATAAGAAACAAAATTAAAGAATTCAGAAAGAGAGAAAGGAAGAAAAGGACTAAAAACAGGAATGAAAGCAAAGAAGGAAGAAGGAATAGAAATAATAACAGAATTCAGAAAGAAAGAAATGGAGTAAATGGGAGAGAAGAAGAAAAAAACGCAGAAAAAAAGAGAGGAGGAAGAGAAAGTAGGAAAGTTGGTAGAACAAATCTGGTTCAAACTCAAGACACAAAGGTCTCAGCAGACAGAAAAGACAAACAGAATAAAAAGGATAAAAGAAGGAAAGAACAAGAAACAAAATAAAAATCAATGGAGAGAGAAAGCAACAAAGAATGGCAAAACAAACAAGAAAGAATGAATAAAAGGAGCAACTCAGATATATAGGGTCGAACTTAGGACGCCTTTCTTACGATCTCAGGCCGTTCCACCTTACTTCACCTTGGCTCCTTGTTCTCTTATAGCTATATTGCTATAATATAGTGAAGAAAGGGGAGAGACTGAGGAAAAGAAAGGAAAAGGGGAGAAAGAAGAACGAAAAAAAAAAGGATCAGGAAAAATGAAATTGACAAAAAGGAGAAAGAAGAAACGGTCAAAAAAGGAAAGGGGAAAGGAAAGAGAAAGAAAAGATTAAATGAATGAAAGAAAGAACAAAAAAAAAAAAGTCAGAAGGAATACAATGATTTAAAAGACAAAGAGGAAGTAGAAACGACTAAGAAGGAAAAAGGGAAAAAGGAAAGAAAGGAAGGATTAAACGAAGAAAAGTAAAACAGAGAGAAAGAAGTAAATATACTCCAGAAAATATGCAATGCAAGGAATAATACGCAAGAAAAGGAGGAACAGGAAATAAAAGATATGTGCTGTAATATAAGGTAGAAAGAAAAAAGGAAAAAAATGAGGTTAAACAAAGAAAATGAGATAGAAATAGTAAGATCATAATGCCAGTCATAAATAAACAAGAAATAAAAAACAAAACAGACTCGGAGACACAAGGGGAAATGAAGAAAAAGAGGTGGTATTATTATACGGAGGAAAAACTAAAAATAGAAAAAAAAATGTGAGAATGAAGGAAGGAAGAAACTGACGAAGAGACAAAAGGAGTAAGAGAAAACGAAAGAAGAATAAGCGAGATGAGGAAAGAGCAAAAAGCAAATCAAAATGAGAAAAAATCTAACTAAAGAGGAGCTGTAAACTACTTGCGTTGTGCGTCAGACCCGTTTGTTAGAATCTCGGGCCGCTCCACCTTACTCCACCTTGGCTGCTACTTCTCTTGTTGCTTTAGTGCTGTAATATCGTGAAAATAAATAGAAAGGATAGGAAAAAGAAAATATGAGAGGCAGTGAGATGAAACAAATATAATAGCCTACTGAAGAGAAATATAAAGTTAAAAGAAAGGAAAGGACAAAGAAGAAAGGAAGAATGGAGGGGAGAAAGAAGGAAATTGTGAATAAAGGATGAGAAGGACAAAGGGAATGAACGAAAACAAGGGATAGAAGGGACAGAAGAAAAGGAAGACGGAAATGAATCATATCATGGGATAAAGGAGAAGGAAAGTGAGAAAGGGAAGAAAAGGAACGCTGAAGTGTAAATGGTAAAGGAATTTTGGGAGACTTAAAGTCCCAGGCCTATCTACCAACTTTCATCTATCCTCCTACCTCCCTTGTAGGTTGTGATGTTGCATTATAGTACCTGTGTGGCTGATTATGGTGCTGGCAGTTATGATGATGATGATGATAATGATGGTTATACAAGTTACTGTTGTTCACAATGAAGTTACTCCTATCTCTTTTCTAGCTTGTGATGTTGTCAGTGGTAGCTTTAATGTAGCTACTGATGATGATGATGATGAGGATGCTGATGACTGTGATAACAGTTAAGGAGATAGCATAAACAAATTAAGAGAACCTACAAACCACCCTTTTAACCCATTTGCGCCCAGTATCCTCAATATAGGACGGAACTGGGCATTTTCAAAACTTAATAAAGAGGGGAACCCCGGGGTAGGAACCTATGAGCTTCGCGACTAAGAGCCGGTATGCGGAAGGCGGTACGCTAAGACTCTTCCAGCACAATCACTCACACAGGAACCAGGGGAGCTAATGGGTTAATGAGACAATAAACAAAGACTGGATAAAGTTGGTACTCACACAGGTAGACCAGACAGGTACTGCACAACTCCTTACCTGAAACAATAGACCATATTATACAGACTGCATTATTGGATTACACAAGAATATATGACAAGGTAATAAATGAAAAGGAGGGAGGGAAGAAAGAAAATGAGTTGCAAATGGTAATGGTGATTACTGTGTATACCTGTAGTAGTCTCAGACCGCTCCACCTTACTCCATCTTTTTGTCGACCTCTCCTGTAGCTTGTGACCATGTAATATTGTGGAGAAAAGAAGATGAGAAGAAAATGAGAAAGAAATAATAGGTAAGAGACGGAAGAGACAGAAGGAAGGAAACTGATAGAAAAAGGGATGAAAAAATAAGCGGTGAGAGACGGAATGAATTAAAATGAGCAATTCAGAATACAAAATAAAAAGAAAGAAAGAAAGAAAGCAAGGCAGAGTAAAATGAGAGTGAGATTCAAGGCAAGAAGAGGAGACAATCCCAGTAATGGACAGAACTCGGTACACCTGTAGTAGAGTCCCAGGCCGCTCCACCTTACTTCATCTCGTCTCCTACCTGTCTTGTAGCTTGTGATGCTGTAATACAGATGTGGCTTTGATCTGACGTAACTAAAGGTGGTTATGGTGGTGATAGTGATGATGGTGATGGTGATTTAGATTACCACTGATGATGATGCTAAGAATTTTCTGTTTGATGATAATTAATGATGATGATGATGATGACGATGATGGTTGGGGTGCTGATAGTGGTTGTGATAATGATGTACAATACTTTATTACTGATGATAATGACCTTACTTCAGCTCGCATCCTACTTCCTTGTAGCTTTTGATGCTGTGATATACTGTAAAATGGAAAAAATAAAGGAGAGAGAGAGAGAGAGAGAGAGAGAGAGAGAGAGAGATGCGGAAAAGAAAGAAACAATGAGAAAGTCATACTTAAAAAAAAAAATAGCTGGAAGAGTTATTCATGAATAAAAGAAGCTACAGCTAAGAAAAATAATAATATACTGAGAGGAGGAAGAGCAAAAAGAAATGATGAGAAACAAAGAGAGTAAGAAACAAAAGTATAATAGATGGAAAAGAGAAAGAGAGGAAGAGAGATAATGAAATGAAGAAGACAAGAAAAAAGTTGTTAAGATTAGGCTCGAACTCCGGACACCTGTAGCAGAGTGCCAGGCCGCTCCACCTTACTTCACCTCATCCCCTATCTCTCGTGTAGCTTATTATGATGCAATATATTAATGGATCTGATCTAAGGCAACTAATGATAATAGTGGTGGTGGTGGTGAGGGAGATGTCTGTTAGTTTCTGGGCTAACCTTTACCTGCTAAAATATTACTAGCCATCAATAAATACAGCAATAACTAAGGTGGTACTTATGAACTGTGGTGGAGAGCGGTCATCACGGGTAGTATCATCCATATGGTTTAATTTCCGCCTCTGACACTATGTTAAGTCCGTGTGGCAAACTATCACATGAATAGTATGAAATAATAGGAAACAAGAGAAAAAGAAAAGGAAAAAAAAAAGGGAGACAGAAAAGGAGATGGCAAACATGAAGGAATGACAAGCTGACAAAGAAGACGACAAAGAAATGAGGTAAAAAATATGAATGAATAACCACAGAAAAAGTAAACTATAAATAAAGAAAAGGAGGATGTTGAGCACTGGGTGAAGGTTTGAACTCGGTACTCCTGTAGTGGAGTCCCAGGCAGCTCCACCTTACTGCATCTCGCCTCCTACCTCTATTGTAGATTACAGTGATGCAATATAGTTATGGATTTGGTTTACAGTAGGTAAGGGGTTACTGGATGTTATAATGGCAATGATGATGATGATGATGATGTTGATGAAGATAATAGTGATGTCTGTTAGTTTTTGTTTAAATAAAGAAAGCTGCATCAGTGATGATGAAGATTGTGTTGTTGCTGATGATTATGGTGGTGGTGGTGGCCGTAGTTGTGGCTCTGATGATGATAATAATGATGATGATGATGATGATGATGATAATAATGATGATGAGCGTGATGATGATGAAGATGTACAGTCGATCAAAATTATATGACACATGAGGGGTAAGATGACATGTGAAATAATTAATACAACCTGTGAAGCTGCAAGACCATTGATCTGTTATCATCTGAATATGCATACAGTAACAACACCGACTGCAAAACGTCACAAGCAAGCGATATATGGCATCCTTATGTAAGCAGGGTTACCAACGTGGGCAAAAATCATCCAGCATTTTCCAACAGCCAACGTCTGTGGTGTCAAAGTGTTTGGCGCCAAGTGTGCACCGATACTTTCTGGATCCAGTGTACAGTAGGTTAGTAGTGAGGATAAATACACCCCTTCAACTACCCTCCTGCCTCTCTGCTACCTGCTAAGAGAGAGAGAGAGAGAGAGAGAGAGAGAGAGAGAGAGAGAGATCTGAGTGGAACTAAAGAAATATCACAGATGAAGGAGGTAGAGAGGAGAGATGTTTGTGGAAAAAGAGAAAAAATAATCAAAGGAAAAAGAATTAGAGATAAGAAAGGAAATGAGAAAGAACAGCAGGAGTGCGAGAGGCAGCCTGGCACAGAATGGCAGATCAGTAGAAGAAAGGACGAAAGGGGAAGAAGAAACAAAGTAAGTGTAATGAAGGAAGAGGGAAAAGAGAAAGAAATATAAAAAGGAGCTGAGGCTGAATCCGGGTGGATCTCCAGACACCTTTGTTAGCATCTCAGGCCGGTCCACCTTACATCACCTTGGCTCCTACTTCTGTTTATTGCTGTAATATTGAGAAGAAAGAGAAGAAACAATGAGATGGAAAAAAAATGAGAGAAAGGAGAAAAATAAAGAGCCAGAAGGGATGAAAACATGAGAGAGAAAGGAGAAAGAAGAGAATGGAAAGGGAAAAAAGGAAAATGAAAGGAAGGATAAAAAAAGAAACAAAGGCTTAAGGAAGGAAATATAAGCTGGAAAATACGAAATAAAACGAAGATAACGAAATAAAAGACGGAATAGGACTGCAATTAAGGTACAGGCTCAATACAAAGTCCCAGGCCGCTCCACCTTACTTTATTTCGCCACCAACCTCTACTGTACCATGTGATGACGTAACACAGTGGAGAAGGAAAGAAAAACAATTGAAAAGGAGTAAGGAAGTAAAGATTATGTAAGAAAAGTTACAGGGGAGAAGAAAGCAACGGGTTAGTTTTGATGAGAATATTGATAAATGTATGTGTGATTGCGGTAGAAAAAACAAACGAGAAAAAAGGAAAGAAAATTTGAGTAAATAAGGTAAGAGAAGTAAAATGAAGAAACAAAAAGGAAAGAGAGAAAGAAAGACAGTAAGAAAAGCAAAGAGAGAAAAGAGGAAAGAAAGAAAGGAAAAAAGAGAAGATGAGGCATGAAAAATAAAAGGAAGGTCGTCAGTCACGTGGTTAGGTTTGAACTCGGTACACCTGTTGTAGAGTTCCAGGCCGCTCCACCTTACATCACCTGGCCTCCTACCTCTTCGTAGCTTGTGATGCTTTAATATTGATGTGGATTGATCTTATGTCGCTAATGATGCTGCTGGTGATAGTGAAAACGATGATGGTGTTGGTGGTGATGATAGTGACTATGTTAGTGGTAATGAGAATTGCGTGAGAAATGATGATGGTGACAGTACTGATGATGATGATGGCTGCAGCGGTGGTGATGGTGATAATGATGATAATGGCAAAGACAACTGTGTGGATAATGATGATGGTGAGAGTACTGATGATGATGATGATGATAAAGACGTATCCCAATAGTGATAATGACAATCTTACTTCATCTCTCTTCCTATCTCTTGTAACCTGATATGTTGTAGTAATGAAAGGAGAAAGGAAGGTAGAGAGAAACAGACCAGAAAAAAAGGAAAATAAAATAAATAAATAAATAAATAAGGACAATGAGAGAGAAAAAACACAAAGTGAAGAAAACAGAAAAAGAGTATGAGCGAGAAAGGGGTGAGGGTTTGAACTAGGTACACTTGTGGTAGAGTCGAGGCCACACCACTTTACTTCATCTCGCCTCCTACCTCTCGTGTAGCTAGTGATGCTGTAATATTGTGCAGAAAGAAGGAAAAGCTACGAGAAAGACAAGGAAGAATGAAAGAAGAAGCTACAAAATAAAGGGATCCAGGAAGAAGCATAGAGAGGAAACGGAAGCACAGAAAAAAGGGACAGGAAATGGGTTGAGGATAGAGCTCATTACACACACAACAGTCCCAGGCCTCTCCACATTACTCCATCTTGTCTCCTACGTCCGTTACATATGTAGTGCTCTATGAAGATACATACAACTAGGTAGATGATGGTGTGTGTGTGTGTGTGTGTGTGTGTGTGTGTGTGTGTGTGTGTGTGTGTGTGTGTGTGTGTTAGAGAGAGAGAGAGAGAGAATGGAAGACTGACATGATGAAACATAGAAAACAATAAATGGAGTTAAAAGAAGACAGGGGAAAAATAAATAATATAATGCAAAAGAAGAAGAAAATACACGAAGAAAGAACATGAAAAGAAGAGGAACCATAAGAAGCATCAAAGAAAATGATAAGGATAAATAAGAGGAAACTTTAAAAGAAAGATAAAAAGGAGCTAAGTATTCTTGTGAGTGGAACTCGAGATACCTTTGTTAAGCCCGGGTCACACGAGCACTTTTTTCGGCAATAAATAATCGGCATAATGAGCATTGGCTTGATTAATCATATATAAAAGCTTCACAAATTTCTCAGGTGAAGCATCAGTTGTCAATTCTGCTCCGTAGTATTGCCGAAAATCGGCAATAAAAGACGGACACGACCGACTCACCAAAATATCGGCAATTCTAGCCGAGTTTCAGCCGAGTTTGTGTTGCCGGCTATTTATTGCCGAAAAAAGTGCTCGTGTGACCCGGGCTTTAGAATCTTAGTCGGCTCCACCCTACTGCATCCTGGCTCCTACCTCCCTTGTTGCTTTGTTGCTATAATGTATTGAAGAACGAAAAGACAGATGCAATGAAAAGGAGAGAGAGAGAGAGAGAGAGAGAGAGAGAGAGAGAGAGAGAGAGAGAGAGAGAGAGAGAGAGAGAGAGAGAGAGAGAGAGAGAGAGAGAGCGGAGAATAAAGAAATGGTAAAAGGGAACAACATCGGAGAAGAAGAAAACTGAGAAATCGGCAATGATGATGCCGATGATGATGACTGAAAGTAGTGGTAGCGATGATGATGGTGATATTTATAGCAGATTAGTAGTGATGATAACAGCTTTACTTCATCCCGTCTACCACCTCTTTTGTAGTTTGTGATGCTGTTAATATAAAGGAGATGATAAGGAGGAAGAGAGATCAAAAGAAGGCGGAAAAAAAAATAAAGAACAAGAAGCGGCACCAAGGCACAGCAAACCGGTCCCCTGCAGTCATTTTTGTGCAGACGAGTAAACATAACAGGATATCTAGTCAAAAGTGTCACATATCAAATATTGAGTAAACTGGGTGACAATTGACGATTTTATGTCCATTTGAAATTTTAGGCCGGACCCACCTGACATTAACCCCGCTATCGTTAACTGGGAGGTGACCCCCCATGACGTAGTAAGGCATGTTATAGGATGCAGATTTGAAAGCTGCACGTTTAGGTTTTGGTTTCATGTCGATATGACGAATTTGAAAGGAGTTACGGAGAAATAAAAATCCCGTCCCGGTTTTTAAAATCATTTTTTGGGGGCCTACAGCCTGGGCCTTGGCCCAATTTGGCCCAAAATTTAATCAGGTGACCAGAAGGTCATAGCTCATCATCCCTGTAATTTTGGTCAAATTTACACAGGTAGTTTTCTCGTAAAGTTGTTAACAGACAAACAGACCGACAGACAAACAGACAAACCGAGTGAAAACAATAACCTTCCCCGAGCCCCTCCAGGGTGGGGACGGATAATTACCACAAAAAAAAAAAAATGTGGCAACTAGGAAAAAGTGATTAAAAAAAAACGAGTGAGAAAGGAAGAAAAAGGGAAAGGGGAAAAAGAAAGGGAGGATAATAAAAAAAAATGTATAACAAACGAAGAAATGATGGGAAAAGAAAGATAAAGAAAATAAGAAAGAAAAATGGAAATGGGAAAGAAAAAAGAAAAGGAGACATTGTTTTTCTGGGTCGAACTAAGTGCACTTGTTGTAGAGTCGCAGGCCGCCCCAAATTACTCCATCTTGTCTCCTACCTGTCTTGAAGCTTGTGATGCTGTAATATAGTTATGGGTTTGATTTATTAATGATGATGCTGACAGTGGCGATAATGGTAGTGATGATGATTGTGATGCCTAGTAGGATAATACTGATAATAATAACTAAACTTCCTATCGCCCTTCACTTCTCTGCTAGCATATGATGCAATGTGTGAGAGAGAGAGAGAGAGAGAGAGAGAGAGAGAGAGAGAATGGTAGATTAAGAAGATGAAATAAAGAGTAAAAAGAAATGATTTAAGAAGAAGACAGAGGCAAAATGAATAAACAAACTACGGAAGGAGGGGGAAAGAAAGACAAGAATATTGAAAAAGAAGAGGAAGAAAACAATGAGGAAAATGAACGAAAAAATAAGAGGAAAAAATCTGAAAAAGAAAGATAAAAAGGAACATGAATGGAAGAATGGTGGAACTCAAGACACCTTTGTTAGAATCTCAGGCCGTTCCACCGTACTCCACCTTGGCTCCTACTTCTCTTGTTGTTTTTCTACTATCATACATTGAAAAAAAAAAAGAAATTATGAAAGAACGGACAGAAGGAATGAAAAGGAGTAACAGAGAGTGGAAAGAAAGAGGAGAAAACAAAAATAATCGGGAAAGAGAGAACACTGAAAAACTGATGATGATGATGATGATAATGATGGAAGTGGTGGTCCTGAGAGTAATGATTAGTGATGTATATACAGCAATTAGTAATGTTGATAATAACCTTACTTCATCCCGCCTCCTATCCATTATGCAGCTTGTGATGCTGGGGAAAGAAGGGAGGGAGAGAGAAAATAAACCGGACGATAAAAATAATAAATAAATAACAGAAAAGAGGAAAGAAAAGATAATCTGGTAAAAAGAAGACACAAGGAAATGGAATAAGAAATAGGAAAGGAAAGAAAAATAAAAACAAGGAGATAGAAAGACAGGAGAAAAAGAACCATAAAGAGCACAGAAAGAAACAATATATATGAACAAAGAAGAAATAAAAGAAAGATTAAAAGGAGCAATCCCCAGTAGGGTGGAACTCAGACACCTTTGTTAGAATCTCAGGCCGTGCCACCTTACTCCATCTTGGCTCCTATTTCTCTTGTTGTTTTACTGCTGTAATACAGTGAAGAAAGAGGGCCAGGATAAAAGAAAAGACAGAAGGAATGAAAAGGAGAGAGAGAAAGAGAGAGGAGAGAAAACGAAGAAAAGGTAACATTCGAGAATGAAAGAATATTGAGAAACATAATGATGAACATGATGATGATGATGATGATGAAAGTAATGTTAGTGGTTGTGATGATGACCATGATCATGATGATGATAGAGGTGATGTCAGTGACTGTGATGATTATTATGATGGTGGAGGTGTTGGTAGCGATAATGATGATGATGATGATGATGATGATGATCGAGGTGGTGGTTATGGTAGTGATGATGATTGTGACGTATTTACAGTAGATTAGTAGTGATGATAAGAACCTTACTTCATCCCGCCTCCTACCTTTTCTGTAGTTTGTGATGCTGTTAATATAAAGGAGAAAGTAATGAGGGAGAGACAGAACGAAAGAAGACGGAACAAAATAAATAAATGACAGGAAAACTACAAGACAAAAAAATTGAGAATTAAGGAAAACTAGTAAAGATTTGGAAATACATGAGCAACAAAAAAAGAAAAGGAAAAGAAAACGAGGAAATAAAAGGAAACAAATGGAAAATAAAGGAAGAAAAGAAGAAAAGGGAAGGAAGAAAAGAAAGAAAAAGAAAATAGGAAAGAAAATGAAAAGGAGAAAGAAGAGGTGCCAGGGTCGATCTCGGTCTCCCCACTTTACTGCATCTTGTCTCCTACCTGTCTAGTAACTTGTGATGCTGTAATATAGTTATGGGTTTGATCTAATGCCGATCATGATGATGATGGCCATTAGTATTTTTAGGTTAGTTTTAAAGATTTGATAACTGTATGGATAAAAATGATAATGATGACTTATATTTACCAGTAGCGATAATAATAGCCTAACTTCATATCTCCTGTCACTTCTAATTTAGCCTATGATGCTGTAATGTAATGATGAGAGAGAGAGAGAGAGAGAGAGAGAGAGAGAGAGAGAGAGAGAGAGAGAGAGAGAGAGAGAGAGAGAGAGAGAGAGAGAGAGAGAGAGAGAGAGAGAGAGAGAGAGAGAGAGAGAGAGAGAGAGAGAGAGAGAGAGAGAGAGAGAGAGAGAGAGAGAGAGAGAGAGAGAGAGAGAGAGAGAGAGAGAGAGAGAGAGAGAGAGAGAGAGAGAGAGAGAGAGAGAGAGAGAGAGAGGATATTTAAGGAAAAACGGGGAAAAAAAGAATACTGAGAAACTGGCTATGATGATGATGATGATGATGATGATGATGATGAAATTGGCGGTAGTGGTAGTGCTGATGATGGTGATGTATATACACTAGATTAGTGGTGATGATTTTAACCTTACTTCATCCCGTCTTCTACCTCTTTTGAAGCTTGTTATGATGATGATGATGATTATGATGATGATGATGATGGTCGTCGCAATGATGGTGATGGCACCGTACAAATTTCTTTTCACGATAACCTCAAAACGACAACAAACACGTGTAATTCCTCCATTATTACCTAATATAACACTTCTCCGTCTCCTTGACCCCTTCGTTGTCATCCACACGCCCACTCGAAGTCACACACCCCTTGATTCCAGTCCTAGTACTCTTGTTCTTCTCTTCACACACGCAAAAACACACAAACAAAACAGACACCCAAGCGCACCACTCTCCAAGAGCAAAGATTCAGTCACTATCCGGGAAACAGCAGCTCATAGCCGGCAGGCGTCCCCAGATAAGGTTGCCATTATTTGTTCAACTGATTTAAATAAAGACTAAAACACACAGCCAGTACCCTTCCTGCCTTTCTACTCAAACAATATCATCTACATTACAGTCTACCTTAGTATTTTCTAGAGACACTGAGGACTAGTTAGTATAAAAATGTTTATGATATTTATTAATGGTATCTGCGTACATATTTCACGGCTTCTCGCCACCCCTCACTCACAGGTAATTTGTCAAATGTCTTAATAAACCCCAGCTAATCACCTGCCTCAAATGACACCTCCACCATTAACTGCCATATATAATACCAGGAATATTGAGAGAATACTTGTACATTTGTGAGCAACATTTAATTTGACCATCTCCTCCAACGCGCAACCAGATATCACGCATCTCCCCCCATCCCAAACCAGCCCATCCCCACCACCCTCTCCCCCATCCCCCTGCCGCTCCCCCACATTCCCCCCTCCCCCCCTCCTCCAGCTACTACCACTCAGCAACCCCTCTTATGAACCTGGTGACCTAAAAGTTTGGTGTGTTTAAATTCAGGAAAGTTTCTAATGATTAAACAGCCAAGTAAAGAACATTGTGATGTGACTGAATGTGTTGTTGTGTGTTAAGAGTCAGGCAAGTTTGCGTTTCTATATTTTCAGTGCTTTCCCTTTCACATCACCTTTCTCTGCTTCTTCTCTTCGCGTCCCCCCTCCTCACTTACACCTCCTCCTCCTCCTTCACACTCCACCTCTCCTCTTTCTTTCAACTTCGACGTACAAAATCTCTCTCTCTCTCTCTCTCTCTCTCTCTCTGACACACACAAATAAATGAATTACACCCCTTCAGTGCAAGACATCCCTCCCCACTCCAACAAAATTATGCGCAGGTACAACGAACACACACACACACACACACACACACACACACACACACACACACACACACACACACACACACACGATTTATCTTCAATCCTCCCTCTCCTACCACACACACACACACACACACACACACACACACGATTTATCTTCAATCCTCCCTCTCCTACCACACACACACACACACACACACACACACACACACACACGATTTATCTTCAATCCTCCCTCTCCTACCACACACACACACACACACACACACACACACACACACACACACACACACACACACACCGCTCGCTGGTGCAGTGGTAACGTTCTCTCTTGCCAACTGGTGGACGGGAGTTCGCGCCTCACTCAGGTTGCGAAAAGTTTCACTGACGAAGTGGGTGGTTACTGTCCCCCTTGAGCAAGGGGACGTGTGTGTGTGTGTGTGTGTGTGTGTGTGTGTGTGTGTGAAGGTCACAGCCTTGCCCTTAGATCGGACTATATGAGCTCTCAGCTCCCTTCTGGGAGGGTAAAAAGCTGACGATCACGACCATCAAGTGATCCTGACAGACCCGGTGAATTACATACACACACACACTTCTAAGTCATTTACAGGCTGCACATCGCCAAGTCTATCTTCCTCAGTATAATCCTGCCAAATATTTCCCTCTTTAACTTAGCCTCAGTTAGAATTCGTTGACAAGTTTCATTACTTAAATGTTGTTTTTAATAATGATTATAATTAAAATAATAAAGATTAATAATAATAATAAATAATAATAATAATAATAGTAATAATAATAATAATAATAATAATAATAATAATAATCCATCCATCCATCATCCAATCCTACATTGCCCCGTGAGGAGCGTAGTAGCTCGGGGCTAAGCAGTTGGTCTCGACATTTAAGATGAGAGTGAAATAATAATAATAATAATAATAATAATAATAATAATAATGATGATAATTAGTGACAACAAAAATAACAATAATAATAATAATAATAGTAATAATAATAACAACAATAACAAGAGTGATAAGAAAAATAACAACAATAATAATAATAATAAATAATAATAATAATAATAATAATAATAATAATAATAATAATAATAATAATAATAATAATAATAATAATAATAACAAACCGATAATAAAAAAAAATTATAATAATAACAATATTAAGGACATTACTCACCCATCCATTTTGTTTTATTCCAGTTATCGCCATGTTTTTTCCAGAAATAGTAGCAGTTAAAAGAATAAAAAAAAAAAAACAATCTCAAATACGCCTTTATTTGATATTTTTCTAATTTAAAACCAGATTTTTTCCCCTCGAGTGAAGCCTTGCAGTCACAAGGTTTAAAATCAAGAAAAAGCTTTAAGTAATTCCTGTCTAGGCTACTGGTTATTCTGGGAGATTTCTCGTTGCTGGTACATTACGAATTTATTTTTCAGTCAAGAGACAGACCGGCTCCCAAAAGGCTAACATCATCGTTATTATTATTTAAATAATAATAATACTATTAATAATAATATTAATGATAATAGTAATACTAATACTAATACTAATACTAATACTAATAATATTAATAATAATAATAATAATTATTATTATTATTATTATTGCTATTATTATTACTATTATTATTGTCATCATCATCATCATTATTATATTTATTATTATTATTATTATTATTATAATTATTGTTATTATTATTATTATCATTATTAGTATTAGTATTAGTATTATTGTGTCCGAATCTACGTACTGACTCCATAGTTCGTTACCTAAGGCCCACATACTCTTGAGTTTAGGAAGGTCCCTAACACCTTTCCCTACGCGATTTATTTTCTTTATTACACCTTTCTGTCCTCTTTCGTGTTACATATATCCTTCCAACAACGCCATACTCTGCATAAATAACAGAGAAAAGGATATTAACCAGCTATATCCAAAAATAAATCGCTAAAGAAGAAGCGTTAGGGAACACAAGCCCGAGCGCCGGTGCTGACGTGTTAAGAAAAGATTTATCACATTCGAAGACAGTGTTATGTAGAGATCAGTGAGAGAGAGAAGGATGGCGTGAGGGGTATCGGTTATGGTAGTGGTGGTGGAGATATGGTGGAGGTGTTGTAGTGGTGGTGGAGATATGGTGGAGGTATGGTATTGGTGGTGATATGGTGGAGGTATGGTAGTGGTGGTGATATGGTGGAGGTATGGTAGTGGTGGTGATGTGGTGGAAGTATGGTAGGGGTGGTGGAGATATGGTGGAGGTATGGTAGTGGTGGTTGAAAAATGGTGGAGATATGGTAGTGGTGGTGGAGATATAGTGGAGGCATGGTTGTGGTGATGGAGAGGTGATGGAGGTATGGTAGGGGTGGTGGAGAAATGATGGACGTATGGTACTGGTGAGAGAAATGTTGGATATATGGTACTGGGGATGGAGAATTGTTGGAGGTATGGTGGTGATGGAGAAATGGTGGAGGTATGGTAGTGGTGGTGGAGAAATGGTGGAGGTATGGTAGTGGTGGTGGAGAAATGGTGGAGGTATGGTAGTGGTGGGAGGGTTAGGGTATCGGTTATGGTACTGGTGATGAAGAAATGGTAGAGGTATGGTACTGGTGGACGGTGGGGGTACTGGTTATGGTATAGGGGATGGAGAAATGGTGGTGAAAGATTGCTACTGGTGGAAGGATGGGGAGGTACTGGTAATAGTATTGGTGACAGGATTATGTTTCTACAGGAAGAACTAAACAAAGGTAGATTTGGGGCCCCTTTCCTTGATCATCCTACAGAAAACAGTTATAACCTGCTGTAATTTTTGTACCATAACTTAAGATATATTGATGAAGTTAGAACAGGACAGAGGAAGATTCTCTAGCCTCCTTGTCCCTCCTGCATATCAAAACCTGACTTACGACAGGAAATTAATCGTAAGTGTGTTTGTGTATCTCTATCCAGGTGAGCATCAGACGACTTGGCTCACCTGAGAGGAAGCACAGACGTCAAAGGGTCAGCAGTGGTAATATGCTTCTAAGTTACAATTAGTGATGTGTCGTGAAGGACGGCATGCGTGTCGGTAGGGCAAATTTATAAAACACTACTAGTATATCGTAGCGGTACACTAGGCCAATATCGAATTAATATCCACTAACTAATGTATATTACAAAACAGTACTCATAATTTAGGTGGGGGCACTCGCCATCCACTCACTCGATGTAAGGAAACCTCTAAATATCTGAATACTGAGTGACATACGAAATGGTTTCTTGTTGGGTGGTAACCATATAGCCAAATGACGCCTGGTGGTCTACGGGTTTAAGATGCCCCAACCACATAATGCACAGTCACCTTTACATCTCAGGGGTGGGTGTTTGGGGGATATTGCTCAGATGTTACTCAGGGGCTAGTGAGGCTGGTTATCCTTGCCGTACATGTAGGGAGTGAGTAGCATCTCTCTCTCTATAAACTCGTATATAATATATATATATGTTCGTAATGGGACGAAAGAGGACTGGAAATAGATGGACGAACAGTGTAACATCATTATTTATTTATTTTTTAGTTTATTATCGGTATGTACATGAGAAGATTAGGAGAAATACACTGAGGTGGTTTGGACATGTGAAGAGAATGGAGAATGAAAGACTGACTAAGAGGGTGTATGTAGGTGAGGTGGAGGGAGGGAGAGGGAGAGGTAGACCGAGGATGAGGTGGAGGGATGGAGTTGAGAGGTATATGGGGGAGGGGGGGGGTGAGTTGGGGGAAGGGTAGTCAAATGGTGGGTGACAGAGCGACTTGGAGGCGTTTTGTCTGCGGCCACCCTTTGCGGGATTATGGCGTCGGGCTATAGATAGATAGATAGATAGACATGTACAACAAGAAAGATGAGACAAAATTTAGTACAGAACTAGGAATTAACGATCATGTCTTAGGCGGCATAAAAAACTCTGTCTTGCTTCATTCATAGTGATTTACTGTCCTGCGTATTCTCGTATAATTTATTAAGACCATTTCTAATGGCGAAGTTATTTGACTGAGTACGGTAAAAGAGGGTGAAAAGGTGTAATAAGCAAACAAATTCCTGTCAGCAAATGGAAAAAAAAAACAAGAAAGAACACAAAGGAGAACGAGAAAAAAGCGGGAAGACAGGTAAATCAGAAATAAGGGAGAATGAGAAAAAGGAATGAAGATGACGAAAATGAACACAAAGATAAAGCGGGAAGAAGCGGGAAGGAGGCACAACCATTAGAGAGAATGAACATGAGACAGAATGGAAAAGAAAAAAAAAACAAAGAAGATAAAACAAAAATGAACAAATAAGAAAACAGAAAGATAAGAGATATAAATGAAAAGGAGGAACTGGGCGATGAAGGTCTGAACTCGGTACGGTGATAGCAGAGTCCCAGGCAGCTCCACCTTACGTCACCTTGTCTCCTACCTCTCTTGTAGTCTGTGATGCTGTAATGTAGTTGTGGCTTTGACCTACAGTGTAACATAGCTAATAATGATGAAGATATTGATGATGATTGCGGTTATGATGATGGTGGTAAGCTTTGAGAAAAATAGCTGTATGGATAATGATGACAGTGACAAGAGTGATGATGATGGTGTTGATGGTGGTGTAGCTGAACGATGATGAGAATATTGAATAACTACATGCCGTCAGTTAATGATGATGATAATGATGATGATATTAATAATGATTATGTTTGGTGACGTAATTTACTACTGATAATAAAACCCGAATTTAATTTTGTCTCCAATTTGTTTTATGGCTTGTATTGCCGTAATATAAAATAGGATGATACGAGGAAGATAGAGCACTCAAGAAATGGAGAAGAAAGAATGATAATCAGTGAGAAAATTCATTTGACAAAGAAACAATACTAGGAATTAGAAATGAGAATGAACATGGAATTACAAAGCGGGACAAGAAAAAGAGAAAATAAACAAAAAACAGGTGATGGACGATACAAAGAGGGAAGAAATAAAAAGTATGAAAGTGAATGAAAGAAAGAGGGAAGAGAAACAAGAAACAAAGTAAGCTAAAAACAAGAGAAAAAAAAAGAAGGAAAAAGGTACATAAAAGAAAGAAAGAAAAAAAAAAAGGAGTGACAAGCTTGGAAGGGTGGAACTCGAGACACCTTTGTTAGACTCCCAGGCTGCTCCACCTTACTTCACCTTGGCTCCTACTTCTCTTATAGTTTTGTTGCAGTAAATTAGGGAAGAAAGAAAACAAAGACACGAATGGAAAAAAAGGAAAAACAACACTAAAAGGAAAAAGTTAAACTGGGGGGAGAAACTGGAAATGAAACAGGAAAAACTAAAATGAGAAAGAAAGAATGACAAGAGACGAAAGGGATCAATACATATAAAGGAGAGAAAGAGGACAAAGCAAAAGGAGAGAAGGAGAAAGAATGAAGAAAACTCGGGATAAGGATCATAATGAAACAAATCAAGGCATTAAAGAAATGGAAAGAAAGAAAATAAATGAAAAAAGAACAAAAATGGCTCTTAAATGGAAAAGTGTTAAGTTGTACACCTGTAGTAGAGTCCCAGGTCGCTCCACTTTACTTCATCTCGACTCCAACCTGCCTTGAAGCTTGTGATGCCGGGATTTGATGGAGGAAGTAAAATGAAGGGAAGAAGAATGAGAAGGAAAAGGAAAAGGTAAGGGATAAGAGAGGAGAAAGGATCTTTAAAGAAAATATATGGCACGAAACGAAAAAAAAATACACATAGAAGGGAAAGAGAGAAAAGTAAATAGTGTAGAATGATAAGGAAGAAAATGGAAAAGAAAAGAAAACAAAAGAGGAAGCAAATAAAAGGTGAAAGAGAATCAGTAAAATGAAAAAAGAAATAAAGAAAAGGAGACGGTCGCTTCAATCGGAGTGAAGGATTGGACTATATACACGTGCAGTAGAGTCCCAGGCCGCTCCACCTTACTCCATCTTGTCTCCTACCTCTCTTGTAGTTCGTGATGCTGTGATGTAGTTGTGGCTTTGACCTACAGTGTAATATAGCTAACAGTGATGATGATGATGATAGTGAAGATGATGATGATGATGATGAAGATGATGAAGATGATGACGATGATGATGGTGGTGGTGGAGGTGGTGAGGTTTGCAATAAATAATAACTGTATAGATCATGATGATGATGACAAGAGTGATGACGGTGGTGGTGAATGTGATGTAGCTAAACAATGATGAGAACAATAAACACTATGTACTTAATGGTTTGGAGGTTTGGAGGGTGAAGTGCTTGAAAGGGTACAGCAGGGAAGAAATGTTGCTGGTTCTTTGAAAGCAGTGATAAGAAACAGGGAAGTGAGCATGGAAGTGAAAAGGTTACTCCATGAGAGTATTGTGATACCAACTCTAACGTACGGAAGTGAAGCTTGGACGTTGTTGGAAGGACACAAGTCAAGAGTGAGAGCAGTGGAAATGAGTTATTTAAGAGGAGCCTGTGGAGTCACATGGAGAGACAGGCTGACGAATGAGGATATAAAGAAGCGTTGTGGTGTGGATGTGGATGTGATAGGAAGCGTTATGAGGAAAACACTGAGGTGGTTTGGCCATGTGGAGAGGATGGAGGGTGAAAGACTGACGAAGAGAGTGTATGTGAGTGAGGTGGAGGGGGAAAGAGGGAGGGGGAGGCCGAGGATGAGATGGAAGGATAGGGTGGAGAGGTATATGAGAGAAGGGGGTGTGAGTTGGGAGCAGGGCAGTGAAATGGCGGGGGACAGGGCGACTTGGAGGCGATTTGTTTGTGGCCACCCCAAACGGGATTGAGGCGTCTGGCAATAGATAGATAGACTTAATGGTGATGATGATGATGATGATGATGTTGATGGGTTTGATGACGTATATTACTACTGATAATAAAACCATAATTTAATTTGGTCTATTTGTTTTCTTCCTCGTATTGCCGTAATATAATATAGAAAGAAGCGAGGAAGACAGAGCGCTGAAGAAATGAAGAAGAAGGAAAGAAAATGAGGGAGAAAAAATAAATGACAAAGAAAAAATATTACGAATAAGAAACGAGAATAAATATAGAATTTCGATGAGGATGACAAGGTGCAGAGTTGGGACCCAGTTTATTTAAGCCTTTCACCAAGACTGGCTTCATCAGGAATGGCATACAATGTTTACACTCAGCGACTTAAGTAGGCCTCACAGCTCCAAGATAGTGATGTCATGCTATTTAACAACCAGAACAAACTACCCTACATTAGGTCTTCCGCTCTTTAAATGAGAGGCTAAAGGTTTGGCCAGTGAATAAATTCATCTATTCGGATTAAAATTATTCGATGCAGCAATATGGGCCGACTCGAGAAATCTACGTTAATTTATATTACTCTCATGTAACAAACTTAGCCTCATTCCACAGTGTTCCATGTCCGGTATCTATGTTGTACAGTAGCACTGTTGAGATTAAACACTCTCATGTCATATTTATGTTCCTTTAACCCCTTATTCAACCCTCTAAAAGTCTCTCCCCACATATACCTTTTCACAATCATTACACGGAATTTTACACACACCAGCCTCGTTTGTTCTTTTCACAAATTTGTCATTTTCTCTTACTAAGCTACACAGTCATATTTCCTGCTCTATCCACCCGTATTCCTGCCATATTCATACAGGGAGAAACATTGTCCGCTACGCAGGATTTAGGTAGTACTATTCTTTTCTTAGGCCTTTCTTTTTGTGTGTTCTCAAGTGTATATTAGTGACACTCTTTCTAGCTTTGAGGATTATATATAGAGGGTATTTTAGGTCACGAAAAGACTTAAAAATGTAATGATATTCATCCTGTAAATATGCGTCAGAACATATCATCAAAACTCGAAGGAAAAAGCCGATGAGTATCGTCTGTTTTGTTCTCTCATCTCTGGTCGATAAAAGTGAATAAAGTCATTTTTGTTGGTAGGCTTTCGAAAAACTTTGAACTTAAGACTGTTACAGGCTCTGATTAAAAGAGTATCGACGGAAGATAAGCTGTCGTCATCTACTTTTAGAACATCTAGAGATACCTAATTTTAGTGACATAGTCCCAAGACAGGTTACTTGGTTTGGGTACGTAGATGATATCCCAGTGATAGCACCCCGTAGCTTAGATCTAGAGAGACTTAGAGATAGATCGGAAAGGGCAGAGCCTAGCATTCAGCTTACTACAGAGTACGAACAGGAAGACAACTTACCTTTCCTCGATATTCTTTAAATAAAAAACTGTAACACTCATAAGTTCAAAGTTTTTAGAAAGACTACCAACAAAAATAACTTTATTCATTATTATTCTACCGCAGACAGGAGAACAAAACAGGGGATACTCATCGGCTTTTCCCTCGAGCCTTGAGGATATGTTCTGACCAATATTTACAGGATGAATATGATTACATTTCTGAGGATTTTAATGATCTAAAATACCCTTCACAATTAATCCTCAAAGCTAGAAAGAGTGCCACTAAAATACACTTCACACAAAAAGAAATACCTGAGAAAAGAATAGTACATCCTAAATCCTGTTTAGCGGACAATGTTTCTCCCTGTATGAATATGGCAGGAATACAGGTGGTTAGAGCAGGAAATATGACTGTGGGTAGTTTGGTAAGAGAAAATGACAAATACATAAAAAGAACAAACGAGGAAGGTGTGTATAAAATTCCGTGCAAAGACTGTGAAAACGTATATGTGGGAGAGACTTTTAGAGGGTTGAATAAGAGGTTAAAGGAACATAAATATGATATGAGAGTGTTTAATCTCAACAATGCTACTGTACAACTTAGATTAGATATCGGACGTGGAACACTGTGGAATGAGGCTAAGTTTGTGTTACATGAGAGTAATATAATAGAACGTAGATGTCTCGATTCTGCCCATATTGCTGAATCGAATAATTTTAATAAATCTGTCCATATTGCTGTATCGAATAAATTTAATCACAATAGAGGATTTCATTCACTTGCCAAACCTTTAGCCTTCCTTTTAAGGAACGGAAGACCTAAAGTATGGTGGTTTGTTCTGGTTGTTCAATAGCTTTAGGCCACTATGTTGGAGCTGCGAGGCCTACTTAAGTCGCTGAGTGTAAACACCGTATGTCTTTCCTGAGAAAGAAAGTCTTGGTGAAAGGTTGAAATAAGCTGGGTCTCTGCTCTCCGCGTTGTGTCATCCTCATAGGAGTTGTCGCAGCCTTCGATGAGTTCACCACAAAATATAGAATATGAGATAAGGAAAGGAGTACATGCATGTGAGAAGGCGATGATTGATAGAAGAGAAAAAGAAATAAAATAATATGAATGTGAATGAAAGGAAACGGGAGAAAAACAAGAAACAAGAGAAGTTAAACAGAAAAGAAAAAAAAAATAAAAGAAAGGAAAAACAAGGAGACAGAGCTGAGGCGGGGTCGAACTCGAGACACCTTTGTTAGAATCTCAGGCCGCTCCACCTTACCTCACCTTGTCTCCTACTTCTCTTATAGTGTTCTTGCAGTAATATAGTGAAGAAAGAAAATAACGCAAAAACAAAAACTGAAAGGAACACCAAAACTAACAGGAAAATAAAAAAGTGAAGGGAAAAACAGGAAAGGAAACAGGAAAAACTAAATGGAGAAAGAATGAATAAAAAGAGATGAGGAATAAAAACAAAAAAAGGAGCAAAAGAGGATAATGCAAAAGGAAGGATGGAGAATGAGAGAAGAAAACTGAGGAAAAGGATTATTATGAAACAAAACACGTAATAAAGGAGATAAAAAGAAAGTAAACGAAAAAGAAGAAAAAATGACGCATAAATGGAAAGGTGTTAAGTCTGTACACATGCAGATGTCCCAGGCCGCTCCTCCTTACTTCATCTTGTCTCCTACCTCTCTTGTAGGTCGCGATGCTGTAACGTAGTTGTAGCTCTGACCTACAGTGTAATACAGCTAACAGTGATGATGATGATGAAGATGATGATTGCCTTTATGATGATGGTGTTGAGGAAAATAACTATATGGATAATGATGATGATGACGAGAGTGATGACTGTGATGTGGCTGAACGCTGATGAGAAAAATAAAATAATATATATTTAGTGGTATTGATGATGATGATGATGATGATGGGTTTGGTGACGTAATTTACTACTGATAATAAAACCCTAATTTAATTTGGTCTCTTATTTTTTTGTAGCTTGTATTGCCGTTATATAATATAGGAAGAAGGAAAGAAGAATTAGCACTTGTAAAATGGAGAAGAAACAAGGAAATGAAGACAAATATACAGATGACAAAGAAACAATATAAGGAAATAGTAATCAGTATAAACAGAGAATTTTACAGTGGGACAAGAAAAAGAGAAAATAAAAGAAAAAAGGCGATTAACGACTGAAGGGAAAACGAAATAAAAAAATATGAATGTGAATGTAAGAAAATGAGACTGAAACAAGAAAAAAATGAAGCCAAACAGAAAAGAAAAGAGAAAGAACAAGAAGCGGTTCCAAAGCACAGTAAACCCGTCCCCGGCAGTCATTTTAGTGCTGAAGTATAAACACAACAGGATATCTAAGCAAAGATGTCACATAGCAAATTTGGAGGAAGTCAGGTGAAAATTGACGATTTTTTCTCCATTTGAAATTTTACGTCCAACCCACTTGACTTTGACTCCCCTACCGCTAAGTGGGGGGTGACTCCCCTGATCTAATGAGGCATGTTATAGCATGCAGATTTGAAAGATGCAACTTTAGGTTTTGGTTTCAGGTCGATATGACGATTCTGAAATGATTTATGGAGAAAAAACGATTTTTTTACCCTTTATTTTTTTTTTACATTTTCTGGGCCTTCAGCCCGGACTTTTGCCCAGTTTGGCTTAAAATTTAATCAGGTGATCAGAGGGTCATAGCCCATCATCCCTTTAATATTAGTCAAAATCGCCCCAGTAGTTTTTGCGTAAAGTTTTTGACAGTCAGACAGACAGACAGACAGACAGACAAACGGATAAACCAAGTGAAAACAAACTCGACCCCGAGCCCCTCCGGGGCGGGAACGGGTTAAAAGATATAATGAAAGAAACAAAAAAAGGAGCTAGGTGTGCTACAGGGTGGAACTCGAGACACTTTTGTTAGAATATCAGGCCGCTCCACAATACTTCACCTTGGCTCCTACTTCTCTTATAGTCTTCCTGCAGTAATATAGTGAAGAAAGAAAGCAAAGAAAATAAAGCAAAACCAAAAACTGAAAGAAAATCAAAACTGAAAGGAAAATGAAAAACTGAAGGGATTAGCCTAAATTGGAAAGGAAACAGGGACATTATAAATAGAAAGATTAGAATGAAAAGAGACGAAAGGAATCAGTACAGAGAAAGGAGAGAATGAAGACAAAGCCAAAGGAAGGAAGGAGAATGAAAGAAGAAAACTAAGGAAATGGATTATAATGAAAGAAGACAAGGAATTAAGGCGAGGGAAGGAAAGAAAGTAAAGGAAGAGAAGAAAAATGACGCATAAAAGGATGGTGTTAATTCTGTACACCTGTAATGGAGTCCCAGGCCGGTCCACCTTACTTCATCTCGCCTCCTACCTGTCTTGTAGCTAATGGTGACGTTATGACGAGGAGAAAGACAGGAGGAAAGGAATGCAGTAGGAAAGAAAACGACAGAGTAAGGGATTAAAGAGAAACGAAAGAAACCAAGAGGAAAATACAGAAAAAAAAAACACAAGAAAATAAACTGAAACGAAAATTAAAGAAATGAGAAAAACACACACACACACACACACACACACACACACACACACACAAAAACTAAAGGAAATTATAGGAAATGAGAAGAACCACAGGGAAAACAAATCATATAAGGAAATGGAGAGCGAGAGGACAACAGTAATTATAGTACAAAAAAAAAAAAAATTAGAAAAAAAAAAAAAAGGAGAAGCAAAAGAAAGGGTGTCAGAGGATCAACAAAATGAGAGAGAAATGAAGAAATGGTGAGAACCAGAAAAATCAATGCTGGATTGAACTCTACAGTATACACGTGTACTGTAGTTGAGTCACAGGCCGCCCCACCGTACTTCATCATGTCTCCTACCTGACTTGTAGCTTGCGATGCTGTAATTAGTGAAGGAAAAAACAAAGAAAAAGCAAGAGAGTTAATACACAGAAAAATATGGGAGAAGGAGAAAAAGAAGGAAGATACAAATGGATGAACGGATGGTAAGATTAAAAAAGACAGCAATAAGAATGGGAGAAAGAAATATGGAACAGCAGTATTAAGGAAAAATTAAAGGATTCAAAAAGAAGGAAAGGAAGAAAAGAAGGACTAAAAACAAGAAAGAACGCAACGAAGGATGAGGGAATGGAAAGAATAACAGAATTCAGAAAGAAAGAAATGAAGAAAATGGGAGAGAATAAGAAAAAAAAAAAAACGCAGAAAAATAAGAAAGAGGAAGAGAAAGTAGAAATCATGGGAGAACAAATATGGTTCAAACTCAAAACATTGAGGTCCCAGCAGACAGAAAAGACAAACAAACAAAAAAAGAAAGAAAGAAAAAGAAAAAAGAAGGAAAGAACAAGAAACAAAATAAGAATCAATGGAAAAAAATGTAACAAAAAACGAAAAAAGAAACACGAAAGAATGTATACAAGGAACACAAAGGGAAATTAGGGTCGAACTCAGGACTCCTTTGTTAGGATCTCAGGCCGCTCCACCTTACTTCACCTTGGCTCCTAGTTCTCTTATAGCTATATTGCTATAATGGAGTGAAGCAAGAGGAGAGACTGAGGAAAAAAAAGGGAAAAATGAGAAAGGACAACGAGAAAAAATAAGCAGGAAAAATGAAATTGACTGTGAGATAGGAGAAAGAAGAAACGGTAAAAAGCGGAAAGGGGAAAGAGAAGAGAAAAAGATTAAAAGAAAGAGAGAAAGGAGAACGAAAAAAAAAAAGTCAGAAGGACTGAAAAAAGTTAGAAGAGAAAAGAGGAAGTAGAAACGACAAAGAAGGAAAAGGGGAATAAAGAAAAGAAAGGAGGGATTAAACGAAGGAAAGGAAAACAGAACGTACATATATGCAAGAAAATATGTAATAAAAGGAATAATACGAAAGACAAGGAGGAACAGGAAATGAAAAAAATATTCTGTAATATAAGGTAGAAAGAAAAAAGGAAGAAAAATTGGGTTAAACAAAGAATATTAGAAAGAAATATTAAGAAGATAAAACCATGGATACATTAACAAGAAACAAAAAACAAAACAGACGCAGAGACAAAAAGAAGAATAAAGAAAAAGAAAGGTGATATTATTGTACAAAGGAGAAAGGACTAAAAATAAGATGTTAGAATGATGGAAGGTAGAAATAGTCGAAGAAACGAAAGGAGCGAAAGAAAACGAAAGGAGAATAAGCGAGAAGAGGAAAGAGAAAAAAGGAAGAAAAAGAAAAGTAATAAGAAAGAGATGAGAGAAAGGAAAGAGAAAGATGAAATTTATAAAATGGAAAAAATGGGAATGAAAGAAGAAAACAGACACTGACCATGATCATGATAATAATGGAGATGATGATTGTAATAGTAGTGATAGTGATGACGAAAGAAAAGAGGAGGAAAAAATAGAAAGAAATATTAAAATAAAAAACCTATTGGTTGAAAAAGTGTGAGCAAACAAAAACTGAAAAAGATGGGAAAAAAAGAAAAATGAAAGAAAACAGGAACAGGGGAAATATTAGGAAATAAATGGTGAAAAGGTGTATGGTATGTAGGACTACTGGGCCTTTTGAGCAGGCTGTAAAGTCTATGCCTACAGTCGGACACATAAAAAAAAAAAAAAGGCGAAGAAAACAAAGAGAATGAGAACGGTGCCAAGGCACAGCGAACCCGTCCCCGGCAATCATTTTAGTGCTGATGTATAAACACAACAGGATATGTAGTCAATGATGTCACATATCAAATTTGGAGTAAATCGGGTGAAATTTGACTATTTTATGCCCATCTGAAATTTTAGGCCCGCCCCCCTTGACACTGACCTACCTACCGTTAACTGGGGAGTGACACCCTGATGTAATGAGGCATGTTATAGGATGCGACTCTGATATGCACCTTTAGGATTTTGTTTCATGTCGATATAACGAATTTGAAGGAAGTTATGGCGAAAAAACTTTTTTTAAATACATTGTTGGGGCCTACAGAGTTGACCTGGGCCCAATTAGGCCCAAAATTTATTCAGGTGATCAAAGGGTCATATACCATCATCCTTTTAATTTTAGTTAAAATCGCACTAGTAATATTAGCATAGAATTGTTAACAGACAGACAGACAGACAAACAAACCGAGTGAAAACAATACCCGTCCCCGATAAAAGAGAGCAAAAGGGAAAGAGAAATGAAAAGGAGAAAAGGGAGTCATCGGGTCCAACTCGGTACACCTGTAGTAGAGTCCCAGGCCGCCCTACCTTACTCCATCTTGTCTCCTACCTGTCTTGTAGCTTGTGATGCTGTAATGTACTTATGGGTTTGATCTAATGTACCTAGAGATGATGATGATGATAATGATGACGATGATGGTGATGGTCATTTGTTATTTTTGATGATAACTGTATGGATAACGATGATGACTATGACGATGATGATAACGAAGATGATGATCTATAATTGTGATGGTAACTCTTAGTAGGTTAAAAATGGTAATAATAAACTTTAAATGTCCTCCTATTTCTCCTCTACCCTATTATGCGGTATTGTAATGATGAAGAGAGAGAGAGAGAGAGAGAGAGAGAGAGAGAGAGAGAGAGAGAGAGAGAGAGAGCATAAAATAAAGACTGGGAGACTGAATGAAATAAAAAGGGAAAAAGCAAAAAAGAAAACGGGGTGAAAAGAAGACAGGCAAACGGAACTTAAAAAGACAAAAGAAGAGAAAAAGGAAAGGAAAGAGAAATAACAAGATAAAAAAAAAAAACATAAGGAGCATAAAAGAAAAAAGGGTAAGGAGAAAGAAGAAACGTTAATAAAGAGAAAATGGAAATGACAACACTATAGGGTTAAAATCGAGACATCTCTGTTAGAATCTCAGGCCGCTCCACTTTACTCCACCTTGGCTCCGACTTCTCTTGTTGTTTGGTTACTATGATATATATATATATATATATATATATATATATATATATATATATATATATATATATATATATATATATATATATATATGTTACAGAACAGAGAGAGATAATGAACACTTCGTGAGAATACTAAAATCACTACTGTCCCGCAACGTTCCAGGTTCAAAACATAAGAGTTAGGTAAAATTACAAGTTAAAGTTTAATGCTCAAACAACTAAACATTCAGGACTCATAAGGATAATGTAATGGCAAAATAGGTTACATATATAGTTAACTGCAATAGCCTCTATTAACACGAATTTAGCAAGAACAAATTTATCTAAGTCAGCCCTGATAAATGAGAGACCCGATTAATGCTCAGTTAAAGTAAGATGTAATATTACAGATACAAAATATTAATATTGGCTGACATTAAAAACTCTGCATGAATCACAAAAACCTTACCAGGCCCACGAACTAACACCTTAGGCCATACAGTACAAGAAAAATGGTAACAACACTTATACTCAAATTATACAGCAGCTAGATGGCTGGAGACTTCCTGAGCACTCACAAAAATAATAATACACTATACAGGGGAGGACAGCGATGTGAACAAAATGAGGAGTAGATCAAAGTGGCAATTAATGCAGAGACTGAGCTCATTAAATAGGAGGCCGGCAGAGCTGATTCAACTTGCAAGAAGGACGCGCAAATGAGGGCACAGAGGACGAAGAGTTGACAGTCCTGCTCTGAACAACAGAAAGAACGACTTACTCTATTATAAGGGGGAGAAGGGAGGAGTGAGGTAGAACACACAAGCCTGGTCATTATGGAAGCCACGAGGCGAATCGTGATCAAACATGCAGCATACTGTACGTTAGAATTATACAAAGGATGATGAAATCATAGGCTATGTAACACCTCCCCACAAAGAAAAAGAAATTTACAAAGGAAATTTCTTATTGCTCTAAAACAATCTGTCTAAAGTCTAGATAAGCAATCTGCAATAACATTTTCTTTCCCCTTGACATGTTGTATGTCTAATGAATACTCCTGAAGAAGTAGACTCCATCTTGTCAGTCTCTGATTTTTATCTTTAAACTTACTAAGGAATTTCAGTGGGTTATAATCGGTATAAATGACTATGGGGTCAAAACCAGAACACAAATAAAATGAAAAATGCTGTAAACCCAAAATCAAGGCCAAAAGCTCTTTCTCAATAGTTGAGTAGTTCTTTTGAGGTGAAGTGAACTTCTTACTGTAATAAGATACAGGGTGTTCAATACCCTGATCATCCTCTTGCAGCAAAACAGCCCCAGCTCCTGTATCACTTGTGTCAACAGCCATCTTAAAAGGCTTAGCAAAATTTGGAGTAGCGAGCACTGGCTGACTTAATAGGATAGCTTCAAGTTTACTGAAAGAGGATTCACAGTTATCGGTCCAGACAAATTTAACTCCCTTTTCAGTAGGTCTGTAGGTGGTGATACAAGAATTGAAAAGTTAAGAACAAATCTCCTGTAATAACCTACCATTCCCAAAACTCTTTGTAGGTCTTTCCTACTTTTAGGTCTGGGAAGATCACCTTAGCTCCTGGTGGTGCAACATGCTCATCACCAATTACGTACCCAAGGTACTGAACTTTAGCTTGACCAAACTCACACTTTGATAAATTAGCTACAAGATTAGCCTGAACCAAACGCTCAAGAAATTTACTGACATGGCATAGGTGATCTTTCCAGTTGTCACTGAAGATTAATACATCATCAATATAAACAACACACCCTGTCAAACCCTCTGTTACAACATTCATGAGCTGAAAAGTGGCTGGGGCATTCTTCATACCATATGGCATTACAGAACATGCAAAAGTCTTTCCTAGTGTTACAAAACATGAGATCTCCCTAGCACGTTCAGTCATAGGTACTTGCCAGTATCCCTTTAACAAATCAAACTTACTTATGTACCTAGCCTTTCCGATCTTGTCTATGCAATCTTCCACGCGAGGGAGAGGGTAAGTGTCTGTTTTGGTTATCTGATTAACACATCTGTAGTCGATGCAAAGCCGCTGTGACCCACCTGGCTTAGGGACTAGAGTGACAGGAGAACTCCACTCGCTTTGACAGGGCTCAATCATCTTGTGGTCCAACAGGTAGCCAAGCTCCTTCTGGATGAGAGGAACTTTCACTGGGTTCACACGGTAAGGGGGCAGTTTAATTGGCTTTGCGTCTCCAACATCGACATCATGCAGCAACACAGTGGTTCTTCCTGGAGTGGCACGGAACACTTGCGGTTACTCCTGCAGTAATGCCGAAAACTCCTGCCTTTCCTCGGGAACTAGATGAGAAAGCTTAGTCTGGAGATCATTCATGATATCAGGATTCTTCCCCAAACTATCACTCAGGCTCATACTGCATGGGAGAGCTTCACTTGCAGACTCGGGTGGAACAGCTACAGTGCAGACTGGGTTATTTTTGTCCCGCCTGTGATATAACTTTAGCATGTTGATGTGACAAAGTTGCTTGTTCTTTCTACGATGTGGTGTGGCAATGACATAGTTGACATCACTGAGTTTCTTCCCCACGAAATAAGGATCACTAAACTGGGCTTGAAGAGGTTGCCCATGCACCGGTAGCAAAATCAAAACCTGATCTCCTGGCTGAAAGTGGCATAACCTGGACTTCTTATCATACCAAGTCTTCATCTTCTCCTGAGCAACTCCTAAATTCTCTCTCGCCAGCTGTAAAGCAGTGGACAGCCGTTTTTTGAATTTCATCACATACTCCAGCAGGTTGACGTCATCTTCCTCCGACAGCCAGCATTCCTTGAGTAGCTTAAGGGGTCCTCTTACTTCATGGCCAAACAGTAGTTCAAAGGGTGAGAAGCCCAGTGATTCATTTGGAGATTCTCTTGCGGCAAATACAACGAATGGGAGACCTTTATCCCAGTCTTTCTGATGTTCCAAACAGTATTTCCTGAGCATCGATTTGAGTGTTTGATGATATCTCTCCAGCGCTCCTTGGGTCTGGGGATGGTAAGCTGAAGACGTGATCTGGGTGATGCCCAACTCTTTCAGAGACTCTTGAAAACATTTGACATGAAATTACTTCCCCGGTCTAACTGTACCTCCTTGGGCAGACCAAACTTGGTGAAGAACCCTAGCATTTCCTTAACCACGTTCTTTGCTGAGATATTTCTAAGCAGAACGGCTTCAGGATAACGAGTAGCCATATCAATCAGGGTCAACACATAAGAAAATCCTGAAGAAGTCATAGGAAGAGGGCCCACAATATCCACCAACACACGGGTGAATGGCGCCTCAAAAGGAGGAATGGGAACTAGAGGTGCAACCTTTTCGGTCTGATTACACTTCCCCACAACTTGACAGGTGTGGCAAGACTTACAATACCAGGAAACATCTCTGAAGATACCTGGCCAGTAGAAGTGTTTCAAAATGCGTGCCACAGTCTACCTCACTCCAAGGTGTCCTGCCAAACTGGAATCATGAGCCACTCTAATGATATCCTGCCTAGAAACACGAGCAATGACAACTTGATGTACAACCTCCCATTTACAGTCGGCTGATGCTGTTGGGGGTCTCCACTTTCTCATAAGTACTCCTGACTTTATATAATAACAAGTAGAAGCACCAGCTGACTCTTCCTCACTGCAAGCAGAGTTAGCTAGACCTTTCAACTCAGGGTCAGCAACCTGCAACTCAACCAACTCTTGACGAGACAAATTATCAACACTACAGGGTACTGCCTCATCTGGTGAGTGGTCCAAATTAGCAAGAAAAGTGTCAGCTAGGATAACATCATCATCATCATTATCCTCTAAGTCACCAGTAACTTTAGACTTAGCCCTAGTGACAGCACATGCAGAGAACACCTCAGGGACATCACAATCCTGGGTCGCAGTCACTGGTTCACTAGACAACTGAGGAGCTGGACACACTTGACTTCCACCAATATCATTTCCAAGTAAGAAAGTTACACCTGACATTGGGAATGTCTCAACCAACCCAACCATAACGGAACCATTAACAAAACCAGACTCTAAATTCACTCTGCACAGAGGGACAGAGAAGTAAAAAATTCCCTACACCTTGTAAGATTACAGTTTCATCAGAGGAATTAACATTAGAGCCTAGAACACTGGTCAGCATAAGGGATTGGCAAGCACCTGTATCACGATATATTTTAACGGATTTCCTGTCATTACTGTCCAGAGGACTGACAAAACCATCAGACAGGAAATTAGCACATGAACTCTTGAGAGTGTCACCCACGTTACTGCTCCAAAGAGGAGCTTCATCATGAGAATTTAATTTACCCCTCAAAGCAGGTTCAGTTAACTCGGTTAAAGAATTCTGGGAACTCTCAAGGGTGGACACTAGACCAATTGACTGAATATTTAAAGACTCCCTTTTGTTCACATCACGCTGTCTCCTGAAACATTTCTCTGTAGTATGACCAAGCTTACTACAATAAGTACATTTACTTTTCTGAAATCTAGAGGTGAAGCTGGTATTTACTTCCTGAGAAACATCATCTTTATTCTCTTTCCTGTTACCTGTACTCTGAGTAGAGGCAACGTACTTACTCTGAGCTTTCTTTTTTTCTTTAGAATATCTCTTGTGAGTGAGAACATATTCATCAGCTAAAACTGCAGCATCAGACAAATTATCTATTCTTTTCTCATCAAGATATAGGCTTACATCTTTATTAATACACCTTTTGAAGTGCTCCAGCAAAATCATCTGCTTAAATTATCAGAATTTACATTCTTAGAATTTAACCACTGCTCTAACAGATCTTCTTTGATTTTTGCATACTCAACATGGGATTGCTTATCTTGCTTATAAGTTGTCCTAAATTTTACTCTATAGGCTTCAGGAACAAGCTCATAGGCCTTAAGAATCAAGCCCTTAACTACATCATAATTATCAGATTGATCCTGAGGCAAAGATGCATAAGTTACTTGAGCTTTACCGGTGAGAACACTCTGAAGGAGTACTGGCCAATACTTTTTGGGCCAATTGAAACCTGTAGCTACCCTCTCAAACAACTGAAAATACTTTGTTAAATCAGATTCATTAAAAGGGGGGACAAGTTTAACATTTTTAGCCACACCAAAATCATCAGAGCTAGATGATCCAGTTCCACCTTGTTTCATGCGATACTCATGGTCTGCCAGAATCCTAGCAAGTTCAATTTGTGCCTGAGCCTGTGCCTGTGCCTCCTGAATACGAGCCTGAGACTCAGCCTCCTTAGCCTCAGCCTCCTTAGCACGAACCTGAAACTCAGAGTCCTTAGCACGAGCCTCCTGCAGGGCTAGCTGTAACTTAGCTATTTCAATCTGCGTTTGCTCATCTATAGGAGTTACATTAAACAAGCTTTTATTAATCATGTCAACAATTTGATCTTTAGAATGATGAGAGCGAACAGCAATTCCCAATTGTTGAGCAACAAGCTTAAGTTCATTCTTTGTTCTGTTTTCTACATCACACACTGTTTGCACATTTGACAAAAAATCTTTGGCTTCATCAAGAGTAGTAATTGTAGACTTCATGAATAAATCACAGTCACAAAATGTCAAGTAATATCCTTATGATAATATCCTGAATATCCTGATAAGAGGTCGCCAAATTTATGTTACGGAACAGAGAGAGATAATGAACACTTCAAGTGAGAATACTAAAATCACTGTCCCGCAACGTTCCAGGTTCAAAACAAAAGAGTTAGGTAAAATTACAAGTTGAAGTTTAATGCTGAAACAACTAAACATTCAGGACTCATAAGGATAATGTAATGGCAAAATAGGTTACATATATGGTTAACTGCAATAGCCTCTATTAACACGAATTTAGCAATAACAAATTTATCTAAGTCAGCCCTGATAAATGAGAGAACCGATTAATGCTCAGATAAAGTAAGATATAATATTACCGATACAAAATATTATTAATATTGGCTGACATTAAAAACTCTACATGAATCACAAAAACCATACCAGGCCCACGAACTAACACCTTAGGCCATACAGTACAAGAAAAATGGTAACAACATTTATACTCAAATTATTCAGCAGCTAGATGGCTGAAGATTTCCTGAGCACTCACAAAAATAATAATACACTATACAGGGGAGGACAGAGATGTGAACAAAATGAGGATTAGATCTAAGTGGCAATTAATGCAGAGACTGAGCTCATTATATAAGGGGCCGGCAGAGCTTGATTCAACTTGCAAGAAGGACGCGCAAATGAGGGCACAGAGGACACAGAGTTGACTGTCCTGCTCTGAACAACAGAAAGAATGACTTACTCTACTATGAGGGGGAGAAGGGAGGAGTGAGGTAGAACACGCAAGCCTGGTCATTATGGAAACCACAAGGCGAATCGTGATCAAACGTGCAGCATACTGTACATTAGAATTATACAAAGGATGATGAAATCATAGGCTATGTAACAATATATATATATATATGAAATACCCGCCATGGCAACCGGGGGCACCACAACACCCCTAGGAGGCGACTACGGAGGGATTTGTAGGGTGCGCATGCAGTCCGGGCATTATCAGCATATGTCTCATATGGCCATGCAACCCTATTCCATGGAAAGCGCCCACAGCAAATATCTCAGTCCAGGTGCATTATGCTCCGGTCAAGCCAGCCCTCGCCAGGATCGGGGTGGAGCTGAAAACCCAGCTCCTGGCAGCACCCCAGTGACGGCCTTAGCAGCACATATAAACAGACGGGCTTTAGCCAATCAGTTGCAGCGATGGCCTGCTGCTGCACATATAACTTGATGGCCTGTAGCCACACCATAGTGCGACGGCCCGTAGCTGCGCCCATAAAGATACAGCCTGTAGCCGCTCCACGTGCTGCCCACCTCCCCTGCAGAACCAGTGATGGCTTGCAGCCACACTTGGGGAGAGAACAGTACGCTCCCTCTCCTTCTGCAGTAGCCTCAAGGAACACGACACCGGTGACGGCCTGTAGCCGCACCAGTAGTGAGGAGATGGCCTGTAGCTGCTCCTCGCTTACACGTTTCTCCTCATACGAGACACCGATGATGGCCTGTAGCCATGCCCGAGAACAAGTGACAGCCAGTAGCCGCACTTTGTCCACGGTCCCGTCAGGAAGTCGGGCCCCAATGATGGCCAGTAGCTGCACCAACAGGAAAGGGATGGCCTGTAGCCACCTTCCTCCTGTTGCCCACGGGACCTCGGCAAAGGCCCGTAGCTGCCCTCCTCCTGTTGCCGATGGGACCTTGGCAATGGCCTGTAGCTGCGCCAGGGAGAGACACCTTAAAAGTCTCTCACGCTGTGACATCACAACGTGAGAGCGACCCTTGCTCAGCCCACCCCTCCTGTGGCTGAGTCGAGCCTCTATCTCTCCAACCCAAGGCAGCCCACGAAGGAGAACTTCAGCCTTGAGGACTGGTGGAGTGGCCCTGTGTTGTCACCGGGGGTTTACGTCCTCTAGCCAGCGTCATAGAGAGAGCAGACCCTGACGGACTCCTGCCATAGGTGACACCACAGTCCGACCCTAATGGCAGTGCAACGAAAGAGAGACAACAGGCAACAGACCCTTGACAGCGCCCCCAGTAACCCCAGGGCATGACCCTGCCATTCGCAGGCGACAGCGACACCCTTCCCCAACCCGGCACAGACAAGAGCGCCTACAGGAGTTGTTCAGCTCCAGCCTAAGGGGCCAGACTCCCGTGCCCAGCCCCACCAGTGAGGGGCCCTTTACTATATCCAACCCCAGTCCAAGACGGGCAATGACGCCTCTGTGGGTAGTCCTGTGGCCTCTGGCAGAGAAGACACCAGAGGAGACCCTGCATACACCTGACCAACACCTGTGAGTTCCCGGGCCACCTCTGCCCTGCCAGAGCCCTTGACGATCTCCCACAAAACAGTGACTGTGATATAAAAACTGAACATAGTGCCCGAGTAGTGAATAGTGGAAATAGTGAGTGACAAATACACCGACCGCGTATACCTGTCCATTCATAACATCAGAAACGCTACTTCACCATTACTTAGTGTAAAGCTGGACACTGCCACGTATCCTGTGTGATACATGCAGCCCTAGACTGAAACTGTGTATAACCAGGAGCCAAGTGTTTACAGTGTCCGTCCAATATCCTCGCTATTGTGAGTATCCCGCGAGATACACATGATACAACTGCCAGTTCGAGTCCTGTCTAACACTCCTTGACATTGCATAGACTACTGTGTGTCTTGTCTGTATTGTAAGGAAGGATACAGTAATACACGTGGAAGGTAGTTGTCCGGAGTTTATATACCCTGTTCCTCTTGTGGTGTGTCTTAGCTCCGGTCTAGATAATGAACCCGGCTATATCACAGGTGTTCTTGAGACGGAAAGCCACCCTAAAAACACCTAGCATAACAATATACATATATATATATATATATATATATATATATATATAAAGAGAGAAAATGATAGAGTATCAGAAGAAATTGAAAGATGAGTGGAAAACAGTGAAAGGTCAGGAAAATGGCAGTGTGGAGGAGGAACGGCAGTTGTTTAAGAGTGCTGTGTGGGGCATGCGGAAGTGGTGTGTGGGGTGAGACGAGTGGGTGGTGGTGTAAGAAAAGGAAGTGAATGGTGGTACGAGGATGTAAGCATGGCTGTGGCTGAGAAGAGATGTGCATATGAAGTGTGGCTGCAGAGGAAGGATGACGTGTCATATGAGAGGTATAAGGAAAAGAGGGATAGGGCGAGAAGGGCTGTGTGTGATGCTAAAGTGGCAGCAGATGAGAGGTGGGATAGGCTGTTGACTGAGAATATTCAACAGAATAAGAAAATGTTTTGGAAGGAAGTGAAAAGGGTGGAAAAGGGAGAGTCTGGGAAGGAAGAGCGAGTAAAAACGGAGGATGGAAGGATGTTAATTGAGATGGATGCAATAAGGAAGAGATGGGCAGGGTATTTTGAAAGATTGTTAAATGTAGAGGAGGAATGGGAGGCTGAGATTGTGGCAGATGGAAGGGTGCAAGGAATAAAGGTCTTGGGAGAGTTGAATGATTCTTTGATCACGAAGGAGGAAGTGCAGGAGGCAGTAAAGGAGATGAAAACAGGGAAAGCTGCAGGTTTGGATGGATGTGCTGTGGAATGCCTGAAGGGTGGTGGAGCGACTATTGTTGACTAGTTAGTAAGATTGTTGAATGTGTGCCTTGTGAAAGGTATGGTGCCAGTTGACTGGACAAATGCTTATGTGGTCCCGTTGTATAAAGGCAAGGGTGATAAGTATGAATGTACTAGCTTTAGGGGTATAAGTCTGTTGAGTATTTGGTATAAGTGTTAATTAAGAGAGTACAGAGGGAGTGATTGGTGATGAGCAGTGTGGCTTTAGGAAAGGGAGGGGATGCGTGGACCAGATGTATGCTGTGAAAAAAGTGTGTGAAAAGTATTTAGCAAAAGGCAAGGATGTGTTTTGGGCATTCATGGATTTAGAGAAAGAGTATGATAGAATTGATAGGGAGGCTATGTGGACTGTTTCAAGATTGTATGGACTTGATGGTAGGTTACTAAAAGGGGTGAAAAGTTTTTATGTAAACAGTAGAGCGTGTGTAAAAGTGGGAAATACTGTGAGTGATTGGTTTCCCGTGAGAGTGGGGCTCCGGCAGGGATGTGTGATTATGCCTTGCTTGTTTAATATTTATATGGATGGTGTTGTTAGGGAGGTGAATGTAAGAGTTTTAGGTGGAGGTCTGAGTCTGGTGAATGTTGATGGAGGAGAGTGGAATCTGAAACAGCTGCTGTTTGCAGATGATACTGCACTGGTGGCTGATTCAGAGGAGAGATTGAGACAGTTAGTAGAGGAGGTTGGAAAGGTGTGTGAAAGGAGGAAATTGAAAGTAAATGAGAATAAGAGTAAAGTGATGAAGTGTACGAGGTCGGTAGATGGTAGGAGGATGAATATAGTTTTGAATGGTGAGTTGCTTGAGGAGGTAGAGTGTTTTAAGTATTTAGGGTCACATGCTGCTGTGGATGGAAGAATAGATGCTGAAGTGAAGTTTAGAATGAATGAAGTAGGAAAGGTGCAAGGAGGAATGAAAAAAGTGTTTAGATGCCGTTCGCTTACGATGGATGTAAAGAGAAGGCTGTATGAGGGTGTTGTGGTACCGACTGCGTTATATGGGGCTGAAACATGGAATATGGGTGTAGCAGAGAGGAAAAGTTTGAATGTACTAGAGATGAGGTGTCTGAGGAGTATGTGTGGAGTGGCGCGTATGGACCGAGTTAGAAATGATGAAGTGTGAAGGAGAACTGGAACTGTTTGGGAGTTGGCTGATAGAGTTGAGCAGAGGGCATTGCGATGGTTTGGGCATATGGAGAGAATGGATAATGAGCGATTGGTGAAAAAGATAACTAGATCTGATGCGAGAGGTGTAAGGCTGAGAGGAAGACCACGAATAGGATGGATAGACAATGTGAAGAGAGCGATGGATGCAAGAGGGAGGTCTGTTGAGCAAGGACGAGTGGCTGTGCGTGACAGAAATAAATGGAGAGAAATTGTGAATGAATAAATGATGATGCAGCCCTGGGGGGATATTCTCCTGCATTTGGTCTGATCAGCTGATTACGTCAGGTGCAGGTAAGGGGATGGGTCTATTATGATGTGGCAGGGGTAAACCAGCTCTGCTGTCGGGCCCTGCTGCGGATGTCACTGATTGCACTGCGCAGTTGACCCTCGTGCGGTGTGGTGTGAGGATCTGTCCCTTCTCCCCTTTGGGGCTAAGATGCGAATGAATATGTTTGTGTGGATGAGTAAATTGGAAGTGTGTCGTCCTGTCTCGGCTACCTCCCTTTCCTTAGGGGAAGCAGCCTAGGTATATAGACAGATATAGATATGTATACATCTATAAATAGAGAGAGAGAGAGAGAGAGAGATTATATATATATATATATATATATATATATAATCTCTCTCTCACTCTCTCTTTATATATATATATATATATATATATAAATATATATATATATATATATATATATATATATATATATATATTGCATTAATGACTATTGGCTTCGGTCTCAGTTGCTGATAGGCAAAAAAAAAAAAATAAATAAATAAATAAACTAAAATAAAAAGCACATCATTACATTCCTGAAGAAGACAATCCTGGCGAGAGACTGAAAAAAAACTGGGTCCTTACTCTGTACTTCGTGTCATCCTCATCGGAGTTGTTCCCTACGATGAGTTCACCACAAAATATTAAATATGGGATAAAGAAAGGAGTATATAAACGTGAAAAGGAGCCGAATGATGGAAGAGAAAAAGAAATAAAATAATACGAACGTGAAAGAAAGAAAAAGGGAGAGAAACAAGAAACAAAGGAAGCTAAACAGAAAGGAAAAAAGAAAGAAGACGATCCATAAAAGAAAGAAAGAAAAAAAAAAAAACAGGAGACAGCGTCGAAACGGGGTGGAACTCGAGACACCTTTGTTAGAATCTCAGGCCGCTCCACCTTTCATCACCTTGTCTCCTACTTAACTTATAGTCTTCCTGCAGTTATATAGAGAAGAAAAGAAAGCAAAAAAAGCAAAAACAAAAACTGAAAGAAAAAAAAAACTGTAGGGAAAAATATTGAAGACGAAACAGGAAAAACTAAAAGGAGAAATAATGAATAAAGAGAAATGAGGAGTCAAAAAAAAAAAAAAAAAAGAAAGAGGACAATGCAAAAAGGATGGAAAATGAGAGAAGAAAACTGAGGAAAAGAATTATAACACAAAACAAGTAATTAAGGAGATCAAAGTAAAGAAAATAGAGAAAGAAGAGAAAATGACGTGTAAGTGGTAACGTGTTAATTTTCACACCAGTAGTAGAATCCCATTCCGCTCCATCTTACTTCATCTCGACTCCTACCTGCTTTGTAGCTTTTGGTGCAGTGATTTGATGGAGATAGTGAAGACAAGAGAAAAGGAATACGAAAGAAAACGAGAAGGTAAGGGACAAGTGAGGAAAAAGGAACGTTAAGGAAATTATATGGTAGGAAACGGAAAAAAAAGGAAAAAGACACACAAAAGGGACAGACAGAAAAACAGTGCGGAATGAAAAAGAAGAAAATGGAAAAGACAAAAAAGAAAAGGGGAACAAAGAAAGGGTGAAGGGGGATCAACAAAACGAGAGAGAAATAAAGACAAGGAGACGGACGTAGGAATTAGAGTGAAGGACTGAACTCTATACACGTGTAGTAGAGTCCCAGGCCGCTCCACCTTACTGCACCTTGTCTCCTACCTGTCTTGTAGTTTGTGATGCTATAATAATATAGTTGTGTCTTTGACCTACAGTGTAATATAGCTAACAGTGATGATGGTGATGATGATGACGACTGCAGTTACGATGATAGTGTTGAGAAAAATAAATACATGGATAATGATGATGGTGACGAGAGTGATGATGATCGTGGTGATTGTGATGTAGCTGAACGCTGATGAGAATAATTAACACTATACAGTTAATGACGATGATGATGATGATGATGGGTTTCGTGATGTAATTTACTACTGATAGTAAAACACTAATTTAATTTGGTTTCCTATTCGTTTTCTAGCTTGTTCTGCCGTAATACCATACAGTATAGAAAGAAGCGAGGAAGAATTAGCACTCATGAAATGGAGGCGAAAGCAAGAAAGTGAGGGAGAAAATATAAATGGCAAAGAAACAATATTAGGAATTAAAAGTGAAAATAAACATACAATTACGAAATGGGACAAGGTAACGCGAAAATAAACGAAAAAAAAAGTGATAAATGATAGAATGGAAAAAGAAGTAAAACCATGAATGTGAATTTAAGAAAAAGGGAGAGAAACAAGAAACAGACGAAGTTAAAAAGAAAGGAAAAAAAAAATCATCATTATCACAATCGTTCATGTACAGGCTATAAAAAAAGTTTCGGCACCCTTACGACACGATACATTATGATACACCACACGAAGCATTCTGAATCATCTGAATTTCGGTGTGTGCTTGGTATCCCTGGCGTTGTGTTGCTGGTGTGTGTTACTTCGTCCGCTAATCATGAAATCCAGTGGGAGAGTGAGAGAGGTACAGGGGTATCAACCACATCACGTATTCTCGCCGTCTGTAACAGTGATCGTTGCGAAAGGTATCAGAGCAGGGGGTGCCGAAATTTTTTTTAGAGGGTGTACAGTAGGTGGGGGTGCTCACCATCCACGCACTCGATGTAGTGCTGCTCTCATGTGTCTGCCCTTTCCTCTCCTCCATCATTCTTTCCTTACATCCTCTTCTTTCTTTCCTGCATTCATTCCTCGTCCTTCTGCCTACGGGTGACTTTACACTCCCTCTTCTGTTTTTCTTTTCTTCAGTCTTTCCTCTTCCTTCTGCCTGTGAGTGACTCTACATTGAGTGACCAGCCAAATGGTTTCCTGTACACCTGAAAACCATTTACTACGCTGGGTGGTAACCATATAACCAAAATATGGCGCCTGGTGGTTTAGTGAAAAATTACAGCACTCCAGTCGGATTGAGCCAGTGAAGGTTTATATCCAAGGGATGGTTAGGGTTTATTGTTCACGCAATGCCACTCAGGGATGAGGGAGGCTGGTCACTCTCATCTTAAGATACATAAAAAAAAAAAAAAAAAAAAAAAAAGGAGCGGGAACCACGATGGGGTGGAACTCGAGACACCTATTTTAGAATCAGGCCGCCCCACCTTGCTTCACCTTCGCTCCTACTTCTGTTATAGCCTTCCCGGGGTAATATAGTAGATAATAAAGCAAAAACAAAAACTGAAAGGAAAAACAAACCAAACAGGAAAAGGAAAACTGAAGGGAAGATATTGGAAATGAAACGGGAAAACTTAAAGGAAAAAGAAAGAATGAAAAGAGACGAAAGGAATCCAAATAAAAAAGAGAAAGAAAGAGGACAAAGCAAAAATAAGGAAGGAGAAAGAAAGAAGCAAACTGAGGAAAAAGTATTATAATGAAACAAGACAAGAAATTAAGGAGTTGGAAGGAAAGAAAGCAAAGGAAGAGAAGAAAAATTACGCATAAAAAGTAGGTGTTAGTTTTGTACACCTGTAGTAGAGTCCCAGGGCTGTCCACCTTCATCTCGCCTCCTACCTGTCTTGTAGCTTATGGTGACGTAATGACGAGAAGAAAGAAAGGAGGAAAGGAATGAAGTAGGAGACACAACGACAGAGTATGGGATTAAAGAGAAACGAAAGAAACCAAGAGGAAAATACAGGAAATGAAAAAAGCACAAAGAAAATACACTAAAACGAAAATTAAAGAAATGAGAAAAACGCAAGGTCAACTATATTTAAAAAAAAAAAAAAGGAATTACTGTATAGGAAATGAGAAGAAAGACAGGGAAACTAATCATATAAAGAAAAAGAGAGCGAGAGGACAACCGTAATTATAGTACAAAGAAACAGAAAGAATTAAAACGAAGAATAAAAATAGGGAGAAGCAAAGAAAGGGTGAAAGAGGATCATCAAAATGAGAGAGAAATGAAGAAAAGAAGACGACCATCAAAATCAGTGCAGGATTGAACTTCACACACATGTGCTGTAGTAGTGTCACAGGCCGCTCCACTTTACTTCATCTTGTCTCCTCCCTGTCTTGTAGCTTGCAATGCTGCAATTAGTGAAGGAAAAACAAAGAGAAAGCAAGAGAGTTAAGACAGAGGAAAAAATGGAGCTAGGGGGAATAGGAGGAAGATACAAATGGATGAACAGATGATAAGAAAAAAAAGTCTGCAATTAAAATAGGAAAAAGAAATAAGTAACAGCAGAAATAAGAAACAAAATTTAAGAATTCAGTAAGAAGGAAAGGAAGAAAAGGAGGAATAACAATAAGAATGAACGTAGAGAAGAAGAAATAGATAAACTAACAGAAAGGCGATGAAGAAAATGAGAGAACAAGAAAAAGGCGGAAAAAAAAGGAAGAAGGCAGAGAAATTAGAAAAGGTGGGAAAACAAATATGGTTCAAACTCAAGACACACAGGTCCCAGCAGACAGAAAAGGCAAGCCCCCTCCCCCCCAAAAAAAAAGGAAGGGGGGAAAGGAAGGAGAGAACAAAAAACAAAATAAGAATCAGTGGAAAAAGAAATTAACAAAACGAGAAAGGAAACAATAAAGAATGATTAAAAGGAGCTATAGGCTAGGTCAGGGGCGAACTCAGGACACATTTGTTAGGATCTGAGGCCGCTCCACCATACTTTACTTTGGCTCCTACTTCTCTTATAGGTATATTCCTGTAATGTAGTGAAGAAAGAGGAAAGACTGAGGGAAAAAAAAGGAAAAAGAGAGAAAGGAAAACCAGAAAAAAGAGGCAGGAAAAATGAAATTGGCAGAAAGAAAGGAGCATGAAGAAACGGCAAGAAAAAGAAAGGGGAAAGAAAAGTGAAAGAAAATATTAAAAGAAAGAAAGAAAGGAAAACAAAAAAAAGTTCGAAAAAATATAATGATTTAAAAGATAAAGAGGAAGTAGAAACGACAAAAAAGGATAAATGGGAAAAAGAAAAGAAAGGAAGAATTCAACGAATAAAAGTAAAGTAGAGAGAAAAAGGTAAACATATGCCAGAAAGTATACATGAAAGGAATAATACGAAAGAAAAGGAGGAACAGGAAATAAAAGAAATATGCTGTAATATAAGGTGGAAAGGAAAATGGAAGATGGGGTTTAACAAAGAAAATGAGAAAGAAATAAGAAGACAAAACCAAGGATAAATCTATCCATCTATCTATATACCTAGGCTGCTTCCCCCAAGGAAAGGGAGGTAGCCGAGACAGGACGACTCACTCTCCATTTACTCATCCATTCAAACACATTCATTCGCATCTTAGCCCCAAAGGGGAGAACGGACAGATCCTCACCGCATCACACCGCACAAGGGTCAACTGCGCAATGCAATCAGTGACATCCGCAGCAGGGCCCGACAGCAGAACTGGTTTACCCCTGCCACATCATAACAGACCCATCCCCTTACCCGCACCTGACCTGACTACCTGATCAGACCAAATGCGGGAGAATATCCCCTCAGGGCTGCGTCATCACTTATTCATTCACAATTTCTCTCCATTTATTTCTGTCACGCACAGCCACTCTCCCTTGCTCAACAGACATCCCTCTCGCATCCAGCGCTCTCTTCACACTGTCCATCCATCCTATTCGTGGTCTCCCTCTCAGCCTTACACCTCTCACATTAGATCTAGTTATCTTTTTCACCAATCGTTCATTATCCATTCTCTCCATATGCCCAAACCATTGCAACACCCTCTGCTCAACTCTACCAGCCATCTCCCGAACAACTCCAGTTCTCCTTCGCACTTCATCATTTCGCACTCGAATGCGCGTCACTCCACACATACTCCTCAGACATCTCATCTCCATTACATTCAAACTTTTCCTCTCTGCTACACCCACATTCCATGTTTCAGCCCCATATAATGCAGTCGGTACCACAACACCCTCATACAGCCTTCTCTTTACATCCATTCTAAGCGAACGACATTTAAACACTTTTTTCATTCCTCCCAGCACCTTTCCTATTTCATTTATTCTAAACTTCACTTCTGCATCTATTCTTCCATCCACAGCAACATGTGACCCTAGATATTTGAAACAAACTACCTCCTCAAGCAACTCACCATTCAAAACTATATTCATCCCCCTACCATCTATCAACCTCGTACACTTCATCACTTTACTCTTATTCTCATTTACTTTCAATTTCCTCCTTTCACACATCCTTCCAAACTCCTCTACCAACTGTCTCAATCTCTCCTCTGAATCAGTCACCAGTGCAGTATCATCTGCAAACAGCAGCTGCTTCAGATTCCACTCTCCTCAATCAACATTTACCAGACTCAGACCACCTAAAACTCTTGCATTCACCTCCCTTACAACACCATCCATGTAAATATTAAACAACCAAGGAGACATAACACATCCCTGTCGCAGCCCCACTCTCACGGGAAACCAATCACACACAGCATTTCCCACTCTTACACACGCTCTACTATTTACATAAAAACTTTTCACCCCTTTTAGTAACCTACCATCAAGTCCATCCAATCTTAAAACAGTCCACAAAGGATAAATAAACAAGAAACAAAAAACAAGACAGACTCGAAGACAGAAAGGGGAATGAAGAAAAAGAAAGGTGATATTATTATACAAAGGAGAAGGGACTAAAAATAAGATGTTTGAATGAAGGGAGGAAGAAATAGTAGAAGAGATGAAAGGAGAAAAAGAAAACGAAAGGAGAATAAGCGAGAAGAGGAAAGAGAAAAAAGAAAATCAAAATGAGAGAATACTAACTAAAAAGGCGCCGTAAGGTACTTGGTTTGTCCGTGAGACCTTTGTTAGAACCTCTTACTCCACCTTGGCTCCTACTTCTCTTGTTGCTTTATTGCTGTAATATAGTTAAGAAGGAAATGAGACAGAAAGGAGAGGAAAAAGAAAATATAAGAGGCCGAAAGAAGAAAAAGAAATGAAAGAAATATAATTGCCTACTGTAAAGAAATAAAATTAAAAAGGAACGGAAAGGACAAAGAAGAAAGGAGAGAGGAGGGGAGAAAGAAGGAAACTGTGAAGCAAGGATGATAAGGAGAAAGGAAATGAAGGAAAACGAGGGATAGAAGGGAAGGAAGAAAAAGAGAAAGGAAATTAAATATGGGATAAAGGAGAAGGAAATAGAGAAAGGGAAGAAGAGGAAGGTTGAAGTATAAATGGCAAAGGAATTTTGGGAGACTTAAAGTAGAGTCCCAGGCCTATCTACCTGATTTCATCTACCCTCCTACCTCTCATGTAGCTTGTGAGGTTGTATTATACTGTAGCACCTAAGTCTGTGTGGCTGATTATGGTGCTGGCGGTGATGATGATGATGATGATGATGATGATACAAGTTACTGTTGTTGACAATGGCGTTACATAGCTTGACTCATCTCTTTTCTAGCTTTTGATGTATGTGGTAGCTTTAATGTAGCTACTGGTGATGATGATGATGATGATGATGTTGGTGATGATGATGATGATGATGATGATGATGATGATAGATAAGGAGATAGCATGAAAAAAATCAGTGAACCGACAAACCAACCTTTTAACCCATTTGCGCCCAGTGTCCTCAGTATAGGACGGAACTTGGCATTTTCCAAACATTATGAAGAAGGGAACCCCGGAGAAGGGACCTATGAGCTTTGCGACTGTGAGACGGTAGGCGGAGGGCGGTACGCTTAGACTCTTCCAGCACAATCCCTCACGAAGGAACCCTGGGAGCTAATGGGTTAATGAGACAATAAACAAAGACTGGATAAAGTTGGTACTCACACAGGTAGACCAGACAGGTACTGCACAACTTCTTACCTGAAACAATAGACCATATTATACAGACTGCATTATTGGATTACACAAGAATATATGACAAGGTAATAAATGAAAAGGGAGAGGGAAGAAAGAAAAAGAGTTGTAAATGGTAACTGTGATAACTGTGTACACCTGTAATAGTCTCCGATTGTTCCACCTTACTCCATCTTTTTGTCTACCTCTCCTGTAGCTTGTGACGATGTAATATTGTGAAGAAAGGAAGGTGAAGGAGAAAATGAGAAAGAAATAAAAGATAAGGGACAGAAGGAGGGAAAATGGTAGAAAAATGAAAAAAAAAAAAAAAACGGTGAGAGACGGAATGAATTAAAATGAGCAGTTCGAAATAAAAAGAAAGAAAGAAAGAATGGCAGAGTAGAAAGAGACACAAGGCAAGAAAAGGAGACACAGTGCCAGTAATGGATAGAACTCGGTACACGTGTAGTAGAGTCCCAGGCCGCTCCACCTTACTTCATCTCGTCTCCTACCTGTCTTGTAGCTTGTGATGCTGTAATACAGATGTGGCTTTGATCTGACGTAACTAAAGGTGGTTATGGTGCTGATAGTGATAATGGTAATGGTGATTTACATTACCACTGATGATGATGCTAAGAATTTTCTGTTTGATGATGAAGATGATGATGAATGATGATGATGATGATGATGATGATGATAACGATTGAGATGGTGGTAACGGTAGTCATGATGATGGTGATGGACTTTCTTATTGACTCGCACCCTACCTCCTTGTTGCTCGTAATGCTGTAATATATAATGGGAATAATAAAGGAGAGAGAGAGAGAGAGAGAGAGAGAGAGAGAGAGAGAGAGAGAGAGAGAGAGAGAGAGAGAGAGAGAGAGAGAGAGAGAGAGAGAGAGAGAGAGAGAGAGAGAGAGAGAGAGAGAGAGAGAACAAAGAAACAATGAGAAAGAAGTCATACGTAAAAAAATACCTGGAAGAGATATACAAGAATAAAAGAAGCTAAAACTAAGAACGTGTTGAAAGGAGGAAGAACAAAAAGAAAGAAATGATGATAAACAAAAGAGAGTAAGAAAAGAAAGTATAATAGACGGAAAAGACAGGAAAAAGAGATAATGAAACGAGGAAGACAAGAAGAAAGAAGTTACGACTGGGCTCGAGCTCCAAACACCCGTATCAGTGTGCCAGGCCGCTCCACCTTACTTCACCTCATCCCCTATCTCTCGTGTAGCTTATTATGATGCAATATATTAATGGATTTGATCTAAGGCAACTAATGATAACGGTGGTGGTGGTGGTGAGGGAGATGTCTGTTAGTTTCTGGGCTAACCTTTACCTGCTAAAATATTACTGGCCATCAATAAATACAGCAATAACTAAGGTGGTACTTATGAACTGTGGTGGAGAGCGGTCATCACGGGTAGTATCATCCACATGGTTTAATTTCCCCCTCTGACACTATGTTGAGTCCGTGATGCAAACTATCACATTAACTGTATGAAGTAATAGGAACGAAAGAGGAAAAGAAAGAAAGAAAGAAAGGAGACAGAAAAGGAGAGAGCATGCATGAAGGAAAGAATGAATGACAAGCTGATAAAGAAGACGACTAAGCCATGAAATAGAAAATAAGAATGAAATACCATAGAAAAAGAATAATATGAATAAAGAAAAGGAGGACAACCTTTACGGGGTGAAGGTTTGAACTCGATACACCTGTGTTGGAGTCCCAGGCCGCTCCACCTTACTTCATCTCGCCTCCTACCTCTTTGTAGATTATAGTGATGCGATATAGTTATGGATGCGGTTTAAAGTAGGTAAGGGGGTGGTGGTGGTTATAGTGATGATGATGATGATAATGACGATGATGATGATGTTAATGATGATAATGAAATCTGTTAGCTTTAGTAAATATGATGAAGGATGTACTGATGATTATCGTGGTTTTGGTGGTGGTGATGGTTATGGTGGTGGTGGTGGTGGTAATAATGATGATGATGTACAGTCGATCAAAAAAGTATGGCACATGAGGGGTTGGATGATATGTGATATAATCAACACAACCTGTGAGGTTGCTGGACCATTAATCTATTATCATATGAATATGAATACAATACAAACAGCGTCACAAGCAAGCGATATATAGCATCGTTATGTAAGCAGGGTTACCAACGTGGGCAAAAATCATCCAGCATTTTCCAACAGCCAACGTCCGTGGTGTCAAAGTGTTTGGCGCCAAGTGTGCACCGATACTTTCTGGATCCAGTGTACAGTAGGTTAGTAGTGAGGATAAATACACCCCTTCAACTACCCCCCTGCCTCTCTGCTACCTGATGACACGGTAATATCAGGCAGCAAGAAAGCAGGATGGAAGTGATAAAAAGAAGGAAAATGAGACAAAGATATGGAGACAGCTTTGTTAGCATCTCAGGCCGGTTCACCTTACATCACCTTGGCTCCTAATTCTGTTCATTGTTGAAATATAGAGAAGAAAGAGTAAATACAACGAGATGGAAAAAGAATGAGAGAAGAGAAAAATAAAGAGATAGAAGGGATGAAAACATGAGAGAAAGGAGAAAAGAAGAAAATGGAAAGGAAAAAAAGGAAAGCGAAAGGAAGGATAAAAAAAGAAACGAAGGCTTCAGGAAGGAAATATAAGCTGGAAAATACGAAATAAAAGGAAGAATACAAAATAAAAGAAGGAACTGGACAGCTATTAAGGTATAAGCTCAATACAAAGTCCCAGGCCGCTCCACCTTACTTCATCTCGCCTCCTACCTCTATTGTACCTTGTGATGACGTAACACAGTGGAAAAGGAAAGAAAAACAATAGCAAAGGAGTAAGGAAGTAAGGACAAAAGGAAGAAAAATTACAGGAGGGAAAAAAGGAAAGGGCTAGATTTGATGAGAATATTGATGGAAAAAAAAAAAAAACTAAGAAAATTTGAGTAAAAAAGGTAGGAGATGTAATATCTAGAAACAAAAAGGAGAGAGTGAGAGAAAGAAATAGAGTAGGAAAAACGAAGAGAGAGAAGAGGAAAGAAAGAAAGAAAAAAAAACTAAAAAAAGAGAGACAAGATGAAGCAAGAAAATAAAAGTAGGCACGTCAGTCACGTGGTTAGGTTTGAACTCGGTACACCTGTTGTAGTGTTCCAGGCCGCTCCACCTTACTTCACCTCGCCTCCTACCTCTTTTGTAGCTTCTGATGCTATAATATAGATGTGGACTGATCTTATGTCGCTAATAATGCTGCTGCTGATAATGATAATCATGATGGTGTTGGTGGTGGTGATGATACCAAAGTTATGTTAGTCTTAATGACAACTGTGTGGATGATGATGATGATGACAGTACTGAGGTGATGATGATCATGATGATGATGAAGACGTATGACAATAGTGATAATAACAATTTTACTTCACCTCTCTTCCAGTCTCTTGTAACCTGCTATGTTGTAGTAATGAAAGGAGAATGATGGATAGAGAAAGAGACCAGAAAAAAAACGTGAAATAAATGAATAGGGAAAATGTAAGACAAAAAGAAGGCAGAAAGTGAAGACAAAAGAAAAATGGAGGAAAGAACGGAGGAACGGTGAAGGTTTGAACGAGGTACACCTGTAGTAGAGTCGAGGCCACACTACTGTACTTCATCTCGCCTCCTACCTCTCTTGTAGCTAGTGATGCTGTAATATTGTGAAGAAAGAAGGAAAAACTAAGAGAAAGACAAGGAAGAATGAAAGAGAAAGATACAAAATAAAGATACAATAAAGAAGTATTGAGAGGAGAAGGAAATACAGTAAAGGGGACAGGAAGCAGCTTGAGGATACAACTCATTACACACACAGCAGTACCAGGCCGCTCTACAGTACTCTATGTTGTCTCCAACCTCTGTTACAATTGTAATGCTTTATAAAAGTATATACAACCACGGAGGTGATGCTGAGAGAGAGAGAGAGAGAGAGAGAGAGAGAGAGAGAGAGAGAGAGAGAGAAATGGTAAAACAGGATAAACCTCGGGAAGATGAAAACTGAGACACTGGGAATGATGATGGCAATGATGATGACTATGAAACTACTGGTTCTGGTAGTGATGATGATGGTGATGTATATACAGCAGAGTAGAAGTGATAACAATAACTTTACTTCATCCCGCCTCCTACCTGTCGTGTAGCTTGCGATGTTGGTATTATAAAGGAGAAAGAAAAGAGGGAGAGAGAGAGAGAGAACGAAAGAGGGCGGAAAACCAGACATAAATTAATAACAGGAAAACTAGAATGCAAAGAAGTGAGAACTAAGAAAAAGTGATAAAGAACTGGATATAGAAATGAACAAGAGAAAAAAAGGAAAACAGAAAGGATGATAAGAAACAAAAAGATAGCAATCGAAAAAGAGAGGGAAGGAGAAGTAAAAAAGGAGAATAGAGGGGAAAGAAGCACTTACTAGACCGAACTCGGTACACCTGTAGTAGAGTCCCAGTCCGCCCCACCTTACTCCATCTTGTCTCCTACCTGTCTTGTAGCTTGTGATGCTGTAATATAGTTATGGATCTGATCTAATGTACTTGATGATCATGATGATGATGATGATGATGACTATTATTAATTTTAGTTTAGTTTTAATGATCTGACATTTACTGTATGGATAAAAATGATGATGATGATGACGACCGTCATGTTTAGCATTGTAATAATGATGATAATAATCAAACTTCATATCTCCTCTTACTTCTCCTCTAGCCTTTGATGCTATAATGTAATGATGAGAGAGAGAGAGAGAGAGAGAGAGAGAATGGGATATCAAAATTGAGGAAAAAGGGAAGAAAAGGAAAGGGTAAAAAGAAGACAGAGAAGGAAAAGGAATAAAAATATATACGATACAAGAGAGAAGAAGTGACAAGAAGAGAGAACGACAGTGAAAAGAACCATAAGGAGCATAAAAGAAAGTAATGAGGAGAAATAAGAAAAAAAATCAAAAGGAGGAACTCCGATGAATGGTGGAACTCGAGATGCCTTTGTTGGAATCTCAGGCCGATCCATCTTACTCCACCTTGCCTCTTGCTTCTCTTGTAGTTCTATTGATATAATAGAGTGAAGAACGAGAGACAGGAAGAAACAACAGACAGAAGTACAAGGCGCTAAGAGAGCTCATACCTCCGCCAATGCCATTGCCATTCAAAAGAATCCGGATCTGTCCCAGAATTTAATCTTTATTGCTCCATAGGTCACCTTTCCACAAAATTTCATTGGAATTCACTGAGAAGTTTTGGAGATATTGTTCGGGATACTCCAGATCCGGATCAGGATCCGCCCCCAAATTTATCATTTCATCTCTGGCCCATGGCCAACCCTTCCACAAAATTTCATCAAAATCCGTTCATAACTCTTTGAGCAATCCCGGATCCGGATCAGTGGATATAGGATCCGGATCCGGATCAGCCCTCAAAATCAATTCCTTTTTAGTCCACGAGGCATCTTTCAACATTTCATTGAAATTCATTGAAAACTTTATGGGATATTGTGCGGGATACTCCTGACCCGGATTCGGATCCCGCCCAAAATTTCATCATTATTGGCTCATGGTCCATGCTTCGACAAAATTTCATTAAAATCCGTTCATAGCTTTTTACGTAATCCTGTTAACAGAGAGAGAAAAAAACAAACAAACAAACGCGGGGTAGAATATATACCTACTGGCGGGAGTAAACGAAATGGAGTAAATGAGAAAAGAGAAAGGGGAAAATATATAAAAGGAAAAAATAGGTAAAAGAGAAGAAACTAAAGAAACTAAAAGGAGAGCAAAAATGAAAGAGTATGCAACATGCAGCAAAGAGAGAGAGAGAGAGAGAGAGAGAGAAATGGTAATGGATTTAACGAGAAATTGTAAAGGATTTAACTCAGTACACCTGTCGTAAATGTCCCAGGCCGCTCCACCTTACTTCATCTTGCCTCCTGTCTCTCCTGCATCTTGTGATACTTGAACATAGCTGTGACCTTGATCTAGTGATGATGATGATGATGATGAATATGATGATGATGGAAGTATGGTGGGGGTAGTAATGAAGATGATGATGATGATAGGGGAATTTGTGGTTGTGGAAGTGATGATGAGGTATATACGTACAGTAGGTTATTAATGATGATAATAACCTTACTTCATCCCGTCAACTGCCTCATTTGCAGCTTCTGATGCTGTTAATATAAAAGATGAAAAAAAGACGAAGAGATAGAGGACGAAAGAAGGAGAAAAAAACAAAGAAATAACAACTAATACAAAGCAGAAAATATGAAAACTCGGAAAAAAACCCAAAGAACTGGTGGGAGAAATGAGGAAAAAAGAAGAGGGAAAAAGAAGCATAATAAAAAGCCAAATGTATAATGAACGACGAAAGACTGGAAAGAGAAATAGAAAGACAAAAAAAAAAAGAGAAAGAAAAAGAAACTGGGAAAGAGAAAAGAAAAGGAGACAAGACTCCGCGCTTGAGTGGAACTCGGTACACCTGTAGCAGAGTCCCAGGCCGCCCCACCTTACTCCAGCTTGTCTCCTACCTGTCTTGTAGCTTGTGATGCTGTAATATAGTTATGGGTTTGATCTATTGTACCTAGTGATGATGATAATGATGATGATGATAGTTATTATTATTAAGTTAATTTTAATGATAAGTGTATGGATAAAGATGATGATGGTAATGATAATGATGATGATGACTGTGATGTTTAGTAGGTTAATACTGATACTAATAGCCTAACATCATTTCGCCTCCTACGTCCGTTATGATGTAATGGAGAGAGAGAGAGAGAGAGAGAGAGAGAGAGAGAGAGAGAGAGAGAGTCTCTTCTGGTTTATGAAGTTGTAATGGAGAGAGAGAGAGAGAGAGAGAGAGAGAGAGAGAGAGAGAGAGAGAGAGAGAGAGAGGAAAGACGAAACCAAAAGAGGAGAGGAAAAAAAGAACAATATGACGCACAAAAACAGAAAAATGTGAAGGAGAAAGAAGAAACTTTAATAACAAAAATAAAACGGAGCTTCCCATAACAGAGGGTGAAACTCCAGACACCTTTGTTATATTCTCAGGCCGCTCCACCTTACTCCACCTTGGCTCCTACTTCTCTTGTTGCTTTATTGCTACAATATAAGGAAAGAAAGAAAAAAACAAGGAAAAAAGAAAAGACACAAGGAATGAAAAGCAATAAGAAAGAGATGAGAGAAAGAAAATAAAGAGATGAAATGTATAAAAATGAAATAATTGGGAAAGAAAGAAGAAAACAGATACTTGTCATTATCATAACAATGGAGATGATGATGATGGTGATGGTAGTGATAATGATGATGAAAGAAAAAAGGAAAAAATAGAAAGAAATAGTAGATTAGAAAACCTACAAGGCGAAAAAGTGTGAACAAACAAAAACTGAAAAAAACTGGAGAACAAGAAAAAGGAATGAAAACAGGAGTAAGAGAAATATTAGGAATGAAATGGACAACACACGAAGAAAAGAAGGAAAGAAAACAAGAAGCGGTGCCAAGGCACAGCAAACCCGTCCACGGCAGTTTAGTGCTGACGTATAAACATAACAGGATATGTAGTCAAAGATGCCACATATCAAATTTGGAGTAAATCGAGTGAAAATTGACAATATTATGCCAATTTGAAATTTTAGGTCTGAACCATCTGACACTGACCTCCCTACCGCTAAGTGTGGAGTGACCCCCCCTGATGTAATGAGGGATGTTATAAAATGCACATTTGAAAGATGCACCTCAGGATTTGGTTTCTTGTCGATACTTGAATGTAGCTATGGCGAAAAAACGATTTTTTAACTTTTTTTTTTTTTTACATTTTTGGGGCTTACCGCCATGGTCTTGGCTTAATTTGACCCAAAATTTAGTCAGTTGATCAGAAAGGCATATCTCACCATCTCTGTAATTTTAGTCAAAATCGCACAAGTAGCTTTCGCGTTGAGTTGTTATCAGACAGACAGACAGACTGACAAACTGAGTGAAATCAGTACCCGTCCCCTAGTCCCTCCGGGGCGGGAATGGGTAATAAAAGAGAGCAAAAGTGAAAGAGAAACGAAAAGGAGAGCAACAGAAGGCACTGGGTCGAACATGGTACACCTGTTGTAGAGTCCCAGGCCGCCCCACCTTATTCCATCTTGTCTCCGACCTGTGTTGTAGCTTGTGTTGCTGTAATATAGTTATGGGTTTGATCTAATGTACCTAGTGATGATGATGATGATGATGATTGTGATGCTTAGTAGGATAATCCATCCATCCATCCATCATCCAGTCCTACATTGCCCAATGAGGAGCTTAGGAGCCCTGGGCTAGGCAGCTGGTCCCGACATTTAAGATGAGAGTGACCAGCCTCACTCATCCCTGAGTGGCATTACATGAGCATTCAACCCCAACCATCCCTTGGATATAAACCTTCACTGGCTCAATCCGATTGGAGTGCAATAATAATTAGCAAACTTCATATCGCCTCCTATTTCTCCTCTACCCTATTATGCCGTAATATAACGATGGTGTGTGTGTGTGTGTGTGTGTGTGTGTGTGTGTGTGTGTGTGTGTGTGTGTGTGCGTGTGTGTGTGTGTGTGTGTGTGTGTGTGTGTGTGTGTGTGTGTGTGTGTGCGTGTGTGTGTGTGTGTGTGTGTGTGTGTGTGTGTGTGTGTGTGTGTGTGTGTGTGTGTGTGTGTGTGTGTGTGTGTGTGTGTGTGTGTGTGTGTGTGTGCGTGTGTGCGTGTGTGTGTGTGTGTGTGTGTGTGTGTGTGTGAGAGAGAGAGAGAGAGAGAGAGAGAGAGAGAGAGAGAGAATGGAAGATCGACAGAATGATATAAAACATAACGGAGAAAAAAAAAATGCAGAAAAGAGAAGATACGGGCAAAAGGAATTAAAAAAAAAAAAAAAAAAAAAAGGAAAGACAAGGAGAGAGAACGAGGGAAGGAAAAGACCTATAGGTAGGCTAAAAAGAAAAAAATAAATAAGAAGGAAGAAGAAGAAATAAGAGAACGATAAAAATGAGAAGTTTTCAATAGGGTGGAGCTTGAGACACCTTTGTTAGAATCTCAGGCCGCTCCACCTTACTCCACCTTGGCTCCTACTTCTTTTGTTGCTCTATTGCTATAAAACAGTAAAAAAGAAAGAAGGGAAAAACATCAAAAGAAGCAATGACAAAGAGTAAGAGAAAGAGGAGAGAAGGAGGAGAACAAAGGAACGATAAAAATGGCAAAATCGGGAAAGAAAAAAGAAACTGACAAACTGTTGATGGTGATGATGATGATGGTGATCATGATGATGAAGGAAGTGGTGGTAGTGGTAGTGATGATGATGGTGATGTGTATACAGTAGTTTAGTAGTGATGTTCATAATCTTACTTTATCCCGCCTCGTACCATTTTTATAGTTTGTGATGTTAATATACTCGTAAAAAAAAAATGAGAGAGAGAGAGAGAGAGAGAGAGAGAGAGAGAGAGAGAGAGAGAGAGAGAGAGAGAGAGAGAGAGAGAGAGAGAGGAAAAAATAAAAATAAGTAAATAACAGGAAAACTACAAGCCAAAGAGAAGTGAGAAGAAGAAGCAGTGCCAAGGCACAGCAAACCCGTCCCCGGCAGTCATTTCAGTGCTGACGTATAACCACAACAAGATATCTAGCCAAAGATGTCACATATCAAATTTGGAGTAAATTCGGTGAAAATTGACGATTTTATGTCTAAAATTTTAGGCCCGACCCAGCTGACACTGACCCCCCTACCGCTAACTGGGATGGGAGGGGGTGCCCCCCTTGATGTACTGAGGCATGTTATTTGATGCAGATTTGAAAGATGCACATTTAGGTTTTGGTTTCATGGAGATATATCAAATTTGTTGCGGGTTATGGCGAAAAACGATTTTTAATTTTTTTTTAGGCCTACAGCCTGGGCCTTGGCCCAATTTGGCCCCCAAATTAATCAGGTGATCAGAAAGTCATAGTCCATCATCCCTGTAATTTTAGTCATAATCGCACCAGTAGTTTTCGCGTAAAGTTGTTAACAGACTGACAGACAAACAAAGAAACCGGCAAACCGAGTGAAAACAATAACCGTCCCCGAGCCCCTCCGGGACGGGGAAGGGGAATAATAAGGATAAAGAACAATGAAAAAAAAAAAAAAAGGTAAAAAGCAAAGTCCACGAAGGGTGGGACTCGAGACACCTTTGTTAGAATCTCAAGCCGTTCCACCTTACTCCACCTTGGCTCCTACTTGCCTTGTTGTTTTATGGGTATATTATACTCAAAAGGAGTGAGAGGGAGTAGAGAGAAAGAGAAAAAAAGAAAGAAAGGATAATTAAGGGAAAATTGGGCAAGAAACAGTACTGAGAAACTGATGATGATGATGAGGATGGCTATTTGTATTTACCAGCCGTGACAGGGAAGCTGGTTTAGGTTTCATTGTGTGTGTGTGTGTGTGTGTGTGTGTGTGTGTGTGTGTGTGTGTGTGTGTTAGCACGATAATATTGCAACCGTTCAATATATCGCCACAACATTTTACAGGCGTGTAGTGAGAGCAGGCGCTGACGAGTTCGAAATTGGTAGATGAAGGTCTGCCTGTCTGTTGCCAAGAGAACTTCGCGACCGCTCAAGATATCGTCACGAAATTTTACAGGTGTGTAGTACGGATGAAAATCTACTAGGTGTATTGTTTTCAGTTTGTTTGTCTGTGTGTCTGGTAGCGCCATAACTTCGCAACTGCTCAAGATATTATCACAAAATTTTACAGGTGTGTACGTGGGATGAAAATATCTTACGAGATCTAAATTGGTGAAAGCAGCTCAAGCTCTCTGTGTCTGTCCCCAGGATAACTTTGCAACCGCTGAAGATATAATTAAAAATTTTTAAGAGGTGTGTAGTAGAGATGAAAATCTCCTACGAGTTCGAAAATGGTGAAACTAGGCTAAGGTCTGTGTGTCTGTTAGCACGATAACTTCGCAAACGCTCAAGATATCATCACAAAAGGTTACAGGTGTGTAGTAGGGATGAAAATCTCCTACAAGTTCGAAATTGGTGAAAGTAGGTCAAATCAAGGTCATATTCCGAGCCGCGCTAAATATGTATCGGCTCGTGGCTGGTGTGATTCCCCCCTTGGGTGATCCTCTAGTTTTAGATTAGCTTTAATGACAACTGTATGTATAAAATTGATGATGATGATGATAATGATGGTGGTGGTGGATGACTGTGATGTTTAGTAGGTTAATACTGACAATAATAGCCTAACTTCATATCGCCTCCTACTTCTCCTGTAGTGGAATGAGAGAGAGAGAGAGAGAGAGAGAGAGAGAGAGAGAGAGAGAGAGAGAGAGAGAGAGAGAGAGAGAGAGAGAGAGAGAGAGAGAGAGAGACGAAAAAGAAAGACCAGCGGAGAAAAAGAACGAAAAAGGGGATAAAAAAAATATGGAAGAGAAAGAAGATACTTTAAAAACAAAAAATAAAAAAGAGCTTTCCACTACAACGGGTGGAACTCCAGACACCTTCGTTAGAATCTCAGGCCGCTCCACTTTATTCCACCTTGGCTCCTACTTCTCTTGTTGCTTTGTTGCTATAGTAAAACGAAGAAAGATAAAACGAAGGAAGAAAGAATAGACACAAGGAGTGAAAAGCAAGAAGATGAGAGAGGGGAGGATGATAAAAATGAAATGTACAAATGGGAAAAATAGGGAATGAAAGAAGAAAACGGAATCTTCTCATGTTGATGATTATGGTGATGATGATGATGGTTATGGTTGTGATGATGATGATGATCGTGATGATGGTGATGATGATAATGATGATAATGATGGTGATGATAGTGATGATGATGAAGAAAGAAAGAAGGGGGACAAATAGAAAGAAACATACGGACAGAAAAACTACAAGTAAAGAACTGGAGATAGAAATGTGTAAGAAAAGGAAAGGTAATAGAAGGAGGGGAAATATTAGCAAAAGAATGGGTAACAAAGAAATAAATGAAGGAACGAGAAATATCAAACAAGTAAAGGACAACGCCACAGGGAAAGGAAAAGGAAAGCACAAGCAAGAGGGCGTGGGCCGAACTCAGTACACCAACAGGTGAGTCCCAGGCCGCCCCACCTTACTCCGTCTTGTCTCCTACCTGTCTTGTAGCTTGTGATGCTGTGATATAGTCATGGGTTTGATCTAATGTACCTAGTGATGATGATGATGATGATGATGATGACGGTGCTTGTTATTATTTATAGGTTAGTTTTAATGATAACCGTATAGATGATGATGACGATGATGATGATAATGATGATGTTTAAAAGGTTAAAATGATAAGCTAATTTCATATCGCCTCCTACTTCCACTCTGGCCTATGATGCAAAATAATGTGTGTGAGAGAGAGAGAGAGAGAGAGAGAGAGAGAGAGAGAGAGAGAGAGAGAGAGAGAGAGAATTACATGACAAATAATGGATGATCCACAGGATAAAATAACACTGGAAAAAGGCTAAAAAAATGAAATGGAGTAAAAAGATGACAGAGAGGCAAAAGGAATGAAAACATAATAATGCAGAGTGAAAGAAAGGCAAGGAGAAAGAAGGAGAGAAGAAAAGAATCATAAGAAGCATTAAAAAAAAGGAGAAAGAAGAAGAAACATTAAAAAAGAAAGATAAAAAGGGGCACGACTCAGGACTAGGTGGAACTCGAGACACCTTTGTTAGAATCTCAGGCCGCTCCACCTTACTCCACCTTGGCTCCTACTTCCCTTGTTGTTTTACTTGTATAATAGTGAAGAATGAAAGAAAGGAAAAGGGAAAAGACAGAAGGAGTGAAAAGGAGGAGCCTGAGAGAGGAGAGAAAGAGGCGGCAAAGGAAACGATAAAAATGGAAGAAACAGGAAACGAAGAAGAAAACTGGGAAACAAAAAAGAAAAGGATAGCAAAAATGAGAGCATATGCGACATGGAGAGAGAGAGAGAGAGAGAGAGAGAGAGAGAGAGAGAGAGAGAGAGAGAGAGAGAGAGAGAGAGAGAGAGAGAGAGTACTAGACTTGTAAATGTCCCAGGCCACTCCACCTCACTTCCTCTCGCCTCCTGTCTCTCTTGCATCTTGTAATACTTGAACATAGTTGTGACTTTGATCTAATGTAGCTAATAGTGATGGTGATGATGATGATCATGATCATGATCATGATGATTATGATACTGATGATGATGATGATGATGATGATGATGAAAATGATGGTGGTATTAAAAATATCATCTCGCTTCCTAACTCCTTATAAAATGATGTTGTAATATGATACTGAAAAAAATAAGTAGATGGGAAAAAAGTGGACAGAAAGGCAAGAAAGAAAAAGTGGGAGAAAGGAGAAAATGAATAAAGAAAAAAACTAATAAGACGGGGAGGAAAAGACAATATTAAAAAAAAAAAGAGAGAGAGAATGAAGGAATGAATGACGAGGCAGATGGAGGAAGGAAGATTAAGAAACAAAATGACAATAAAAGGAAAATGAGAGAGAGAGAGAGAGAGAGAGAGAGAGAGAGAGAGAGAGAGAGAGAGAGAGAGAGAGAGAGAGAAATGAGCGGCAGCGGAAGGGAGAAACTCCAGACTCCTTTGTTAGAATCTCAGGCCGTTCCACCTTGCGTCACCTTGGCTCCTACTTCTCTTGTAGTTCGTTGCTGTAATATAGTGTAGAGATAAAGGAGAGCGAAACAAAGGGAAGGGGAAACAAAAAACAAAACGAAATAAAGGAAAAAATGGAAGAGGGAGAAGGAACACGGAGGATAAAATGAATAACAAGGATAATTAAATATAATTAAATAAGGGTAAGGAGAAGGGAAATATGAGGAAAGAGGAAATCATGAAAGAAACTGCGAAAGGAGAAGAGGAAAAAGACACAAAACAGAAAATAAATGAGAAGGAAAGAAAGTAAAGCAAGAAAGAAGAAAAATGAAGCGTAAATCGTAAAGGTGTTGACTCTGTACACCTGTAGTAAGATTGCCATGTCGCTCCGCTTTACTTCACCTCGACTTCTAGCTGCCTTGTAGCTTGTGATGCCTTGAACTGATGAAGAAACTACACAGAAGAGAAGAGTTCTGAGAAGGAAAAAGAGAAAGTAAGGGATAAGAGAGGGAAAAATAACGTTAAGGAAAATATGGGAAACGAAAAATAATACAAAAGGGAGAGAGAAAAGAAAAATTAAAAGTGTTGAATGAAAAAGAAAGAACATGGAAAAAAAAGGGGGGGGGGGAAAGGGGATTAACTAAATTAGAGAAAAATAAAGAAAAGGAGACGGACACTAGAGACAGAGTGAAGGATTGAACTCTATACACGTGTAGTAGAGTCCCAGGCCGCTCCATCTTACTTCATCTTCTCTCCTACCTCTCTTGTAGTTTGTGATGCTGTAATGTAGGTGTGGCTTTGACCTACAGAACAATATAGCTAATAATGTTGCTGATGTTGATGATAATTGCGCTCATGATGATAGTGGTGACCTTGAGAAAAATAACTATATGGATAATGATGATGGTGACGAGTGATGGTGATGCTGATGCTGATGTAGCTGAATGATGATGAGAATAATGAACTCTGTATACAGTACTAGATGATGATGATGATGATGATGATGGCTTTGGTGACGTAATTTACTACTGATAATAAAACCCTAATTGAATTTGGTCTCCTATTTGTTTTATAGCTTGTACTGCTGTACTATAGTATAAAAGGAAGTGAGGAAGAAAGAGTACTCAGGAAATGGAGAAGAAAGAAAGAAAATGAGGGAGAAAATATAAATGATAAAAAATCAATATCAGGCATCAGAAATGAGAATGAATATGGAATTACAAAATGAGATAAGGAAATGAGAAAATAAAGCACAATAGGTGATGAATTACGGAGGGGAAAATAATACAAAAAATATGCATGTGAAACAAAAAGTGAGGGAAACAAGAAACAGAAGACGCTAAAGAAAAAAGAAAAAAGAAAAGATAAAACAGAATAAAATAAAAAAAAAAAGATTGCAAGAGTCATGGCCAGATGAAACTCGAGACGCCTTTGTTAGAATCTCAGGCCACTGCACCTTCCTTCACCTTGGCTCCTACTTCTCTTGTTGTTTTGTTGCTTTAATGTAGTGAAGAAGGAAAGGAGAGAAAAAGGAAAGGGAAAAAATATATGACAGGCAGAAAGAAGAAAAAGAAATGAACGAAATATAATAACCTACTGATGAGAAATGAAAGTAAAAAGAAAAGGAAAGGACAAAGAAAGGAAGAGAGGAGGGAAGAAAGGAGGAAATTACGGAGCAAGGATGAAAAGGAGCAACAGAACGACAGAAAACAAGGGCTAGAGAGGAAGGAAGAAAACAATAAAGGAAATTAATCAAAACTTGGGATATAGGAAAAGAAAAGAGAGAGAGGGAGGAAGACGAAATCTGAATTATAAATGGTAAAGGAATTTCGGTAGACTTACAGTAGAGTCCCAAGCCTATCTACCTAATATCATCCACCCTCCTACATCTTTTGTAGGTTGTGATGCTGTATCATAGTACCTAAGTGTGTGTGGCTGATTATGGTGCTGGCAGTGATGATGATGATGATGGTTATATAAGTTACTGTTGTTAATAATGACGTTACTTAGCTCGACTCCTATCTCTTCTGTAGGTTGTGATGTTGTAAGAGGTAGTTTTCATGTAGCTACAGATGATGATGATGATCAGGGACATGTTTACCCCAGGGCACATAGGGCACGTGCCCTAAGCCCCGCGGTCCATGGGGCCCCGCATATAACAAAAAAAAAAAATAAATGTATACCGCATATAAATATTTAAGTGAATTCATATTAATTACAACAATACTAGCCACAGTGTGTGTGTGTGTGTGTGTGTGTGTGTGTGTGTGTGTGTGTGTTACAAGTGAAGAAGTCCCGCAGCTCACCAAGTGCCCTGGGCCCCGCTTAGGTTAAACATGCCCCTGATGATGATGATGATGATGATGATGATAATAGTTAAGCAGACAGCATGAACAAATTAAGCGAACCGACATACCAACCTTATAACCCATTTGCGCCCAGTGTCCTCAATATAGGACGGAACTGGGCATTTTCAAAACTTAATGAAGAAGGGAACCCCGAGGTAGAGACCTATGAGCTTCACGACTATGAGCCGATAGGCGGAGGGCGGTACACTTAGACTCTTCCAGCACAATCCCTCACGCAGGAACCCTGGGAGCTAATGGGTTAATGAGACAATAAACAAAGACTGGATAAAGTTGGTACTGACACAGGTAGACCAGACAGGTACTGCACAACTCCTTACCTGAAACAATAGACCATATTATACAGACTGCATTATTGGATTACACAAGAATATATGACAAGGTAATAAATGAAAAGGGAGAGGGAAGAAAGAAAATGAGTTGCAAATGGTAATGGTGATAACCGTGTACACCTGTAGTAGTCTCAGACCGCTCCACCTTACTCCATCTTTTTGTCGACCTCTCCTGTAGCTTGTGACCATGTAATATTGTGGAGAAAGGAAGATGGAGAAGAAAATGTGGAAGAAATAGAAGGTGAGACACTGAAGAGACGGAAGGAAGGAAAATGATAGAAAAGGGGAGAAAAAAAATAAGCGGTGAGAGATGGAATGAATTAAACTGGGCAAATCAGAATGCAAAAATAAAAAAGAAACAAAGCATGGCAGAGTAGAAAGAGAGTCGGAAGGCAAGAAAAGGAGACACAATGACATTGAAAGATAGAACTCGGTACACCTGTAGCAGAGTCCCAGGCCGCTCCACCTTACTTCATCTCGTCTCCTACCTGTCTTGTAGCTTGTGATGCTGTAATACAGATGTGGCTTTGATCTGACGTAACTAAAGGTGGTTATGGTGGTGATAGTGATGATGGTAATTTAGATTATCACTGAGGATGATACTTGGAATTTTCTGTTTGATGATGATGATGATGATAATAAAGATGGTGGTGGTGGTTGTGATGATGATGGTGATGTACTTTATTACTGACGATGATGACTTTACTTCAGCTCGCATCCTACCTCCTTGTAGCTCGTGATGCTGTAATACAGAAAGAAAAATGAGAGAGAGAGAGAGAGAGAGAGAGAGAGAGAGAGAGAGAGAGAGAGAGAGAGAGAGAGAGAGAGAGAGAGAGAGAGAGAGGCGGAAAACACAGAAATAATGAGAAAGAAGTCATACGTTAAAAAAGAAATACTTGGATGAGATATACAAGAATAAAAGAAGCTACAACTAAGAAAAAATAATAATATATTGAGAGGAGCAAGAACAAAAAGAAAGAAATGATGAAAAGCAAAGGAGTGTAAGAAACAAAAGTATAATAAATGGAAAAGAGAAAGAGAGGAAAAGAGATAATGAAATGAGGAAGACAAGATAAATGGAGAAGTTGTTAAGATTAGGCTCGAACTCCGGACACCTGTAGCAGATTGCCAGGCCGCTCCACCTTACTTCACCTCATCCCCTATCTCTCGTGTAGCTTATTATGATGCACTATATTAATGGATCTGATCTAAGGCAACTAATGATAATGGTGGTGGTGGTGGTGGTGGTGAGGGAGATGTCTGTTAGTTTCTGGGCTAACCTTTACCTGCTAACATATTACTAGCCATCAATAAATACAGCAATAACTATGGTGACCCCCAGTGCGATGTTACAGTGAATGGAGAGAGACTGGAATTGGTGAGAGTTCAAATATCTGGGTACAGCGATAGAAAAGAGAGGATAATATGCAAAAGAAGTGGAAAGGAGAGTGGCACAAGGAAGGAAAGTAGCTGATGCAATGAAGGCCTTGATATGAAACAGAGGCTTGAGTGTTGCAGCTGCACGAGGCTTACATGAAGGAGTGTTAGTGCCAACTTTAACATATGAATGTGAGACTATGGTGTGGCATGAAAATGAAAAGTCAAGAGTGAGAGCAGTGGAGATGGGACTACTGAGGAATGAATGTGGAATACAGAGAGTGGACAGGATACGAAATAATGTGATTCGTGAAAGGCGTGGAGTGAGGAAGTCTGTGGACACCAGAACTGAAGAGAGTGTTCTGAGATGGTATGGTTATGTGGAGAGAATGAATAAGAATAGGGTGGTGAAAAAGGTATATCTGAGCGAATTTGAAGGGGGGAGGAGGCGAGGTAGGCCAGGGAGAAGGTGGAGAGATATGGTGGATGAGTGTGGGAGGAAGAGAGGTTTGGAAGTCGGTGAGGCTAGGGAACTGACAAGAGATCGAACTGGCTGGATGAATATTGTGAGGAGAAGCGAATGATCAGGGATTTGGCACTCCTTTTTAACGTGACAGCGTCCAGACTGACTCTATCGGATACGTTTATGTGAAGCTACAGAACGTGGTGAATGTTTTGGTGTATCCGATAGAGCCAGGATTCCGGGGGTTTGAATGATGATTGGACGTGTGGCCCATTGGACTGGGCATACAGTATTTGGGCTGACTGGACATTGCTTCTTCTCACCCTGCCCTAAGCTGAGAATGGAGGTCCGGATGATGATAATAATGACTAAGGTGGTACTTATGAACTGTGGTGGAGTGCGGTCATCACAGGTAGTATCATCCACATGGTTTAATTTCCGCCTCTGACACTATGATGAGTACGTGTGACAAGCTATCACATTAATTATATGTAATAATAGGAAAGAATGAAAAAGAATGATAGGAGACAGAGAAGGAGAAAGCAAGCATGAAGAAAAGAATGAATGATAAATTGACAAATATGACGACAAAGATATGAGATAAGAATGAAATACCATTGAAAAAGAAATATATGAATAAAGGAAAGGAGGACATGTTACATAGGGTGAAGGTTTCAACTCGATACACCTGCAGTGGAGTCCCAGACAACTCCATCTTACTTCATTATACCTCTTTTGTAGATTATCGTGATGCAATATGGTTATGGATGTGTTTTAAAGTAGGTAAGGGGGTGGTGGTGGTTATGGTTATGATGATGATGATAATGACGATGATGATGATGTTAATGATGGTGTTGGTGAAGATAATAATGTCTGTGAGATTTAGTAAATATGATGAAAGATGTACTGATGATGACCATGGTTTTGGTGGTGATGGTGGTGGTGGTGGTCGTGGTGGTAATAATGATGACGATGTACTGTCGAAAAAAGTATGGCACATGAGGGGTAGGATGATAAGTGAAATGATCAACACAACCTGTGAATTTGCAGGACCATTAATCTATTATCAAATGAATATGCATACAATAACAACACCGACTGCAAAACGTCACAAGCAAGCGATATATGGCATCCTTATGTAAGCAGGGTTACCAACGTTGGCAAAAATCATCCAGCATTTTCCAACAGCCAACGTCCGTTGTGTCAAAGTGTTTGGCGCCAAGTGTGCACCGATACTTTCTGGATCCAGTGTACAGTAGGTTAGTAGTGAGGATAAATACACCCCTTCAACTACCCTCCTGCCTCTCTGCTACCTGCTGACACGGTAATATCAGGCAGCAAGAAAGCAGGATGGAAGTGGAAAAGAAGGAATGGGGGAAAAAGAAATCTAAAAGGACAAAATGTGAAATAAAAGGTATGTAAAGAAAAAAAATGACAAAATGAACAAACACAGCGACCATGAAAGGGAGAAACAAGAAAATTAATAAGAAAATTTAAACAGAAGATAGAAGGAAGAAAGTAATAACATTAAGAAAGGAGAAAGGAAGAAGGAAAGATAAGGCACATGGAAGAAGTAAGATTAAGAAACAAAAGGAAAATAAACGGAACAAGAGAGAGAGAGAGAGAGAGAGAGAGAGAGAGAGAGAGAGAGAGAGAGACAGAGACAGAGACAGAGAGAGAGAGAGAGAATCTGAGTGGAACTCTAAAAACATATCACAGCTGAAGCAGGTAGAAAGGAGAAATTATTGTGAAAAAGAAAAAAAAAATAATAAAAGGAAAAAGAATTAGAGATAAGAAAGGAAATGAGAAACAATAGAAGGAGTGAGAGAGGTAGACTGGGACAGAATGACAGAGCAGTAGAAGAAAGGACGAAAGGGGAAGAAATAAAATAAGAATAATGGAGAAACAGGGAAAAGCGAAAGAAATATAAAAAGGAGTTGAAGGAGAATCAGGGTGGATCTCCAGACAGCTCTGTTAGCATCTCTGGTCGCTCCACCTTACACCACCTTGGCTCCTACTTGATGTGGAAAAGAATGAGAGAAAGGAGAAAAATAAAGAGCTCGAAGGGATGAAAACAAGAGAGAGAAAGGAGAAAGAAAATGGAAAGGGTGTCAAGGAAAATGAAAGGAAGGATAAAAATAGAAACAAAGGCTTAAGGAACGAAACATAAGTGGGAAAATAAGAGATGAAAGGAAGATTACGAAAAAAAAAAAGGGGGAATTGGATAGCCATTAAACTCGATACAAAGTCCCAGACCTCTCCACCGTGCTTCATCTCGCCTCCTACCTCGTAATAACGTAACGCAGTGGAAAAGGAAAGAAAAACAATTGAAAAGGAGTAAGGACGTTAAGACAATGGAAGAAAAATTACTGGGGAGAAGAAAGGAACGGGTTAGTTTTGATGAGAACAAAAAAAAAAAAAAAAAAAACGAGAAGGTGAAAGAAAATTTGGGTAAAAAACGTAAGAAAAGTAAAACGAAGAAACGAAAAGGAAAGAAAGAAAGGGTAAGAAGAGCAAAGATAGAAAAGAGGAAAGAAAGAAAAACAAAGAAAGAGACAGAAGATGAGACACGAAAATAAACGGAGGTACAGTTGAGCAAGTAGAAAGTGCGAAAAAATATTGGGGTATATGGAGACATCTGGCAGTTCCCTGTAGTAAGTCCACGTATATTTATGAATGAATCGCTCACAACCTAGAGCCTGTGTAAGGTGGAACGTGATTGGCTGAACTTTTGAGTGGTTGTGAAGCAAATATTCTCATCATATTATACGTAAATCAAAGTTAATAACTAATAAGTGGCACGAAAGAATGTATAGAGAATACTACAGTATTTAATGATCGAACGTGGAGTATAATAGAGTAATAAGCGTCAGCAATCTGTAAAACGTAACTGGCAACATAGAACAGAAGAGCATGTCAGCTGGTAGTTTCGTTTATTCATAATATTCGAAGCAGTGGAAACGAAGTCTAGTGAATCAGATTAATAGATGTTGACCTCTAACGAACAGAACCAGCAATCCCTTCTTTAACGAATGTAATATTGGTATTACATTTCATCGATTTCTAGGGTTATTGTGATGACACATATCTGTTAATATGCATAGGCAGGAAATTAATACTATTTGTTGTCTTACTGCCTTTTATATTTCACCAAATATATTATATTGAAAAAGGAAGAGAGAAGACTGTACTGGGGGAGGCGGTGGCTCAATCGGTAGAGAGGTGGCCTGTAGTCCTTACGGACCCAGGTTCGAATCCCCGCTGGGGCAGGGAACAGTTTAAGGATTTGAATTTCATTAAATCAGGCTTTACTGATCTACCAGAAGACCCGCCGACATGTCGTAAAAATACCCCCGCTAATACCAATACACCAGTCCTGTATGAGACAGCCCTAGCATGTATTCAATATGGACGGTGGGTGTTAGCGCCGAAGTGGTGACATGTAGAGGTGTATGGTATGTAGGAGGACTGCTGGGCCTTGATAGCAGGCTGTGAAGCCTATGCCCAGAGTCGGACACATAAAAAAAAAAAAAAAACTAAACCAGTTAGACCTTGCAGCACAAGGAAGAAGGAAATAGAGAGGAGGGATAGCAAGCACGAGGAAAAAGAAAGAAACGAGGGACAGATGAAGACCTGAAAAGGGTTGATTCGGGACCGAAGGGTCGCCAAAACTCTTCAAATATCGCCCACGTCTTTGCAGACAATACCCCCTTAAGAGGCTCATTCTCAGTATTAAAGCATTGCATTAGAAATACAAAAATATAGTAAGATAATCAGCAACATTCATATATTGTGGGATGATTTCCTTCAAATTCTTCCTAGCAGCTCCACTGAATTACTTTCACGTCCATGAGGTGCATACGACATCTTTCCGTAACATCAAACAGGAACTAGGTAACCAAATATTCAGTTTTAATTTGCGGCACCTAACCAACACCGATCCCTCCCCCACAGTGTTTGGTGGAGATGATAGGAAAGAGACAACGCTGAAGACTGGAATGAAGAGGTTATCAAATGGGTAACTAGCATCAGTCAACACTGGCAGCCGTGGGGTTGTTCCCCCATTTGATTACATAATTATGTTGCTTGACGTTAGTCAGTCCCCGGATGTAAGTCGTTAAATCCCGTCCACACTCGCTTATCGGCCACAGTTCTTTCTTTCTTTCTTTTTTTCTTTATTTTATTTTTAAGATATCCCCGTCATGTCAACGGGGCAGGGCAGTGTATTGACCGGTCAACCGGGCACAGTCTGTCAGGCATGACTATCATGTTGTCCACACTGTAGGGTAGCTGGTCAGGCAGCAAAGTCGACCAGTAGTCAGTAGGTGGTCAGCAGCGCTTGAATGCGATACGACCATGCGCAACACAGTTGGAAAGAAAAAGAAATTGCTCAGTATAACATATGAATAGTTGCAATTGTAAAAAAAGAAAACAGTGAAGAGTGCAGAAAAACATTTTGGTTAAAGAGGCAACTTTTTGAGGATGGCATGGTCCTTGGGTCATGGCCGGCGCCAAACCACCGGGAAACGTCTGGTGATTTCCCTCAACTACAGGCACTGGCTGTGCGCTGGTTTGCCCATCAAAGTTGCCAAAAAGTGTTCGATGAAGGGATTTAATATCATATGATTGCTTTGATAAGTTGCTTAGTTTATTTGTGTATCGCTTACATGCATTCACTATCGATTGCCAGGATGTTTACCGTGTGCGACATAGCAGCGAGATGGGCACGGCACTGATTCCAACACACATCTCACAACAGTTTTATCTCCTTTCATCTTTTCTAAGAAAATTCATCGCAATCATGAAATAGGACATGTTTTTTAATGTGGTGAAAATGAATACAGAGACGGCTTGGTAATCAATTATAAGGGTTTGTTTTTGCCTAACATATTTGTCATCTGCCACTTTAATTACACTCAATATTTTGTCCAAAGACCATTACTGGCAATCAGATCGTGAAGGTGGTCAGGTAGTCACGCCACATGATTGTGAATGATGTGAGGCTTTCTCCTGAGGACCTCCCACTCCCTCATCATGTGACGCAACAGTCGCTGTGGCGTCCTTCCCTCGTTGGGCTCCCAAACATTAATAATATTGGCCCAAACGTTCTCAATGGGATTTAGGTCTGGGCTGCTGCTAGGCCAAGGCAAAAGTCCTAAGTGGCGCTGATCCTCAAACCATGTCCGCACAACTCTCGCTGTGTGGACGGGACAATTACCGTGCATGAAGATGATGTTCTTGGGATACGGACAGTCGGCAGCATCACCTCCTCTAGTTTCTCCAGATACTGCTCAGCCTTAAACCTTCCCTCTATCTCTGTGACCTCACCAACACCATGGAGATCAATCCACCCCCACACGTTGCATGTTAGGTGACCACTCCGTGCCTATGCGTAGATGTGCTCCCGAACATATCTATAAAACATTATGTCCTTGTCAGTTTAGATAAATAATACACATTAATGACTTCATTTACTATCTGTCTATCTAAATACTGTAATCCTGTATATGTTCTATAAGATTTATTTATTTATTCGATTACTCATTAACTATTTTAAATATGTGTATATAGATAGATGGACAGATATAGATAGATAAATAAGATAGATATTCAGATACAGTGAAAGAGTGATAGATTGACAGACAAAATGATATAGTGACTGACAGTGATAGAGATATAGTGATAGAGTGATACAGAGAGACAATACGGTTTTTGCCACGAAAGATCCACCATTGACATACTCAATCTCTTAACTCATACCATCCATCAATCTATTGATCTCTTTGGAGAAACTCATGCAGTAGCTCTTGATATCTCTAAAGCTTTCGACAGAGTATGGCACCGTTCCCTGCTGTCCAAACTCCCTTGCTATGGATTAACGTCTTTTGTTCCTTTGATTTCTTCTTATCTTAGTGACAGGAAAATAAGAGTAAAAGTAGATGATGTATATTCGAATTTCCACTCAATTAACGCCGGCGTGCCGCAGGGCTCAGTTCTGGCGCCAACCCTATTTCTGGTTCATAATAATGATCTCTTATCTGTCACTCACAATTCCATTCACTCATATGCAGATGACTCAACACTACATAGTTCATTCACACGCAGACATCCATTTACAAAGTCTAATATCTCTACCTCTCAACTCAGTACAGCCATCTCCATAAATCAAGATCTATCTACAATCAGTGAATGGGGACAAAAGAACCTTGTCTCTTTTAATGCTAGTAAAACTAAATATATACAGTTTACTAATAGACAGATATTGCCAGATTCGTACATTACCTTCAATGCTACTAATATTCCCATCTCCAAAAGTATTGAAATTCTTGGTGTCTCACTTAACAGTGCCCTCAGCTGGACCTCTCATGTCAGATCACTTGCTAAAACCGCCTCAAAGAAACTTGGATTATTGTACAGAGTCCGGAACTTCTTCGCCGATGAGCAGTTAGCTATAATTTATAAGAGTCATGTGCGCTCTCAGCTTGAATATTGCTCACCCTTGTGGAATGGTTGTGGAGAGGTTGCATTAAGACAACTAGACAAAATTCAGAATAAAGCTGTTAGAATCATTAACAACCCTGCCATTACATATAAACTACCTCCCCTGCAAGTAAGAAGGAATGTTGCCTCCCTTGCATTATTTTACAGATATTTTTTTGGCAAATGCTCAGACGAAGTTGCGTCCATGGTGCCACCTCTCTATGCCTTCCCTCGTGCTACACGGGCATCTGGTAGCGCTCATGACTGGAATGTCACTCAACCATATTGCAGAACTTCTGCCTATCAGAATTCTTTCATTCCCCGAACTGCATCTCTCTGGAACTCGCTTCCCCAGAGTTGTTTTCCTCCAAATTTCAACCCACAACTGTTCAAGTCTAATTGTTACAGATATTTTATGAACAGAGGACACCAGTAATCTGGTGTATGGATTATTTTTTTTTTACCCATTTGTTTTTCCTTCCTCCGTTCTGTTATTTATAAAAAAAAAAAAAAAAAGATAGTGATAGTGATAGATTGAGTGATAGAGATAGTGATATAGTGATAGGTTGACATAGATTTAGTGATATATGGATAGATTGATATTGATATAGTGATATGGTGGTAGACTGATATAGATATAGTGATATATAGATATATAGATAGTGTGTGTGAGAGAGAGAGAGACCGATATAGAGATATAGAGAGACAGATATAGAGATAGTGACAGAGACAAAAGGACAGACAGACAGAGATATAGAAATAAAATGATAAAGATAGAGAGATAGAGTAGAAAGATAGATATAGTGATAGCAATAGAGATATACAGTACAGAGATAGAGATATAGATATATACGGAGATATATAGAGCTATATAGGGATAGAGATATAGAGATTGATATATAGAGATGCAGAGATTGAGATACAGAAATAGAGACAGAGAAATATAGAGATAGAGATATATGGAGATATTGATAGAGTTAGAGACAGAGAGATAGCGATAGAGATCGATATAGAGATAGAGATATAGATCGATATAGAGACAGAGATCAATACAGAGATAGAGATCGATATAGAAGTATCGGTATGGAGAAGTAATCCCTCTAATATTCGAATGCCCAATATCCGAACATCCCCACTAACCGGACATAATCGTCCCGGGATCCAATATTCCCAAAATGGTCCAAAAACCGCAAAAAAATAAATAAATAAAAATCCTTGCTCGTAACTTGAATTTGGTATGCGGGGCACGGGACAGCTTGGTTGTGTTGCATCATTCCTCCGACGTCTGCTAGAGCGCCCCTGCATCCTCCCCACTTTCCGCCTGTCTCTTGTCGCAAGTGAACGCTCGTCGTCATGGCTGCCCACGTGCTCGCTTTTGTGGTGGTGCCTTACCTGCTGCAGGCACTCGTGCTGCTCTCATGCCTCTTCTTTGTGTGTGTGATGATGGCCCCGCCGCCTGAGAAGAGGAAGAGAGTGGTGCTGACTCTGGAGAAGAAGCAGGAGATATTGGAGAAAGTAGATGCGGGGTGGTCTTCTTCCCGCATCCTCCGCGAGTTCAACTTGGCCCGATCTACTTTGTTTGATATTAAGAGATCCCGAGACAAACTCATGCAGTACACGGCTGACTTCTCATCAAGAAGCAAACGCAGCGTGGAGAGGAAGGTGATGTTTACTCCCAAGTTTGCTGAAGTCGACTGCTCCACGTTGATTTGGTATCAACAGCAACGTGCTACTGGTGTGATGGTACGTGGTACTGAGCTGAAGGCTGCTGCTGAGAAGTTCGCCAGGCTTCACGATGCCCTAGACTTCAAGGCATCCGAGGGTTGGCTCTTCACGTTTAAGTTACGGCATGGCCTTACCAACCGTAAGGCTCATGGCGAAGCTTTGGACGCTAACGAGGATGGAGTTGACGAGTTTTGGCACAAGGTGAAGGGCTTGATCGACACTCTAGCCAAGGAGACGGAGAAGCGTGTACCTGGCCGCAAGCTCTCCAAGCAACGGATATCTGCTTTGTGTTGTGCCAATGCTAACGGCATGCACCGGCTTAAGCCCGTTATTGTTGGCCGCACAAAGCAGCCTCAGTGTCTTCGTGGGGTGATGGATGTCCATCGTGTCGTCTGGTACCATTCTTTGAAGGCATGGTTTACAGCCCAGATCTTCAAAGACTGGTTCTACTGCCATTTCGTCAAGGAGGTCATACATTACCAGACGGAGAAACTGGGAATCCCACGCGACCAGGTAAAGGCCCTCCTTCTCCTTGACAATGCACCTGCCCACCCGTGCGACAAGGCCTTGGTGGCTGAGAATGGCTGCATTAGGTGCATGTTTCTGCCACCTAATACGACTGCTCTCATCCAACCAATGGACCAAGGAGTGATCATGGCAATGAAGAGGCTGTACCGAAGGAAGTTCCTGGACGAGGTGATGGTTGTTCTTGAGGACAAGGACGAGCGCAAAGAGGGACGGGACACGCAAGGCCAGCGGACTTTGGAAAACCTTCGCCGCTACAACATCAAGTCTGCAGTCTACAACTGGGCCAGTGCATGGAAGGAAATCCCTGTCAAGACTCTAGAAAATAGTTGGTCACGTCTGCTTCTCAGAACAGATGTGGAGTACGATTTCCTAGGTTTTGACATGGATGACTTCCATGCACGTCTACATACACATGGCGACGATGTTGATGTGGATGACATGCGTGAGTGGTTGGATGACGACGAGGGCGATCCTGGGTATTAGACCCTGTCTGATATCGAGATCGCATCTTCAGTTGCAGGTGTCAGCACCCAGCTTGAAGATTCCGACGAGGATGGTGACGATGATGCAGACTCCTCTCAGCATGACACAACTCCAGCCATCCCCAAGCTGAGCACACTCCGGGAACACCTAGAGTTCGTTCTGGACTACCTGGAACACCCGGACTGTGACAGGAAGATGGGGCCCTTGGGACTTGTGGAGGAAGTGCTTGCTTTCAGGCAGCGCATCATTAATCGTCAGAATCGTTGTTCCATGCGTCAATCAACGATTGACAGTTTTTTCAGGCCTGTGACCCCCGCTGTGCCCAGCCCTGGCTCCACTCCGTTGCCTCCCCAAGACAGGCCCTCATGCTCCAAGCCACAGCCCAGCACATCAACCACGGTGGTGTCACCGCTCGACGTGAGTTTGCATCTGTCTTCAGAGTCGTCTGCAGTGGGTACGCCATCATCACGACCCAGCGACGCACCCCCAGGTCACCTGCCAGCAATACTCTCGGACTCTGACAGTGAATAGACACCAAGAACTTCTCCACTAGACCACACGGGAATTTACAGTGTTGTGCAGTGAAAAAAACAGTGCATTGTGTTAAGGATTTACAGTTGTGAGTGAAAAGACAAACAATTTTTGGACTAAATTTAACGTAAATAGACTTGAGTGTTTTTGCTTTAGAAAATGGTTATGAGAGTGGAAAGATTTAAAGTCAGAGTGCAACACTTATTAAGTTACAATGGAGCATAAGTTAGACAAGAGTGCGCACCGTGAAGAGAATGGACTTCTGAGTGCGAATGACTAAGTTCAGTGCAAGACTTCATGAACAGTGTACTGCAAGTGCTTCAGGAAATCCTTCTTACTGTCAGAGTCTGAGAGGAGGCAGTTATTCATCGAGATGGCCATGGACTTGCTGTAAGTAGGCAGAATGTTTCATACTGTACTCTACTGTATTTTCCATACTATACTTACCTCAAACACCTCATTTCACTCTTTTATGTCCCTTATTGGTGTGAATATGCTGTGTCTTAGGTGCTATGCATGTGCAGTAGGAAGGTGTTTTTCTGAGTTAGACTAGGTTAGGGTCCATAACTACCAGTCCAGGAGCCAGGGACTTGTAAGTACCCGGAATGTTGAATATTGTATGAACCTACCTCAAAAACCTCATTTTATGCTTCTTTTGCATTTATTTCAGTCTTTTATGTCCCTTATTGGTGTGATTTGGGTATTAAATAGGTGCTATGCATATCCAGAGGGAGTTGTATAGGTGTTTTTCTGAGTTAGGGTCCATAAGTACAAGTCCAGAAGCTGGGGCCGAATATCCGGACAGGACCACTATCCGGACCTGCCTATGACTCTATTACATCGGATATTGGAGGAATTACTTGTATCGGTATAAAGATAGAGATGTCGGTATAAAGATAGAGATATCGGTATTCAGATATCGTTATAGAGATAGAGATATCGGTATAGATATATCGGTATAGACAGAGATATCAGTATAGACAGAGATACAGATACAGACATAGAGACGGACATAAAAAAGAGAGAGAGACAGAGAGAGAGAGAGAGAGAGAGAGAGATGGAAACATGAAACGATGGGTAAATGGAAAAATGGAAAGATGGATATATATATATATATATATATATATATATATATATATATATATATACTTGGATGGGTGACCGCCTGGGAACACCAGATGCTGTTGGCATCCTTACGTGTCAGGTGGGGTTGGTGGAGGATTAGTGCCCCTCCCTGTAAAACAATTAACTCAAAGCCCTTGGCCACTCCGGTTGGGATACATGGCGTCTGGCAATGAATGAATGATGAATATATATATATATATATATATATATATATATATATATATATATACTGTATATATATATATTTCCATTATTCCATTTACCCATCGTTTCATGTTTCCATCTCTCTCTCTCTCTCTCTCTCTCTCTCTCTCTCTCTCTCTCTCTGTCCCTGTGTGTTTTTTTATGTACGTCTCTATGTCTCTATGTCTATATCTTTATATCTATATATATATATATATGTATATATATCTATATATATATATATATATATATATATATATCTGAATATATATATATATATATATATATATATCATCAGCCGTTTGAGTATCCACTGCAGGACCGGCCTATCCCGACCGAAGACGGGACGATACAGCCAATGTCTCTCTACCAAGTGGCTTAGGCTGTCTGGTAGAGATTGTATGTAGGATGAAAAGTGCTTGTAATGTAATTGTAGTGTTGTAGTGGCTTTGGATGTGTGTGTAGTCTGTGCACCAAGCGTAGCCGGCCCGCGCAAGCCGATTGGGTGCAAGCATACTTTATGATAAGCGACACCGGTTCAACCACAGCACCCCTTGCGTCCGCCAAAGTAGTACATGACTGGGTGAACACTCCCATAGTTTATTATCCTGGCGCTCACCCGTGTACGAAACGTACACTCTACCACTGTACCAGAGGCTCCATATATATATATATATATATATATATATATATATATATATATATATATATATATATATATATATATATATATATATATACAAAGAGAATTTTCATATGAAATAGTTAATGTGTAATCCAATAAATAAAAAAATCTTATAGAACATATACAGGATTACAGTATATAGATTCACAGATAGTAAATGAAGTCATTAGTGTGTATTATTTATCTAAACTGACAAGGACATTGAAGGAAGGTTAGGAGGTCCTGTATAGTCTAGTGTGGGTGTTCGTGTTTTCTTGTGGATGTGGGATGAGTTGAGAGCCAGGCTGCCCCGGTAGGATGGATGAAACACAGACTCTAGTTGCTCATTTACTGACACCAATCTGACACCTGTGAACAATTACACATATCGTAGTACCAAAAAAAAATAACATATAACTTCTGTAGATGCAGTACTATAAAAATATGTCTAATCGTATTACCCGACTTGATCACAGTTTATCAGTATGGGTTATAATCTCTTAACTCGTACACATATGACTAGCCTGCCATTTGATTTAGATCACATCCTAACCACAAATTCATTGTATATCTATGATTACAGTTAGAATTTAGCATAACTTACCCTATTCAAGGGGAAAAGAGCATTTTTACTCGGCCACAGCGGTGGTGTGTGTGTTGTTTGGTAAATTTTCCGCCTAAAGTATAGATGGCGAAACGCGTGGTGTATAAGAAGTTTGAAGTGGCAAAGCTGCCTTTAAGAATCATGTAATACTGAGGAAGTGGTGGCTTACAATATACAATAATCGCATTTTTTATAGTATCACATCATAATATCACATAAATTTCCATGAAAAGTAAATAACTTAAGATAACAGAGAAACTTAAGGTGCTGAGTGGTTTATAAGCGTTCCAATGCTACTTAAAGACGCTTGAATCCTTCTTAATCCTTACATTAGTATTTCTTTCCTACAACTTATTTTTTTTTTTAAAGCAAAATAGTAATACAATCTAATACATACACACAAAAATAACAAAGGAAGCAAAATGCTTAGCTTAGTAATATAATCTAATATATACACACAAAAATAATAAAGGAAGCAAAATGCTTAGCTTCCTACAATACTCCCTTGAACAACGGAGTTAATAGTAGTAGTAATCAACATCATTCCGGAAACGCACTACTCTGCCAGAACGTGAAGTGGCAGAAGGGTTACTGGCCGGAAGATGGTCAGGTGGAGAAAAGTCCATTGCTGGTGGTGGAGGCTCAGGATGAGCGTTGTCGACGGTGTCCTGAGATTCATCAGGTGTCCCCGCAGGCAAAATTGCTGGCTTCACCCGATCGACGGATACTGCCTGCTGAACGTCGTTCCTTAATTCAATGACAAAGTGTTTAGAATGACACTCCAGTACTCTGTAAGGACCTGTGTATGGTGCTTCCATTGGGCGGCGTACTCTGTCGACACGTAACCAGACATGGGTGCACGTTCCGAGGTCCTTGGGAAGATAGCTTCTTTGCGGTGGGTGATGATGGCCTGCTGACATGTCAAATAAGTTTAGCTTAGACATTTCTTGAGAGATTTTTGACATCCTCTGAAGAAAGAGGTTCGTGGTTAGATTCATCTTGAAGGATACCTGAAGGTAGAAGCATGTCAGCACCAGTGAGAGCTGTGAATGGGGAAAATCCTGACTCATTTAAGGTAGCACGAATACCAAGTAGCACAACAAGCTAAGCTGTCAACCATGACTGTTTGCGTGCTGTGATAGCAGTCTTTAGTGTACGATGTAGTCTCTCCACAATTCCGTTAGTCTGCGGGTGATATGCAGTCGTTCGCAGGCGGTGAAATCCAACTAGAGATGCTAATTCTTGAAAGAGCTCAGATTCGAATTGTGTGCCTCTATCTGTTATGACATGTAAAGGTACTCCATATCTAGAGATCCAGCAATTAAAGAAGGCAAGCACAACTGAAGAAGCAGTGATTTCTACCAGAGGATAAGCCTCCATCCAACGAGTTGTTCTATCAATGCAGGTTAATAAATACCTGTGGGGGCTTAGGTAAACGTCGTTATGTTGCCTGCAAGGGGGAAGTGGTCCAACGACGTCTATGTGCACGGTCTGAAGACGTTCCGATGGCAGGTGAAAGTTGAATGTCGGGCTCTTCATGTGTTTATGGATTTTGGATTGCTGGCAACTGGTGCATTCTCTCGCAAACTGTCTGATTTCTTTGTCCATATTTGGCCAGAAAAAACGTTGCTTGATTAATTTCAATGAGGTTTTCACACCTTGGTGAGATAGATCGTGTAGACTTTTGCAGATGGATTGACGAGCAGACTTGGGAATGAATGGTCGAGGGTAAGGAGTAGATTGATCACACCACAGTTGAAGGTTCCCGTTGATCTTGTATGGTTTAAGTCTGTCTTGAAAGTTGAGTATCTCTTGGTCATTTTCTTGCTTTGCCGCCAAAGATGTCAGATCACACAAGTCGATCGTCACAGCATTGGCTGGCCTTGACAAGCAGTCAGCAACGATGTTGTCCTCACCTCTAATGTACACAATGTCTCTCACATATTCTGACAGTACAGACAAGTGTCGTTGCTGTCTGTCTGATTTGACCGGATTACTACTCTTGTAAGCTGACTGAAGTGGTTTGTGATCGGTGAACAGTGTGACATGCCGACCGTTGATAAGGTACTTGAAGTGCAGAACAGCTTCATATGCAGCAAGTAGTTCTCTGTCAAATGTTGAATATTTTCGTTGAGTTTGACTTAGTTTCTTGCTGAAGAAGCCCAAGGGGATAGGTTGTTTATCAACTATTTGGTGAAGAGCAGCACCAAGAGCATATTGGGAACTATCTGTCACTAAATGAAGATGTGTAACACCAGGAATTGGATGAGCAAGAGCAGTAGCAGTGGCAAGTATCTCCTTAATTTTGTTAAATGCTATCTTCTCTGCGGAGGAGAATGTCACGCTGGTATTTTTCTGGTTCATCCTTGCTAACTCTGTCAGTGGCAGAACAATAGTTGCAAAATCTGGAATGAGATGGCGATAGTAATTAACTAAGCCAAGAAAAGATCGTAGAGACTTAGTGTGGTTGGGTTCCGGAAAATCTCTGATGGTGTTGAGCTTGCATGAAGATGGCTTCAAACCTTCTTTGGTGATAGTATAGCCAAGAAAGTCCATTTCCTGGAGGAAGAATTCAGATTTGTGGATGGCTACTCTCAAGTCATTATCATTCAGCCTCTGTAAGACCATGGAAAGATCCTCTTTGTGTTGTTCATCGTCTCTGGAGAAGACCAAAATATCATCTATGTAGATGAATACACAGTCCAAATCCATAAAAATGTTGTCTAAGTATCTCTGCAGAGTTGAACTGCATTGCACAATCCAAAAGGCATGTATAACCACTCATAAAGACCGAATGGAGTCGATACAGCAGTCTTTTCTATATCGGGAGGGTTCATGGGAATTTGATTAAAGGCCTTAACCAGGTCAATTTTAGAAAATACTGTCATGCCATGAAGTTTAGCAGATACATCTCTGATGTGTGGAATTGGATACCTGTCTGGTTTCGTGAGTTGGTTGAGTTGACGGTAATCACCGCAGGGTCGCCACTCACCAGGGTCCTTCTTTGGTACCATGTGGAGTGGGGATGACCAAGGTGACTTACTGGGCCTTATGATACCAGCTTCCATGAGATGTTTGAATTCCTGACGTGCTGCTGCAAGTTTGTCCGAAGGTAGCTGACAACGTTTACAGAAAGTTGGTTGTGAGGCATTCGTTTCGATGAAGTGATGAACTTTACTTTCTTTTGCTGAAGAAGAAACTGTTTTAGGTGCAACTAATTTTGGGAAGGCATTAAGAAGTTCTTGAGCTTGGTTAGGAAGGGTTTCCAAATTATTAATTTGAATGGTGGACACATTAGCTTGGCATACTTGAAGATTGTCCATGTGCTGAGATGTTGTCTTGTCAGTGATACTTCTTGATGCGCAGTCAACTAGCAAATTAAAATGACTAAGAAAGTCTAATCCAAGCAGTGGGTTAGTAGTATCTGCTACTACAAAGGTCCATTTATAAGAACGACGGAGCTGTCTCAAATTAATTTCTAAATTACATTCTCCATACACTCTGATGACTTGATTATTGGCAGAGGTCAACTGAACTGCTGATGGCTGAAGAATTAATTCTGGTATGAGAGATTTGGGAATGATTGATACTGAAGCACCTGTGTCAACCACAAACTGGTACGTAGCAGCGTCCAACTTAACTGGTACTAGTAGGAGAGGCGGGTCTGCAGCTGTTAATTCAACCCGCCTGTAGAGTTTTCCGACGGTGGAGCCGGGGACGAAGCGCGTGATGAGGGTTCCATCCTGCAATTACCTTTGTTGGGGTATTTGCACCACGGTTTGCAAGATCGTGCCCTGTCAGCAAAGTACAGGTGTGCACGACATATTTTGGGCCTTTGGTCAGCAGAGAAGGAGCGAAGTCCAATGGGTAGCACTGAAGAGGCATTTCCTTGGTTCCTGTGTCCTTTATTTTGTTCCGGTGGAGTAGGTTTCTGTTGATTCAGGGTAAGGTTACAAAAACTGTTATGCATGGGCATTAGTTCATCTGCCAAGGAGCCAAGTTGTGTGAGTGACAGACTGGACTGAGCTGCTATAGCTGGAGAAATTGTGTGAGGCAATGCCGAGAGGAATTTATGCCTAATGAGATCCTGACAATCACCAATACCAGCTTTCCTAGCAAGTGACTGTAATTCCTGCAAGTAGAGGGATGGTCGTCCTGTCATGGTTGTCTTCTGAGCAAGCTTCTCAAATAACTCAGGTGTTGTCTGCTCATACAACTGAATAACATTATTCTTTAAGATGTCATAATCAGCCTTGTCGAGTACATCACTTGAGAGTTTACTAAGCTAGGTGGTAAGGCACTAAGAGCATTGTAAAATTTAGTACTAGAAGTAGTGATGCCCTTCAACTTGAACTGTGCCTCTAACACGGCAAACCAACCTGTAGCTGACGACTCACAAAATTGTGGGGGTTTAATAGTAATGGCATTGGCCGAGTCGTCCTCACCGCCAGGCATGGTGAATTCTTAGTAAGTGTCAGTTCACAACAGACCCTTTAGCATGTAGTCCTCAGGCAGCCAGAGTTGCTCCCACGTTCCAATCCCGTCCAGCTAGAGAGATGATGTCCGGGGCTACGCCAACAGGTCACTCCGGGGTCACCAATAAAGGAAGGTTAGGAGGTCCTGTATAGTCTAGTGTGGGTGTTCGTGTTTTCTTGTAGATGTGGGATGAGTTGAGAGCCAGGCTGCCCCGGTAGGATGGATGAAACACAGACTCTAGTTGCTCATTTACTGACACCAATCTGACACCTGTGAACAATTACACATATCGTAGTACCAAAAAAAAAAAACATATAACTTCTGTAGATGCAGTACTATAAAAATATGTCTAATCGTATTACCTGACTTGATCACAGTTTATCAGTATGGGTTATAATCTCTTAACTCGTACACATATGACTAGCCTGCCATTTGATTTAGATCACATCCTAACCACAAATTCATTGTATATCTATGATTACAGTTAGAATTTAGCATAACTTACCCTATTCAAGGGGAAAAGAGCATTTTTACTCGGCCACAGCGGTGGTGTGTGTGTTGTTTGGTAAATTTTCCGCCTAAAGTATAGATGGCGAAACGCGTGGTGTATAAGAAGTTTGAAGTGGCAAAGCTGCCTTTAGGAATCATGTAATACTGAAGAAGTGGTGGCTTACAATATACAATAATTGCATTTTTTATAGTATCACATCATAATATCACATAAATTTCCATGAAAAGTAAATAACATAACAGAGAAACTTAAGGTGCTGAGTGGTTTATAAGCGTTCCAATGCTACTTAAAGACGCTTGAATCCTTCTTAATCCTTACATTAGTATTTCTTTCCTACAATTTTTTTTTTTTTTTTTAAGCAAAATAGTAATACAATCTAATACATACACACAAAAATAACAAAGGAAGCAAAATGCTTAGCTTAGTAATATAATCTAATATATACACACAAAAATAATAAAGGAAGCAAAATGCTTAGCTTCCTACAACATAATGTTTTATGGATATGTTCGGGAGCACATCTACGCATTGGCACGGAGTGGTCACCTAACATGCAACGTGTGGGGGTGGATTGGTCTCCATGGTGTTGGTGAGGTCGCAGAAATAGAGGGAAAGTTCAGGGCTGAGCAGTATCTGAAGATACTAGAGGAGGTGATGCTGCCGACTGTCCGCGCATACACCCTTCCGTATCCTAAGAACTTCATCTTCATGCACGGTAATTGTCCCGTGTACACAGCGAGAGTTGTGCGGACATGGTTTGAGGATCAGCGCCACTTAGGACTTTTGCCTTGGCCTAGCAGCAGCCCAGACCTAAATCCCATTGAGAACGTTTGGGCCAATATTATTAATGTTTGGGAGCCCAACGAGGGAAGGACGCCACAGCGACTGTTGCGTCACATGATGAGGGAGTGGGAGGTCCTCAGGAGAAAGCCTCACATCATTCACAATCATGTGGCGTGACTACCTGACCACCTTCACGATCTGATTGCCAGTAATGGTCTCTGGACAAAATATTGAGTGTAATTAAAGTGGCAGATGACAAATATGTTAGGCAAAAACAAACCCTTATAATTGATTACCAAGCCGTCTCTGTATTCATTTTCACCACATTAAAAAACATGTCCTATTTCATGATTGCGATGAATTTTCTTAGAAAAGATGAAAGGAGATAAAACTGTTGTGAGATGTGTGCTGGAATCAGTGCCGTGCCCATCTCGCTGCTATGTCGCACACGGTAAACATCCTGGCAATCGATAGTGAATGCATGTAAGCGATACACAAATAAACTAAGCAACTTATCAAAGCAATCATATGATATTAAATCCCTTCATCGAACACTTTTTGGCAACTTTGATGGGCAAACCAGCGCACAGCCAGTGCCTGTAGTTGAGGGAAATCACCAGACGTTTCCCGGTGGTTTGGCGCCGGCCATGACCCAAGGACCATGCCATCCTCAAAAAGTTGCCTCTTTAACCAAAATGTTTTTCTGCACTCTTCACTGTTTTCTTTTTTTACAATTGCAACTATTCATATGTTATACTGAGCAATTTCTTTTTCTTTCCAACTGTGTTGCGCATGGTCGTATCGCATTCAAGCGCTGCCGACCACCTACTGACTACTGGTCGACTTTACTACCTGACCAGCTACTCAGCCGTGTGGACAACATGACAGTTATGCCTGACAGACTGTGCCCGGTTGACCGGTCAATACACTGCCCTGCCCCGTTGACATGACGAGGATATCTTAAAAATAAAATAAAGAAAGAAAAAAGAAAGAAAGAAAGAACTGTGCCCGATAGGCGAAAGTATGGACGGGGTTTAACGACGTACATCCGGGGACTGACTAACGTCAAACAACATAATTATGTAATCAAATGGGGGAACAACCCCACGGCTGCCAGTGTTGACTGATGCTAGTTACCCATTTGATAACCTCTTCATTCCAGTCTTCAGCGTTGTCTCTTTCCTATCATCTCCACCAAACACTGTGGGGGAGGGATCGGTGTTGGTTAGGTGCCGCAAATTAAAACTGAATATTTGGTTACCTAGTTCCTGTTTAATGTTACGGAACGATGTCGTATGCACCTCATGGACGTGAAAGTAATTCAGTGGAGCTGCTAGGAAGAATTTGAAGGAAATCATCCCACAATATATGAATGTTGCTGATTATCTTACTATATTTTTGTATTTCTAATGCAATGCTTTAACACTGAGAATGAGCCTCTTAAGGGGGTATTGTCTGCAAAGACGTGGGCGATATTTGAAGAGTTTTGGCGACCCTTCGGTCCCGAATCAACCCTTTTCAGATCTTCAACTGTCCCTCGTTTCTTTCTTTTTCCTCGTGCTTGCTGTCCTTCCTCTCTATTTCCTTCTTCCTTGTGCTGCAAGGTCTAGCTGGTTTAGTACAGTCTTCTCTCTTCCTTTTTCAATATAATATATTTAGTGAAATATAAAAGACAGTAAGACAACAAATAGTATTAATTTCCTGCCTATGCATTTTAACAGATATCATGTGTCAGATCAAAATAACCCTTGAAATCGATGAAATGTAATACCAATATTTCATTGATTAACCCTTTCACCACGATGATGCCTTTTTTCCCATTTTATTCCTGCCAATACCATACAATTTTCTTCAAGAGGGACGTCTGGTAGTGAAAAAGAGAAACATTAAGTCCTTCATGTTCGGTATGCCAGTTTTATCTTTAAATCTTGATACTGCCCTTTGATTTTCCACGACAGATCTCTCGTAGCGAAGGGGTAGAAGGGATTGTTGGTTCTGTTCGTTAGAGGTCAACATCTATTAATCTGATTCACTAGACTTCGTTTCCACTGCTTCGAATATTATGAATAAACGAAACTACCAGCTGACATGCTCTTCTGTTCTATGTTGCCAGTTACGTTTTACAGATTGCTGACGCTTATTACTCTATTATACTCCACGTTCGATCATTAAATACTGTAGTATTCTCTATACATTCTTTCGTGCCACTTATTAGTTATTAACTTTGATTTACGTATAATATGATGAGAATATTTGCTTCACAACCACTCAAAGGTTCAGCCAATCACGTTCCACCTTACACAGGCTCTAGGTTGTGAGCGATTCATTCATAAATATACGTGGACTTACTACAGGGAACTGCCAGATGTCTCCATATACCCCAATATTTTTTCGCACTTTCTACTTGCTCAACTGTACATCAGTCAAGTTGTTAGGTCTGAACTCAGTACACCTGTAGTAGTGTCCCAGGCCGCTCCACCTTACTTCACCTCGCCTACTACAGTACGTCTTTTGTTGCTTGTGATGCTATAATAAAGATGTGGACTGATCTTATGTCGCTAATGCTGCTGCTGGTGATAGTGATAACGATGATGATGGCGGAGAGGATGATGATAGTGAGGATATGTTAGTTTTAGTGGTAATGACGACTGTGTGGATGATGATGATGGTGATAGTGCTGCTGCTACTGATAATGATGATGATGATGACTGTAATGGTGACAGCTGAAATGATGGTGACAGTACTGATGATAATAATGATTACGATGATGATGAGTGGTTGTCGTGGTGGTAATGATGATGATGACAATGACATCTGTGTGGATAATGATGATGGGAGCTGTACTGATGATTATGATGATGATGAAGACGTAGGGCAGTTGTGATGATGACAATCTTACTTCATCTGTCTTCCTATCTCTTGTAACCTGCTATGTTGTAGTAAAGAAAGGAGAAAGAAGAGTAGAGAGAAACAGACCAGAAAAAGGGAAAATGAGAAAGAAATAAATAAGTAAGGATAATGAATGACAAAAAGAAGGCAGAAAGTGAAGACAAGGGAAAAAAGGAGGAAGAACAAAAAAAGGGTGAAGGTTTGAACTACAGTAGGTACACTTGTAGTAGAGTCGAGGCCACACCACTTTACTTCATCTCGCCTCCTACCTCTCTTGTAGCTAGTGATGCTGTAATATTGTGAAGAAAGAAGGAATAACTACGAGAAAGACAAGGAAGAATGAAAGAGGAAGATACAAAATAAAGGGATCCAAGAAGAAGTATAGACGGGAGAAGGAAATACAGTAAAGGGGACAGGAAGCAGCTTGAGGATACAACTCATTACACACACAGCAGTACCAGGCCGCTCTACAGTACTCTATGTTGTCTCCAACCTCTGTTATAATTGTAATGCTTTATAAAAGTGTATACAACCACGGAGGTGATGCTGACAGAGAGAGAGAGAGAGAGAGAGAGAGAGAGAGAGAGAGAGAGAGAGAGAGAGAGAGAGAGAGAGAGAGAGAGAGAGAAAATAGATAACTGACAGGATGAAATAAAGACAAAAAAAAATGCGATAAAAAGAAGACAGAAGCAAAGGAATGAAATTGTACAAAAAGAGAAGAAAAGAGACGAAAAAATAATGTGAAAAGAAGAGGAACGATAGGAATGAAATTGTACAAAAAGAGAAGAAAAGAGACGAAAAAACAACGTGAAAAGAAGAGGAACGATAGCAAGCATCAAAGAAAATAATAAGGATAAATAAGAGGAAACTTTAAAAGAAAGATAAAAAAAGGAGCTAAGTGCTCTTTCGGGTGGAACTCGAGATACCTTTGTTAGAATCTTAGTCGGCTCCACCCTACTGCACCCTGGCTCCTACCTCCCTTGTTGCTTTGTTGCTATAATATATTAAAGAAAGAAAATACAAAAGGAATGAAAAGGAGAGAGAGAGAGAGAGAGAGGATTTAACTCAGTACACCTGCCGCAAATGTCCCAGGCCGCTCCACCTTACTTCATCTCGCCTCCTGTCTTTCGTGCATCTTGTGATACTTTAACATAGTTGTGACTTTGATCTAATGATGATGATGATGATCATGATGATGATGGAAGTATGGTGAGGGTAGTAATGACGATGATGATGATGATGATCATGATAATGATGATGATTACGGAAGTGTTGGTTGTGGTAGTGATGACGATGTATATATGTGCAGTAAGTTAGTAGTGATAATAAAAACCTTTTTTCATCCCGTCTACTACCTCATTAGTAGCTTGCAATGCTGTTAATATAAAATAGATGAAAAAAGAGGAAGAAAGAAAGAAAAAAGGCGGGGAAAAAAAAACATAGATAAAAAACGTAAACAGCTGTTCTGGGAAAGGAGGAAAAAAGAAAAGGGAAAAAGAAAGAGGGGATAGTAAAAAACAAAACAAATGTATAACAAACGATGAAAAGCTGGAAAGAGAAACAGAAAGACAATAAAAGAAATAAACAGAAAATGGGAAAGAGAAAAGAAAAGGAGACAGGACTATACCCTTGGGTTGAACTCGGTACACCTGTAGTAATCCTAGGCCACCCCACCTTACTCCATCTTGTCTCCTACCTGTCTTGTAGATTGTGATGTTGTAATATAGTTATGGGTTTTATCTACTTTACCTAGTGACGATGATGATGATGATGATGATGATAGTTATTATTATTAATAGGTTAGTTATAATGATAACTGTGTGGCAAAGATGATGATGGTGATGATGACGATGATGACTGTCATGTTAATAGGTTAATACTGATAATCATACCCTAGCTTCATATCGCCTCCTACTTCTCCTCTAACCTATGATGCTGTAATGTAATGGTGTGAGAGAGAGAGAGAGAGAGAGAGAGAGAGAGAGAGAGAGAGAGAGAGAGAGAGAGAGAGAGAGAGAGAGAGAGAGAGAGAGAGAGAGATATTAATGGTAAAGGATTTAACCCACTACACCTGTTGTAAATGTGTCAGGCCGCCCCACATTAGTTCATCTCGCCTCCTGTCTCTCTTGCATCTTGAGATACTTGAACATAGTTGGTACTTTATGTAGCTAATGGTGATGATGACGATGATGATGATGATGATGACGAAAATATGGAGAAAGAATAAATAACAAAGAGCATAAATGAGCTGCCGTTCTTTAAGAGTCGAACTCGAGACATCTATACTAGAATCTCAGACGTTCCACTTTATTTCACCTTTGCTTCAGCTTCTCATATAGTTTGATGTAGTGTACAGTAGTTAAGAAATGAGACAGAAAGAAGGGAGTAGTCCGAGTGACGCAATGTAGTGAAATGAGACAGAAAGGCAATAACAGAGAAGAAGGATTAACAGAAGGAAACAACAGGTGAAATAAAAGAGGGTAAAAAGGAGATAGAAGTAAAGGCTAAATGGAAGATAAGAGAAAGAAAAAAGACAAAAATAATGGGAATGACAAACAAAAACGTGGTGTTGAAACACAAACAAAGACTGCAGGAATCAATAAATAATAGAAAAGGAAAAAAAAAACGTAGAAAATAAACTATAAATGAAAGAAAAGGAAGCAAAACTGGGAGACATAAAGAAAAGGGAGGCTAGAATGAAACAAAGGGTAGACACAAAGAACACCAGAAAGACGAGCGAAAGAGCATCAGAGGGGAATAATAAGAAAAAGAAAAAGAAAAAATGACAGAAACAGAACGAAAAAGGAGAAGGAGATTTTTGGGGTGAAGGTTCGAACTCGGTACAGTGATAGCGAGTCCCAGGCCGCTCCACCTACTTCATCTTGTCTCCTACCTCTGTTGTTGCTTGTGATTTTGTAATGTTGTTGTGACTTGAAGGTTCCTAATGTTGGAAGTGGGGGTGGTGGTGGTGATGGAATGGTGGTGAAGGCTAGCTTTGATGAGAAAAAATGAAATTGCATGGACGATGGTGATGGTGGTAGTGATGATAGTGATGGTTGTAATAATGGTGATGATGATGATGATGATGATTAATGATGATAGTGGTGGCTGTAATAATGATGATGAAAGTGATCTATCTATCTATTGCCAGACTCCCTAATCCCATACGGGTTGGCCACAAACAAATCGCCTCCATGTCACCCTGTCCCCCGACATTTCACTGCCCTGCTCCCAGTTCACTTCCCCCTCTCTCATATACTTCTCCACTCCATCCCTCCATCTCATCCTTGGCCTTCCCCTCCCTCTCTCCCCCTCCACCTCACTCACATACACTCTCCTCGTCAGTCTCTCACTCTCCATCCTCTCCACATGGCCAAACCACCTCAGTGTGTCTCCTAACGCTTCCTATCGCATCCACTTCCACACCAGAACGCTCCTTCACATCCTCATTTGTCAGTCTGTCTCCATGTGACTCCACAGGCTCCTCTCAAATAACTCATTTCCACTGCTTTCACTCCTGACTTATGTCCCTCCAACAACGTCCAAGCTTCACTTCCATAAGTTAGAGTAATGATGATGATGGCTATGAATGATGAACATGATGATAATGATGAATAATGATGATGATGATGATGATGATGATGATGATGGTCGTCGCAATGATGGTGATGGCACCGCACATATTACTTATCACGATAAGGCCAAACGACAACAATCACGTGTAACTCTTCCTTTACTTACCTAATATAACACTCCTCTGTCTCCTTGACCCCTTCTTTGTCATCCGCAGGCCCACTCGAAATCACACACCGCTTGATTCCAATCCTAATCTTCACACACACACACACACACAAGAGCACCACACTCCAAGAGGCAAAGAGCCAGTCACTATCTGGGAAACAGCAGCTCATAGCCGGCAAGTGTCCCCAGATGAGGTTGCCATTATTTGTTTAACTGTTACAAATAAAGACTAAATTACACTGCCACCATCCTTCCTGCCTTTCAATTGACAGTTTCATCTACATTACTGTCTACCTCAGTATTTTCTGGAGACGCTGAGGATTAGTTAGTATAAAAATGTGTATGATATTCATTAATGGTATCTGCGTACATATTTCACGGCTTCTCGCCACCCCCCTCATTCACAACTCATTTGTCAAATGTCTTAATAAACCCCAGCTAATTATAAACCTCAAATGACACCTCCACCATTAACTGCCATATATAATACCAGGGGAAGTGAGAGAACACCCGTTTGGCCTACATTGGTGAGCATCGTTTAATTTGACCATCTCCTCCAACGTGCATCCAAATTTCACGCATCTCCGCCCACCACCAAACCAGCCCATCCCCACCTCCTTCTCCCCCCATCCCCCTGCCCCTCCCCCAAATTCCTCCACTCCCCCCCCCTCCTCCAGCTACTACCACTCAGCAACCCCTCTTATGAACCTGGTGACCTAAAAGTTTGGTGTGTTTAAATTCAGGAAAGTTTCTAATGATTAAACAGCCAAGTAAAGAACATTGTGATGTGACTGAATGTGTTGTTGTGTGTTAAGAGTCAGGCAAGTTTTCGTTTCTATATTTTCAGTGCTTTCCCTTTCACTCCAAGCCTTTCTCTCCGTGTCCTCTTAGCATCCCCCCTCCTCCCTTACACTTCTCTCTCCCCTTTCACCCACCACTTCTCTCTCTTTCCACTTAAACACGCAAAATCGAGTACTCCCTCCCTCTCTCTCTCTCTCTCTCTCTCTCTCTCTCTCTCTCTCTCTCTCTCTCCCTCTCTCTCTCCCTCTCTCTCTCTCTCTCTCTTTCTCTCTCTCTCTCTCTGACACACACACAAAAAAGAAAGAATAAAACCCCTTCAGTACAAGACATCCCTCCCCACGCCAACAAAATCATCGGTAGGTACAATGAACACACACACACACACATAGACACACACACCGCTCAAAACGTAACATCCATTCTCCCCTCGCGGTCACGGGTGTAAAAGAGGGGAAATGAGAGAGATAAGAAATGAGTGAAAATGAGAGAAATAAGAATGAAAAAAAAAGGAGCCGGAGGTTTTGGATTGAGCTCGAGACACCTTTGTTAGAATCTCAGGCAACTCCACCTGTGGCTGTAATACTGGAGAGAGAGAGAGAGAGAGAGAGAGAGAGAGAGAGAGAGAGAGAGAGAGATGGTATAGGATTTAACTCAGTACACCTGTCGTAAATGTCCATGGTCGCTCCACCAAACTTCATCTCGCTTCCTGTCTCTCCTGCATCTTGTGATTAGTGAACATAGCTGTGATTTTGATCTAATGATGATGATGATGATGATGATGAAAGTATGCTGAGCGTAGTAATGATGATGATAATGATGATGATAATGATGATGGAAGTGGTGATAGTGGCAGTGATGATGATGGTGAAGTATATATGTACAGCAGCTTAATAATGATGATGATAACCTTACTTCATCCCGTCTACTACCTCAATTGTAGCTTGTGAGGCTGTTAATATAAAAGAGAAAAAATGGGTTGAGAGAGAGAGAGAGAGAGAGAGAGAGAGAGAGAGAGAGAGAGAGAGAGAGAGAGAGAGAGAGAGAGAGAAATGAAAATGGAGAAAAACATAACTTAATAACCACAAATACAAGACAGAAAATGTGACAACTAGGAGAAAAAGATAAAGAGCTGTTGAGGAAAAGGAAAAAGAAAAGGGAAAAGAATGAGAGGATACTAAAAAGTCAAATGTATAACAAACAATGAAAAGATCGAAAGAGAAAGACAAAAAAAAAAGAAAGACAAAGTAAATGGGAGAGAGAAAAGAAAAGGAGACCTGAGTTGATCCAAGGGTGGAACTCAGTACACCTGTAGTGGAGTCCCAGGCCGCCCCACCTTACTCCATCTTGTCTCCTACCTGTCTTGTAGCTTGTGTTGCTGTAATATTGTTATGGGTTTGATCTAATGTACCTAGTGATGATGGTGATGATGATGATGATGATGATGATTATAGTTATTATTATTTAGTTTTAATGATGACTGTATGGATAAAGATGATGATGGTAATGATAATGATGATGATGATTACTGTGATGTTTAGTAGGTTAATACTGATAACAATAGCCACACTTCATATCGCCTCCTAATTCTCTTCTGGCTTTTGATGTAAAGGAGAGAGAGAGAGAGAGAGAGAGAGAGAGAGAGAGAGAGAGAGAGAGGACGAAATAAAACACACATTATTTTACAGATACGTTTATGACAAATGTCCAGACGAAATTGCGTCCATTGTGCCACCTCTCCATGCCTTCCCCTGTGCTACTTGGGCATCTTGCAGAGCTCATGACTAGAATATCACACTGCCATATTGCAGAATTTCTGCCTATCAGAATTCTTTTATTCCCCGAACTGCATCTCTCTGGAACTTGTTTCCCCAGAGTTGTTCCCCCCCAAACTTCAACCCACAGTTGTTCAAGTCCAACTGTTACAGATATTTTATGAATGCAGGACGCCGGGAATCTGGTGTATGGATTATTAGTATTTTTTATTCATTTGTTTCTTCCTTTCTCTGTTGAAAAAAAAAGAAAGAAAGAAAAGAAAATAGAGATAATTCAGTTGAGGGCGAGATTTGGGATTCTGTATGGAACAGGGGTAGATGAGATACTACTGAAATTGAAAAAAAAAAAGTGAACTGAATTCAAATTGGTACTAAGACCACGGATAATGGTGATGTAGCCTATAGGGCCGAACCTGCGCTTCTTCACTGACGAGCATGAACTGCGTTTGCAATAGTCGCTAGATCTAGAAAGACTTAAAGATAGATTAGAAAGGGTAGGGCACAGCATTCTGTTTACTATAGAGTACGAACATGACGACCGCTTACCTTTACTTGGTACTTTTTAAATAAAAGACTGTAACAACCTTAAGTTCAAAGTTTTAAGTAAGGCTACCAACAAAAACGACTAATCATTTTTATTCGACCATAGATAGCAGAACAAAACAGGGGATACTCATCGGCTTTTTCCTTCGAGCCTTGAGGATAAGTTCTGACGAAAATTTACAAGATGAATATGATTACATTTTTAAGGGTTTTCGTGATCTAAAATACCCTCCATATTTAATTATCAACTCTAGAAACAGTGCCACGAAAATACACTAAAGTACACACACACACGGAAAAAAAAAAGAAAAAAATGAGAAAGGCTAGCACTACTTAAATCCTGTGTGCTAATGTTTCTCCTTGTATGAATATGGAAGGAATACAGGCGGTTAGAGCAGGAATTATGACTGTGGGTAGTTTAGTAAGAGAAAATGACAAATATGTAAAATGAACAAACGAGGCAGGTGTGTATAAAATTCCGTACAAAGACTGTGAAAAGGTATATGTGGAGAGACTTTTAGAGGGTTGAATAAGAGGTTAAAGGAACATAAATATAATATGAGAGTGTTTAATCTCAACAATGCTATTGCACAACACAGGTTAACTACCGGACATGGAACACTGCGGAATGAGGCTAAGTTTGTGTTACATGAGAGTAATATAACAAAACGCAGATGTCTCGAGTCTGCCCATATTGCTGTGTCGAATAAATTTAATCAGAATAGAGGATTTTATTCATTAACCAAACCTTTAGCCTACCTTTTAACGAGGGGAAGACCTAAAGTAGGGTAGTTTGTTCAGATTGTTCAACAGCATGACGTCACCATCTTGGAGCTGTTAGGTCTATTTAAGTCGCTGAGTGTAAACACTGTTTGGGGTCAAGCTATTTGTCTTTTTAGGATTTAGTATTGGTTAGCGATTTTGTCTGTTAAGTGATTAGTTTTAGGGTCTTTAGATTAGGTTTTACTTTAATAGTAATATAAGGTCTAAAAAATATACAACCAAGAAAAAATAATTAAAAATTAAAAAAAATATGTGGTAGGTGGGGGCGCTCACCATCCACTCACTCGATGTAGTGCAGCTCTCGGGTGTCTGCTCTTTCCTCTCCATCCTTCTTTCCTTCCATTCTCTTCTGTCTTTCTTTCCTTCATGCTTTCCTTGTCCTGCCTACGGGTGACTTTAGACTCCCTCTTCTGTCTTTCTTTCCTTCATTCGTTCCACTTCCTTCAGCTTGTGGGTGACTCTACACTGAGTGACAAGTCAAATGGCTTCCTGTGCACCAGGAAACCATTTACCACGCTGGGTGGTAACCTATAACCAAATTTTGGCGCCTGCTGGTTTAGTGGGTAATTATTGCTCTCCAATCAGATTGAGCCGGTGAAGGTTTATATCCAAGGGATGGTTGAGGTCGATTGCTCATGTAATGCCACTCAGGAATGAGCGAGGCTGGTCACTCTCATCTTAAATGTCGGGACCAACTGCCTAGCCCCGGGCTCCTATGCTCCTCATGGGGCAATGTAGGATTGGATGATGGATGGATGGATGGATGGAAAAATATATATATATATATATATATATATATATATATATATATATATATATATATATATATATATATATATATATACACACGTGTGCATGGAAGTGTCTGTATATATGCATGGAAGTGTGTTTGTTTATGTATGTATATATATATGTTTGTATATATATGTATATGTGTTTATGTGTATACATATATACAGTATATGTGGCCTTAATGACCAGGAGCTTTGTCCCCAATGGTCGATAGGCAAAAAAAAAATAATAATAATAATGAATGGATTTTTATGCATGGTCGCAGAGAGTAAAGACGTGTTTTCTTCTGAGCTCTCCTCTAGCCTTCTAAGGCTGCCTCACCAGCATCAGCTTTTTTCTTTTTTTTCATACCCTTCTGGTGGTATTAGGATAGCTAGTTGCTCATTTTCCACTCCTCCCTACTAGCTAGGAACAGTAGGTGTCTGTCCCTATTTAATGAGCTTACCTTTGCCTACTCGCCAACGGAGGGTTCCCCCCACCACCACCACTGATCGCTCTGGGGCATGAATAAACACGGTCGGGCCTCCCTGGAGTGTTCTGAGAGGGCAATCTCTTCTTCTTCTTCTCTAGTTTTACCCCTAATGAATAGGGTACCGGGCCCTATGTTAGCCTAGTCGGAAGTTAGGTGTTTGGTCCCAGTTTTTTTGTCCCTTGCTCGCTCTACTTCCCCCTCACGGGGGGAAGCGGTCACTATGGCGGACGTCCTTTCCGCCTCGCTCTCCCTTCAGGGGGGAGGTGGTCCTGACCGACCCCCGACTGGTCCACAGACTGACAGCCCCCAGACAGAATGATCCCAGACTCGTATGCCTCGTGATATCCTTGTACATAATGCCGAGTTTGTCATCATCCATGCTCAAAGTTCCACTCCCTTGAGCAGTCTCAAACCCTTCATGATCAAGGTCATTGATGACTGGACTGGGGAGGTGAAACAATTTTTTAAAAAATGCTAGCGTAGACCTCCTAGTAAATACATGTCTATCTTCTCTATCTATCTATAGCCCGATGCCCTAATCCCGCAAAGGGCGGCCGCAGACAAAACGCCTCCAAGTCACTCTGTCACCCACCATTCGACTACCCTCCCCCCAACTCACCCCCCCTCCCTCATATACCTCTCAACTCCATCCCTCCACCTCATCCTCGGTCTACCCCTCCCTCTCCCTCCCTCCACCTCACCTACATACACCCTCTTAGTCAGTATTTCATTCTCCATTCTCTCCACATGTCCAAACCACCTCAGTGTATTTCTCCTAATCTTTTCAACCACATCTACATGTAATTCATCTAAAGTTCAAGACTTGTTGAAGCTGCACAAGTTTCATTGATATGATGTCGAAGCCAAGATCCCAATTTCCATGAATTCCTGTAAGGGTGTTATCACTTGCAGGGATCTCATGGTGATGAATGAGGACGAGATCATACAGGAACTCGCTCAGCAAGACGTCATTGATGCTAGATTTATAACCAGATTTACGAAAGATGTCTGGACAAAGACTGTAACTATCATTTTGTTTTTTGGTAATGTGTCTCTTCCTAGTCATGTAAAAATTGGTTATGAAATTGTTCATGTGTGGTCGTATATCTCTAACCCTCTATGTAGTTTGAAATGCCAGTTGTATGGGCATAATGACAAGGCTTGTCGGGCTTCCTAGCCAGTGTGTGGCAAGTGTGCAAACCAGGGTCATGATGCAGAACGTTGCACATCTGAGACAGTATGTTGTTTTCACTGCAAGGGTACTCACCTCAATTCCTCTAGCGACTGTCCCAAGTGGATGGAGGAGAAGGAGGTCTGCACAGTGAAGGCAACTGAGGGTACTTCCTACTACGAAGCTAGGAAAAAGGTGAAGGCGTTGCATGCAACTCCCACGCTGAATTGGTCTCATGCTTCGGTTGTAATGTCCCGTCCTTTGATGTGCTCTGTTGAGACGCAGACTGATCTTGTCCTTCTCCCTCCTGCCACTCACAATACCTCTTCATCTCAGCCTCCTATCAGCACGAACTCTCTCACTGACAGCCCTAAGGTTTCAACAGATTCTCAGGCTGCTGCTGCCTCTCAGTCAGTAAGGCCTAAACCAAAGTCTGACAAGTCTAGTAAGAGTAACATGACCACCCTCAGAAAACAGCCACGTCCTCATGTTCTTCCAGCTCCTACTCCAGTGAGGGAGAGAAACGTTAGCTCTTCCTCAAGGGATTCTAGGAGCCTCATTATTGATGATAAAATGGAGGTTTCCGTCAACAAGCACCGGCATAGGTCCCCCGGTAGTCGACTAAGAACACTGGCCCCCAACGTAAATCTTAAACCGTCGCATTCACTATATTACAGTGGAATTGTAGGATTCTTGGGAATAAACTACATAATATAGCAATCTTGCTTTCAATACACAGGCCAGACGTTATTTGTTTATAGGAGACGTGCTTGGTGGATCATCCTGATCCTCCTCAGCTCAAAAACTACAACTCGTATAGAAGATATGAAGGTCATGGAGTTGCCATATACCCACACAAATTGCAACCACAAACGGAGGTGATTCTAAATTCTGCTCTTTAAGCTGTCGCGTGTAGAGTAAAATTTAATAACACGTATCTGTCTATTTGCTCTCTCTACTCTCCACCACATGGCCCCATTGACAGTGTTGCTCTGAATTCACTATCTGAACATCTTCCAGGGAATAAGCTAGTGTTGGGCGACTTTAACGCCCATTACTATCAATGGGGTAGCTTGAGGATCGATGGTCATGGGGAACAAGTAGCTGACCAAATACTACAGTCCAACCTCTGTCTTTTGAACGATGGCAGAGAGACTCGTGTATATGATCGTACTGGTAACTTTTCGGCCACTGACTTATCTCTGGCCTCCCCTGGTATACATCAAGATTTCTCGTGGGACCCTTATGACGACTCCTTAGGAAGTGATCATTTACCCATCGGTCTTTCTTATACACGCGACATTGTTTCGGATCCTCCACCCCCAAAATTTAACTATAAGAAAGCAGATTGGGTTCCTTCTCAAGGATCACCAATTTTGATATATCTGGGGAGACCATGAATGTTAGGGTCGAAAATTTAACCAATTCCATATTACACGCGGCAAAGGCTGTTATTCCCAAGACTTCGACAATTCATGCAAAGCATAGAGCACTCTGGTGGACGCCGGATTGCCGAGAAGCATTAAGGAAAAACAACAGGAGATAGAGGATTTTCAATAGTCAGGAAAATTTTATTGCATACAAAGAAGCACGGGCTGAGGCAAGGAGAATAATAAGAAGGGCTAAACGTGGCTCCTGGCGGAATTTTGTGTCCACGGTGAATAGTCTGGTCCACTATAAGAACATTAAATAATAAAGGCCCGTAAATCCCTGTTACCACCCTGCAGGTAAATAATAACATCGATAACGATCCCGTGGACGTTGCTAACATCCTGGCCAGGAGTTTTTCTCATGTAAGTAGCTCAGCCAATTATGACCCACGTTTCCAACATGATAAACGCACGGCTGAGCTACGAATATTAGACTTTGCCACAGAAGAAGTAGACTCCTCATACAACCAAGAGTTTACGATAAATGAACTGCTCCTTGCCCTTAAATCCTGTAAAGACTCCAGCCCAGGACCAGATACCATCACGTACGGTATGATCCAGCATCTTAATCAGGACATCCTGATTAAGCTGTTAGCATTGTACAATGAGCTTTGGGCGTCTCGAACATTCCCAAACTCATGGCACTTTGCCCACGTCATACCGATACCGAAATAGGCTGGTTGTCTTATGAATCCCAATTCATTTTGTCCTGTTGTGTTGACTTCTCGTCTATGTAAGATCATGGAACGAATGGTAAACAATAGGTTACTTTTTGAGTCGACGAATTTGTTAAATGATCAACAATGTGGCTTCCGTAAATAAAGAAGTTCAATAGATCATTTAATGAATTTGGAGTACTGTATTTCAGAGGCATTTACCAATAAAGAATTCATGATAGGGGTGTTATTGGACATCCATAGAGAAGAAATTTGCCTACTTTAATTTAAAATTTCTTAAGGGACAGGATTTTCTCTGTCAAATTGCCCCGTAATGTAACATCGGAGATATTTATCCAGGAAAATGGAGTGCCGCAGGGGAGTGTGCATAGTCCCACTTTATTTAGTATTATGATCAATGATATTCTGTCATCTGCTCCCATCCCGAGGAATCTTAAATACTTGCTTTACGCTGACGATTGTGCAATATGGCACTCATCCCGTAATGCACACTTTTTGGCTGGGCAGATTCAAGCACCCTTTGACTCCGTCCACCAATGGGTTTTGCAATGGGGATTAAAGTTTTCCATCCCAAAGTGTGCCGCTGTAGTTTTTACTACTCATGACGTCTCCAATTTGCGTTTATTTTTGGATAATTAAGCGGTACCTTTTCAAAATTCTGTAAAGTTTTTGGGCCTCCATTTTGATCACTGATTACATTTTAAACTTCATGTTATTAACCTGCTTGCTCATTGCAATAAACTGTTAAATGTCCCCAAGGACCTAGCAGGTACTACATGGGGTGCTGAAAGAAAATCTTTATTAATGGTGTATAAGTCCCTTATTAGATCCAAGCTAGACTATGGCACACAGGTGTATGGCTCGACATCCGATGCCACACTGAGGAGGTTGAATGTGTTACATAATAAATGTTTGTGAATGTGTCTTGGAGCCGTCTGGTGTACACGTGTAGCTCGAATGGAAGTGGAGGCAAATGTGCATTCTCTCGGTATTTGCCAGAACCACCTGGCCTTTTCCTATGGCTTAAGAACACTCAGGAAACGTAATATCTTGAACTTGGCCTGTATCCCCCTGTGTCAATACCACCATCTTATGTGGGGGGTGCGTAGGCCACTTGCCATTCGCCTCCACTTACTGACTCAGGAGCTTGGTGCGGACCTCAGTGACTGTGACAAGTTGGTGTAAAAAAATATTGTGCCTTGGGAGCCATCAAGCTTTACCGTGGATGTTTCCTGGCTCCCAGTACCGAAGACAAAGGCGCCAGAGGCGGAGGTCCACCACTTGTTTCGTAATATCATCGTTCGTCACCTGGGGTCCCACCAATTGTACACCGATGGCTCCAAGTAGAGTGAATGTCTGAGTGCAAGTGTATGGTTGACTGAATATTCCCTCAGGTATTGGTTGCCGACTCATACATCTGTGTTTACCTCTGAACTTCTTGCTCTTGACAAAGCCATAGACTATACTGTACTTTAAAATCTAGTCATGACTAATGTGTCAAATTTTCAGATTCAAAATCAGCCCTTCAGACAATTGCATCTTGTAATATGGACTCGCACGAGATCCATCGTTACTAAATTGCACTCATGCAACAAGTCCTTCACGCTGATCTGGGTGCCTGGTCATTGTTGTATCTACGGCAATGAGCAGGCTGACTTACTTGCAAAGTCGGCTGTAGGGCTCAAGGAGACTTGGGACGTTCCTCGTGATCTACAGTCGAGTCTCTCTCTCGGAAAGAAATCAATAAATCTTCTGTGGCAAGGTCAGTGGACCAGACTAAATATTCCACCATGGAAGCCATACTTGGACGACTGGGATACTGCCAACCATCCCAGTTGCCTGGAAGAAAAAGTGTTGGCACGTTTGCGGCTTGATGCCACTATATTAACCCATAGGAAACCATATATGGAGAGACGATTCCCACTGCAGTGACATCTGTAATGTGGTGTTATCTATCAGTCATATCATCCTGCGCTGTCGGCGATATATTTCTGAACGTGCATCACTTATAAATTACTGCGGTGCAGCAGACGTCCCCTTCACACCATGCACCATCCTGGGTGATGGGGATATTGTTATGACTGATAAACTGATGGCTTTCTTGAGAGAGACCGGACTGATCAGAGTGATGTGACTTTCTTACTGTATGGTTATGTTTTTATCGACTGTAAATACGTATATATTGTACTATTAATTAGGGTTGACAGTTGACGTATTTGAAATAGTTCCTGCTTCCGACCGATCTATTTCTAATATTGATGTCCCGTACATTAAACCCCGTTCCTCGACTGACAGTCACCAGTTGATGAGTGAGAGTGTGCAATATAGAAAGGAACTGGGCATCCGTAGTCGACGTGTTTTGTTGGATGAGGTCCTCCAATTTTTGTATACAGTATATGTAAGGTCTTTATAACTTCCTGTAAAAGTTCTCTTAATTAGGATCGACAGTAGACGTATATGGAAAAGTTCCTGACTCCTCTGGTTCTCTTTCGTATATTGATGTTCCCTATATTATTTTCTGCCTCGACTGACAGTCACCAGGTGATGAGTGCAGGTATGCAATGCAGAAAGGCATTACATATTTGTGGTCGATGGAGTGCTCTTGGTCGAGGCATTTTTAGCATTAGTGTAGGTTTAGCTATTTATTTTTAGCATTAGTGTAGGTTTAGCTATTTGTCTCTTTAGGATTTAGTATAGGTTAGCGATTTGTCTGTTAGGATATTAATGTTAGGGTCTGTAAATTAGGTGTATATATATATATATATATATATATATATATATATATATATATATATATATATATATCTACTGCAGGACCGGCCTATCCCGACTAATCTAGGGACGATACAGCCTATGTATCTCTACCAAGTGGCTTAGGCTGTCTGGTAGAGATTGTACGTAGAGTAAGAAGTGCTTGTAACTGTGATTGTAGTATTGTACTGGTTTTGGATGTGTGTGTAGTCTGTGCGTCAAGTGTAATCTGTCCGCGCAAGCCGCTAGGTGCAACATACTTTATAGTGGGGTTGGCTTATGGCCAAAAAATGACCAAATCGTTACACGCTGGCCCAAAGCACCAATTTTGTTACATGTATACTGTAGATCAATACAAACATTTTTGGAGGGGGGTACCCGGTTTTAAAGGTCAAGGTCAAGGTCAGGTGCAGGTCAAAGGTCAAAATGTGGTAGTACTGTTATTTCAGGTGTCAGTTTACTTTTATTGTGCTTTAAGTAGAATAATTGGTTACAGAATTGGTGATAGTGTACATTTTTTCTGCTTCAGAGTGCTTGCTGGTTAAGGACCGAAGTCAGCAAGGCAAGTCAATAGTGGAAAGCTTGCATTTCAATCTTCGCCGCAACATGGATTGGTCAAAGTGCATCATATGCGGTACAGAAGATGGTACACTCAAGTGTCCTGCAACACAACAGGAAGGCAAAAGTTCACAAGCATATGAAGAATTTATGAAAAATGTACAAGGCTTTAAAGAACTGAAATCATTGCCTGCCAGAATTTGTTTCGATGATGATATGACTGCCAACGATCTCAATGTAAATTGTGCTAAGTGGCATAAAAACTGTCATTTGTTATTTGCCAATTCAAAACTGCTAAGGGCACAAGGGAGAAATGCTAGAAAGAGGATTGTTGACCAATCTTGCGATGGTGTTAGTACTGGACAAAGAAAGTCCAAACGTGTATCTGTAACTGATGAACCCAAGGGTTGCAACATGTGTATATTTTGTAAGAAGTCAGATGGTGTACTTCACAATTGTGCAACTTTAGGATTAGACAAAACACTGCGAGAACAAGCAGCAGCACTACAAGATACCGATTTGTTAGCTACTATTGCAGATGAAGATCTTATTGCTATTGAAGCAAAGTATCACAAACATTGCATGGATGCATTCCGCGTTCGATACAGAAGTTACAAACGATCCCAGGCTACATTATCGGATTCAACTGATCAATCGATGACAGATACGAGGGTATTTGCGAATGTCGAGCATGGGGAGTACATATTTCCATTAGCAGATTTGCACAAAATGTGTGTAGCTCGCCTTGCAGCCTTGGAGTATGAGAAACAGGTGAACAAGACACGGCTAAAAAACAAACTTTTGGGTCATTACCAGGATCAGTGTCAGGAGCAATCAATTGGCAAGGAAACAGTTCTTGTCTTTAATGAAGGCCTTCAAAAGCTCATAAAGGAAGACTTGAAGTCTCGTGATTTTGAGAAGGATGCACTCTCAATGGTACATGTGGCAAAGGTAATACGGCAAGAAATTTCAAAGACAAAATTCTGTACATTTGATGGAAGTTTCACCCCAGACTGCCAAGATGACTCGGTGCCAAGTTCACTCAAAGTCTTGATCTCCATGTTGTTATATGGATCAAACATCAAGGAGCAGACAGCAACAAATTCACAAGAATGTCTCACCATATGCCAGCTCATTAGATTCAATTGCAAAGAAAAGCCTAAAGTAGCAGAGAAACCACGTCACCAAAAGACCAAAGAACCACCGCTTCCCTTGTATATAGGCTTGAGTGTTCACACTGAAACCCGGAGCAAGAAAATGTTGACTCATCTCCATAAACTTGGAATTAGTGTCAGCTATGAAAGAGTGTTAGAAGTGGAAGACTGGCTGACAAATGCAGTGTGTGAAAGATATCAAAAGGAGGGTTTGGTATGCCCTGTGCAAGTCATTGATGGTGTGTTCACAGCAGGTGCGCTAGACAATCTGGATCACAATCCAACATCACAAACAGCTGAAGGATCATTCCATGGCACGAGTATCAGTGTGTTCCAGTTTCCTGCAGAGATTAACCAAGGGATGAGTAGAGAGACCATCAAAATACGACCACAGGCGCACATTAGAAATCCATCCCTTCCAAATAGTTATCGAATAGTTCCAGCTGTTGCTTGCAACACAGACACTGTCAATGTCACAGAAGCAGCAGCTTTGGAAGACCCTGAACCTGAACCTGTGCTACTTGAAGCAATACACGAGGAAAATCAGTGGTTAGAGGAAAGGATACCTGTAGCTCAAAAGAACAAATTAGAGAAAGGTGATATCATAGCTTGGGCTGCACATCATTCTGCACGCCAAGATGAAGTTACATATATTCCTGGGAAGTGTTCTATTGCCACTCTTCTATGAAAAGGCTGCAACGATGGCTATGGTCAAGCACGGCATGGAACTACTAAAGAAAATAACAACAGTGCGAAACCCTGGGCAAGTACCTGTTATTGTGGTGGATCAACCTCTCTTTGCTTTGGCCAAATATGCACAGTGGAATTGGCCTGAAAGCCTAGGTGAGTCTGAATATGTCGTTGTCCTGGGAGGCTTACATACTGAGATGGCATTGTGGAGAATGGTTGGGGATCTCTTGGAAGGATCTGGTTGGTGTACTGCCCTGGCTGAGAGTGGTGTTGCTACGGCTGGAACTGCTGACTCCTTCCTGAAGGCTGCCCACTTAACCAGAACACGGCATGCACATCATGTTACCGTCATGACTCTTGCAAAGTTGCAGCGTGATTCCTTTTATGAAATGTTTCCAGATGGCAGCATACTCTTCGAAGACTGGAGAACTGACATGACACACAACAGTCCAACCTTTGCATTCTGGGACAGGATTCTTCAGCTGGAGCTGTTAGTGCTTATCTTTGTGAGGTCGCACAGGGAGAAGAATTTCGCTTTCTATGTAGAAGTGTTGGAAGCATTGGCACCATGGTTCTTCGTGCTTGATCGCATGAATTACTCTCGCTGGCTACCAGTACACATAAAAGACATGAAGACTCTTCCGCCAGCAATCAGAGATCAGTTCAAGAAAAACTGGGTGTTCCAGAAGGGTAAGCGACAATTCTCAGCCATGCCTTTAGACCAAGCACACGAGCAGAACAATGAAAAAGTGAAAGGTTCCGGTGGTGCAGTTGGCCTGACCACGAACCCTGCTGCCTTGAAACGATGGATGATTGCAGGTCCAGAGCAGGCAAGAATTCTCGATGAATTTGAAGAGATGAACAACCTGTCTGAAGAGCCTTCTTTCCAGAGTCACGAGCAAGGACATGCCGTTCAGGAAACATTCCACAAACAAGTCAACAAAATGTGTGATGCTATTAAATCAATGGGCAACCCGTTCTTGAACACAGCAAAGGAATTCATTGTTCTTGACACCCATGACTGTATGGATGAACAGGTTGCTGAAGCACTGTACAGAATGGAGCAACTTGGCAAAGAGCAGTACTCAAGGTATGTCAGTGATGTGCTGGTGAAACGAGAGGAATCCATCCACAGCACAATCAAGAAAAACAGACTTCCACTTTTCAAGCGACCACACACCAGCACTCCCTGCAGAAAGACGACTCAGTTGCAAGAAATGAAGAGTGACTGTAACCTATTCAGCCAACTCTTCATTGCTGCTCAGGTCCGTGACACAAACTTGGAGGAGTTTTCTCACATGAAAAGCACCCTTGGCCACCAGCATTGTCACTGAATGGGAGACTTCGTCTACCAGGAAATAAAGCTGAATTGTTGACTTTCATCGACCCAAGCATTCAGCCAGAACCACCATCACACTTTGATGCAAAGATTTTCGATGGAGCTGCCATGGTGCATATCCTACCACATGAAAAGAAGTGTACATTTGGCGAATACAGTGACAAAATCTTCATTCCTTGGACAGAGAGGCAACTACAAAGCAGCACTGGAATTGACATTGTATGGGACAGATACTGTCCAGACAGCTTGAAGGCAACTACCCGTGAGAAACGAGGGAAGGGGGTACGCAGGAAGGTGCTTCGCAATGCCAAACTTCCCACGTCCTTTGCTGGGTTCTTGCAGAACGACACAAACAAGGAAGAACTTTTTGCTCTGCTCTCAGAAGAAGTAGCCAACCATGTCTACCCACCTGAAAAGTGGGTATACATTACCTCTGGAGAAAGAGTTCTGTCCAATCAACCTGAATGTACTATGGACAAGAGTGACCATGAGGAGGCAGACAGCAGGATTTCTTTGCATGTGTTCGATGCCCTAAGGAAAGGTGCAACATCAATTCTTGTCAGAACTGTTGATACAGACGTGGTTGTGATCCTTGTAGGAGTTTTTTACCGTTTTGTCACTTGGTATCCTGACTTAGATCTGTGGGTTGGATTTGGTGCAGGGAAGCAATTTCGGTACTACCACATCAACTCTGCTTGGAACTTGGTGAAGACAAATGTCAAGCACTACCCTTCTTCCATGCTTTCACTGGATGTGATGTAACATCCCAGTTTAATGGTAAAGGAAAGAAATCAGCCTGGAAAACCTGGAAATCACTCCCAATTTCGACTGAAGGGTTTACTACAGCATCATCCTCAGCATTCGTTCCTCAGAAACATCATCTCCGGTATTCAGGTTAATTGAGCATTTCACCTGTACCATGTACGACAGCACAACTCACCATAGCAAGGTTAACGACCTTCGGCAAGACCTCTTTCCTAACAGGGTGAAACTAATGGAAAGGCTACCACCAACACAGAATGCTCTGCTCCACCATGTCAACCGATGTGTGTACCAGGCCAGTATCTGGACACAGAGTCTTAAACCAGTCATTGCTGCCCCTAGCCCAGCTGGTTTCGGTTGGTCCAAATCAGACACTGGGTGGCATCCCATTTGGACCACAGTTCCATCTGCTGCTGCGTGCAAAGAACTAATAAAGTGTGGCTGCAAGGTGGTTCCAATGTGTGTTAAGAACTGCAAATGCGAAAAGGCTGGTCTGGCATGTACAACACTATGTCAGTGCCGAGGTGATTGTGAAACATGACGAGCCTTCCTTTTCCTTGAGCTCCTCCAGAGAAAATGTGCATGCAGAGATTGATGGAGGTAGTCCACGTAAACAATTCTTGTAATAATAGTGCAGGGATGTCGTAATAAATAGGAAGTAGTCTGCTTAACGCCACGATAGTCACATAGGTTAAGACCTACAGTACATATAGAATAGTGCTATGCTTGTCTCATCATATTATAACTAAAGCATGTATGTAAATTTTTGGTTTATTGCAATATTCTCTTTTTAAATAAAGAGCTACTTGTCCGACAGAGTTTACATAACAATTTTGACGCCAATAATTCATATATAGATTACACCCGGTGAACTGAGATCGTGACCCATAATTCAATATGGTTATTGGAAATTTAGGTTGAATGGCAGATATGACTCCCTTAAGTCCATTTACAGAAATTTAGACAATAACAGCACATTTTGTGTTGAAAATTATTAAGGAAATTGAAAAAGATGGCGACTAGTACAGTTTGACCTTTGACCTTGACCTGACCCTGACCTTGACCTTCAAAATCGGGTACCCTCCTCCAAAAAGTTTTGCTTTGGTCCTAAGTATATGTGTGCCAAATTTGGTGCTTTGGGCCAGCAGGTAACGATCATTACCATAAGCCACCCCACTATTACAGTATGCGGCACTGGTTCAACCACAGTACCCCTGGTGTCCGCGAAAGCAGTACATGGCCAGGAGAACGCTTCCAAAGTTTATCACCCTCGCTCTCCAGTGTACGAAAACGCACACTTTACCACTGTACCACAATTGCCCCATATATATATACATACACACACACACACACACACACATATATATATATATATATATATAAACAAATAGAAGACCAGTTTAGATTTGGGTTTTATCAGTATTAAATTACGTCATCAACATCATCATCACTATTAATCATATTGTGTTCATTGTTCTCATCATCGTTTAGCTACATTACCTTCACCACCACCGTCATCATTCTCGTCACCATCATCATTATCCATACGGTTATTATTTATCTCAAAGCTCACAACTTCCTCCACTACCACCATTATCATCATCATCAGTGTTGGCTATATTACACTGTAGGTCAGAGCTACAACAACGTTACACCATCAAGAACTACAAGAGAGGTAGGAGACAAGATGAAGTAACGTGGAGCGACCTGGGACTCTTCTGCATGTGTACAGAATTAACACCTTTCCATTTATGCGTCATTTTTTCTTCTTTCTTTACTTTCTTTCCTTTCATCTCCTTAATTACGTGTTTTGTTTTATTATAATCCTTTTCCTCACTTTCCTTCCCTCATTCTTCATCTTTCCTTTCGCATTGTCCTCTTTCGCTCTTTTTTTTTTTTTTTTTTATTCCCCGTCTCTTTTCATTTATCTTTTCTCCTTCTAGTTTTTCCTGTTTCCTCTCCATTTTTTTTTTTCCTTACAGCTTTTGATTTTTCTGTTCTTTTTATTTCTCATTTCAGTTTTTGTTTTTGCTTTATTTTCTTTCCTTTCATTCTTCACTATATTACTGCAAGAAGACTATAAGAGAAGTAGGAGAAAAGGTGAAGCAAGATGGAGCGGCCTGAGACTCTAACAAAGGTGTCTCGAGTTCCACATCGCCTAAGCCCTCTCCTTTTTTTTTTTTTCTTTCTTTCTTTTATGTTTCATTTTTCTTTTTTTCTTTTCTGTTTAGCTTCTTTTGTTTTTTTGTTTCTGTCCCTTTTTCTTTCATTCATATTCACATTGTTTTACTTGTTTTTCTTTTCAATCAATCATCGCCTCTTCACGTTTATATAATCCTTTCCTTATCCCATCTGCAAGCTCAATATTTTGTGGTGAACTCATCGTTGGCTGCGACAACTCCGATGAGGATGACACAAAGTACAGAGTAGAGACTCAGTTTGTTTCAACGTTTCGCCAAGACTGGCTTCTTCAGGAATTGCAAACTTTTTTTTTTTTTTTTTTTGGGGGGGGACCTATCGACCACTGGGGCCGAAGCCTCTGGTCATTAAGGCCATATATAACACACACACACACACACACACACACACACACACACACACACGTGTGTGTGTGTGTGTGTGTGTGTGTGTTTGAGTCCCAGGCCGCTTCACCTTACTTCATCTCGTCTCCTACCTCTCTTGCAGCTTGTGATGCTGTAATATAGATGTGGGTTTTATCTGTAGTCGCTAAAGGCGGTGATAGTGGTGAAGGTGATGATGGTGATTCACATTAGTTCATACGATGATAATAGGAATTTTCTGCTTGATGATGATGATGATGATGATCAGGAGGAGGAGGAGGAGGAGGAGGAGGATGTTGGCAACAGAAACAATAACAACCCATCTCTAATCCTAACTCTTTAGAGACTGTGATGGTATAACATCATATGGGAAAAAAAAATAAGATGGTGTATAGTAAGGAAAAAAATCGATCACTAGTTCGAAATTGGTGAATGTAGGTCAAGGTGTGCGTCTGTTACCACGGTAACTCAACATCCGCTCAAGATATCATCACAAACTTTTCAAAAAATGTGTAGTAGGGATGAAAAACTCCTACGAGTACTGGTTCCAGTTTGTCTGTCTGTCTGTGTGTCTGTGTGTCTGCTGGCACAATAACATCGCAACCGCTCAAAATATCATCACCCAATTTCACAGGTGTGTAGTAGGGATCAAAATCTCCTACAGCTTCGAAATTGGTGTAAGTAGGGCAAGGTCAGGGTCAACTTCCGAGCCGTGCTAAATATGTATCGGCTCACGGCTGGTGTGATTCCCCTCGTGGGTGGGCCTCCAGTTTTAAATTAGTTTCAATGACAACTGTATGTATAAAACTGATGGTGGTGGTGGTGGTGGTTGTGGTGGTGGATGACTGTGATGTTTAGTAGTTTAATACTGATAGTACTAGCCTAACTTTATATCTCCTCGTACTTCTCCTGTAATGGATTGTGTGTGTGTGTGTGTGTGTGTGTGTGTGTGTGTGTGTGTGTGTGTGTGTGTGTGAGAGAGAGAGAGAGAGAGAGAGAGAGAGAGAGAGAGAGAGAGAGAGAGAGAGAAAGACGAGAGGAGGAAAAGAACTATAAGGAGCATAAAAAAATGGAGGAGAAAGAAGAAACTTTAATAGGAAAAATAAAAAGGAGCTTTCCACTACAAAAGGTGGAACTTTCAGGCCGCTCCTCCTTACCCCACCTTGGCTCCTACTTCTGTTGTTGCTTTATTGCATCAATATAACAAATAAAAAAACGAAGGAAGAAAGAAAAGTCAGGGAATGAGCAGCAATAAGACTGAGATGAGGTAAAGGGAAGGAACAATTTAAATGTATACAACAGCAAAACTGGGAATGAAAGAAGAAAACAGACATCGGTCATGGTCATGATAATAATGGAGATGATAATGGTAATGGTAGTGATAACGATGATAGAAGAAAAAATGAGGGAAGAAATAGAAAGAAATATTAGAATAGGAAAACTCCAAGACGAAAAGAATGTGAACAAACAAAAACTGAAAAAAAGAATTGAGATAGAAGGGAACCAAAAAAAGGAAAGAGCACCGGAATAAGGGAAATATTAGGAAATAAATGGACAACAAACGAAGGAAAGAAGGCAAGAAAACAATAAGCGGTGCCAAGACACAGCAAACCCGTCGCCGGCAGTTTAGTGCTGACGTATAAACATTACAGGGTACGTAGTCAAAGATGCCACATATCAAATTTGAAGTAAATCTGGTGAAAATTGACGATTTTATGACAAATTGAAACACTAGGCCCGACCCACCTGACATGACCTCCCTACAGCTAACTGGGCAGTGAGCCACTGATGTAATGAGGCATGTTATAGGATGTGGATTTGAAAGATGCACCTTTAGAATTTGGTTTCATGTCGATATAACGAATTTGAAAGGAGTTATGGCGAAAAAATAATTTTTTTGACTTTTTTTTACCTTTTTTTTGGGGGGGCCACAGCCATGGCCTTGGTCCAATTTGGCCCCAGATTTAATTAGGTGATCAGAAGGTCATATCCCGCCATCCCTGTAATTATAGTCAAAATCGCACAAGTAGTTTTCGCGTAGAGTTGTTAACAGGCAGACACACAGACAGACAGATAAACGGATTTTTTTTTTTTTTCACAGCAAATTTTTTGCGATATTTGTGCCAATTTTGGTGCGATTTGAATGTGTGGTTTCGGCTGCCCAAAATACACACACACACACACACACACACAAAGGCAAGTGCTATAGTATATTTTAGATGCTGTAATAGAAAAGAGAGAGAGAGAGAGAGAGAGAGAGAGAGAGAGAGAGAGAGAGAGAGAGAGAGAGAGAGAGAGAGGAAAATCAGATATAAATGGTAAAGGATTTAACTCAGTACACCTGTTGTAAATGTCCCAGGCCGCTCCACCTCACTTCATCTCCCCTCCAGTCTCTCTTGCATCATGTAATTCTTCAACACAGTTGTGACTTTGATCTAATGTAGCTAATAGTGATGATGATGATGATGATGATGATGATGATGGAGAAAAAAAATGAGAAAGCGGAAAAAAGAGTTGCAGTTCTTAAATAATAGGTAAAAGACAAGAAAGGAAAGAGGAGAAAGCATTAAAGGGTAAATTGAAGATAAGGGAAAGAAAAAAAGTTAGAAAGAACGGGAATGGCAAAGAAAAAGGTGGTGTTGAAACAAAAACAAAGAGTGGAGGAATCAAGAAGTAAAATAGAAGAAGGAAAAATGTAGAAAGTAGACAAGAAATGAAAGAAAAGGGAGTAAAATTGGGAGAAATAAGACAGAAAAGGGAGGCGAGAATAAAACAAAAAGCAGACACAAAGAACACCAGAAAGACAAGCGAAAGAGCAGGAGACAGAAGGGAATAATAAGAAAAAGAAAAATATACAAGGAAAAAGAAGGAAAAAGGAGACGAGGTTCTGTGGGTGAAGGCTCGAACTCGGTACAGTGATAGCAGAGTCCCAGGGCGCTCCACCTTACTTCACCTTGTTTCCTACCTCTGTTGTTGCTTGTGATGCTGTAATGTTGTTGTGACTTCAAGGTTCCTAGTGATGGTGGTGGTGGTGATGGTGGTGGTGGGGTTGGAATGGTTATAAAGGCTAGCTTTGATGGGAAAAAATGAAATTGCATGGACGATGATGATGGTGGTGATAGTGGTGGTTGTAATAATGGTGATGATGATGAATGGTGATGATGATGACTAATGATGATGATGACAATGATGATTATGATGATGAATGATGATGATAGTGGTTGATGTAGTAATGATGATGATGATGATATTGGTGGCTGTATTAATAATGATGATGATGATGATGATGTTGATGGTGGTGGTGGTGATCATCGCAATGATGGTTATGGCACCGCACAAACTGCTTTCATTATAAACACAAAACGACAACAATCACGCGTATTCCTCCATTACTTACCTAATATAACACTCCTCCGTCTCCTTGGCCCCTTCGTTGTCATCCGCACGCCCACTCGAAGCCACACACCTCTTGATTCCAGTCCTTATGTTATTGTTCTTCTCTTCACACACACACACACACACACACACACACACACACACAAAGGCAGACACCCAAGGGCACCACACTCCAAGAGCAAAGTTTCTGTCGCTATCCGGGAAACAGCAGCTCATAGCCGGCAAGTCTCCCTAGATGAGGTTACCATTATTTGTTCAACTGATTTAAAGACTAAAACACACAGCCACCACCCTTCCTGCCTTTCTACTGACACAATTTAATCTGCATTACAGCTTTCCTCAGCATTATCTAGAGACACAGAGGATTAGTTAGTACAAAAAAGCGTATGATATTAATTAATGGTATCTGCGTACATATTTCACGGTTTCTCGCTACCCTTCTCACTCACAGCTCATTTGTCAAGAGTCTTAATAAGCGCCAGCTAATTACAAGCCTCAAATGACACCTCCACAATTAACTGCCATATATTATCAGCAGAATTAAGAGAACATCTGTACATTTGTGAGCATCATTAATTTTGAGTATCTCTTTCAACGCGCATCCAGATATCACGCATCTCCCCCCACCCCAAACCAGCCAATCCCCATCGTCCTCTCCCCCATTCCCCCCCTCCCCCTC
>NC_137018.1:10961937-11071937 GCF_032717465.1 Coenobita brevimanus | reverse complement strand
AACAGACGTTGATTCAGTCCACAGACACCGTGACTTTGGGGCGTGCACGAGGCCATCATGTGATATTGCCCATAGACTTGATGTACACACACACTTACACTACCCATGAATAGTTTTATAAACTGAATGTAATAGAAATTGAATTATGAATCAATCAGGTGAACTTTTTTTCATAGTAGATAAGATACAGAATTTTGAAAGTTAATGTGATCATGTAACGGAAAGACGAATTCAAACTCATCAACCGTTTTCTTTTCTCTTTTATTAATAGGTTAGGAATATTGGGGAGTGTTGAAGTGAATTTAGTGGTTGTAAGGAAATGTGATTTTGAATTGTTCCTCGAGGCCCGAGTGATTATGAATTATTAGTGAATTGTGTGATGAATTTAGACTGCCCCGACGAAATAGAACAAGAATCAATATTTTTGGTTCGAGGCTATGCCAGCCCGAAAAGACAATTCACATCAATAAATGTCCCAGTCTTGAGGCTATTGACAAGCCCAGGAATAACCGCTAATAAAGAATGTAATGTGATGACCTCAGAAGTCACTGTTGAATATTCAAATTGTTTCGCTTGGTAACAGTACTGTATTACTTTCGCCCAAACTATTACTTAATTTACAACTCTTTTACATATTATTAAAGGTCATGTAATCAAAAATGTCTGTTGATTAACAAGTATAGAATTATTAAAGTAAAGTATATGCAATTTTGATACCCAACCAAGGGAATTATGTCCTCTCACGCATAACTCTCCTTCCAGGTCAAGATTCCTCCACTTTGGGAACGACTAACACACGTGGTACTAACTTATTCTCGACTCGGCCAAAAAAAATACAAACGCTACCAAAAATATCCTTTAAGCAATTAACCTTTATCATTCAAAGTCGAAGTTATTTCCCCCACCCCGTTTGTTTTTTTCTGAGGTGAATACTTTATCAGTCATTGAGGGGAGACTAAGTTGAGTATCATTTGTATTATCAACGAGTAAGGTAAACAGAATCACAACGGTGGGATAAAAATATTCGTGGCGTTACACTGGTGGCAATAGCGGTGGGATTAATCGTTCCCCAGTTAGTGGCGTTGGTGAGAAAGTGAAGGGAAGTGACTAGCAAAGAGAGTGAGAATGTTAAGGGTAGCATTGGTTGGTCATTCCCAAATACCTCCGCAACTCTATGTCAGGACGTGGAGATTAGAATCTTTCGGGCAAGTGGGGGCAAAGTTAGGAATTTCTTTCAGGACCCCCGGTTAAATTCTGCATTGGAGTGGGAATGTGACCTTGTATTTTTGTGGTTTGGAAGTAATGTTAATGACCAAAATACTACCCCTCAAGAAATTTTTCACAGAATAAAGACTGTTACCAGGGAGCTAGAGAAACAATGCTGCGCCTGGGTGATTGTTTGTCAAGTAGAACCAAGAGTGTACCAGGGAGTAAGTGCCCCTATTTCGTCCGAGGACTATAAAACCGTAAGGAAGTCTGTCAATAAGAAAATTCGCTGACGCTTGCCTAATCAAAACCTGCAATTTAACAAGGCTTACTATAGTAATAATCTAGACGATGGAGTACACTGGAGAGGCGCAGTTAGTGAGCGAGTGGACGCAAAATTTATCAAAATTATTGAGGCCTACAGAGACAATGGAAGTGACTAGACCTACTCAAAGGTAATGTAGGTGTCCACAAACAAAATCCACAATTCTTTTACAAACACCAAAAGAGAGAAAGCATTCCAAAATCTAATTTCTCTGAGTAGGGTAGAAAAGAAAATTAGGGTCACCATGTCTCTGTATGGACAATTATTTGGACAATCACAGCCGGAAGCTGATCATCCGTCCGAAGCAATGAGAGATCACGTAACTATCCAATTAGATGAGGCGGATGAACAATTCAGTACTGCGAATAGAACGTTGCCTTCACACTCGACCCCTTGTTCGCACACCATGACTTCACGGGTCTCTCTCACAAAACCTCGTGATATTCCAATCTTGAAATTAAATCAGCTTCAAGGGATAGAGGCCACATCTCGCCTCGAAATGTTTTGTGAGATGGTTGAGCAAGTTGATACCAGTAATGCGATCAGAATCCAAGTTGCCAAAAGTCGAATGGGTTCCAAACTGGCCACTTTCATCCATAATTACCAAAAGAAACATTTTGCACTGTCATGGCCCGAACTAAAAAAATTCTTGAGTGCGGAGTTTACCATTGAATTCAGTGTAGATCGAGCATGGCAAGAGCTAGAAAGTATGAATTATGACTGGGAAGAATCACCCCAGGCGTTTGTACATAGGTTCATGTGTAAGCATGCAGCTCTTGAAACGAAGTTTCCAAAAGAAAGGTTTCCCTCGCGAGATAAACGAATTAAGAAGAAATTGTGGTATGGTCTTTCGCTCGAGTCCAGGGAAAAATTGGAAGGTTACCTTGATGACGGATATCCACTCTGTAAATTCATTGACAGGATCGAAAATGAGAGGCAGCTTCTCGAAGAAAGGTACACCACCCGAGTTAATGCAATGCCGGATAGGGACAATAAAAGTGAAGTTCCCTCAAACACAATTGTAGTGGATACTCCACCAAGACCATCCCATAATGACCGTCAACCAGAGTCAGACAAGGAAGTGACTGAATTGAGAGCCCAATTAAGGGATTTGAAAACAAATTTAGAACTCAACCAAAAACAATCTACTCCTCCTGTAACACCGAGGCGAAAATACTGTAGCTATTGTCTGAAGAGTTCACACACATTGCAAGAATGTTGGGCAAAACCACCACCAGGCCACTGTTTTGATTGCCGCAGGTTGGGATGTCGTAGAGGCAGTCATGATTGCCCAGGTCGCATAAACCACAGCACAGCGACGTGGAGCAATAACAGATTTCACCCACCCAGTCCAAATGCGAGGCAGACCACCAACCAAACAAAGTTCCCCCATCAGTCTATTTGAATACCCGCAGGCATAACATCGCCTACGATAAGCGTCAGCGTGAATAATAAAGTAGTGGAAGCTGTAGTTGATACAGGGAGTGGTTACACCTTACTCAAAGAGGCCACCGTGAAGCGGTTAGGAACAGAAATAAACACAAGGAGAAATCCACCGAGATTATAGGGAGTCACAGGAGCGCCGCTCCGTATCCTGGGTATGGTCAAAGTAGAGATCAGAGTGGAAGATGAGAAAGGTCATCAACAGTGGTGTCCAGTCGTCCCGAACGCCTACTTAACTACTGAAATATTGTTGGGATGTGATGTCCTCGGACAATCTCCGTTGATCTGGAATTGTGCGCAACGAGCGCTGATGTGGGGAGGAGCCCCGTACGTCGTAAACTATGTTCCGCGGCGGAAAGGAAAAGTTGAGCGAGTCCAGGCCACACCTATCAGGGCCGTCAGGAATCCTCAACAGTTGAAACAGATTAATCTCTTAACAGTAGAGAGGCTCACCCCATATCAAACCAGATTCATAGCCGTGCCAGTCAGTGAGGAGCCTAAAACCACTTTACTTTTCTACCCACAAGCGCGTTTCAGTCATAATAGTCACCCTTACATATTACAAGTGAATTCAGAGGGTTTAGTCTATTTAACCCTCAATACTGGAGCTAAACAAGATAAACTGTTTCGGAAAGGTACCATTCTAGGCTCATATGAAATTATTGATGACCCTCCTGAAAGTACAGTCAGCGCAGTTACCAAAATTCATAATGACCTGATCCCTACCAGTGATTGAACTGATGAGAGCGGAACTCGTGTTCAACGACTCCGAAAGCTAATTGACGAACAGACATGGCCTCACTTAGCTTTAGCTCAACAAGAAGAACTAGCTAACGTAATTCTGCAACACGATCCCCTCTTCATTTTGGAAAAAGAAGAACTAGGAACCATCAGCGGTCCCCCCGTTCACATTAAAGTAGCAGACCCACAGCCCAGCCGTGGACCGGTCTATTGATATCCTGAACAAGCTAAACAGGTGATCGCTGAAATGTTGCAAGACATGGAAGAGAGAGAAATTACTGAAAGATCAACAGCTACCTGGTTATCTCCTATTGTATTAGTTAACAAACCGGACGGCAGCAAGCGCATGTGTTTAGATTATCGCCACGTGAATCAACATCTAACCACGGATATGTATCCACTGCCTAGACTAGAAGAATTAGTCGAGCAGGCCGCAGGTCATAATTACTATGTGACTCTTGATATCCGTGAGGCATATTTTCAAATCATGTTGGACGAGGAGAGCCGTGATTTAACAACATTCAGTGATGGAGTCACCCTTTACAGATTTAGGCACTTACCATTAGGACTAAAATGTTCACCAGCTATATTTTCCCGACGAATGCAAGACATTCTTACTCCATTTTTGAAACAAGGCTGGGTAAAGAATTATTTGGACGATTTAATAATTTGGGCTGATGACTTCCCCATGTTGTTGAGTCGCTTACAGCAACTATTCACTTTGCTGACACAGAATGGGGCCAAGCTAAATTTAAGCAAATGTACTTTTGGATTAAAAGAAGTAACCTTTCTTGGCCATAAAATCTCAGCGGCCGGGAGTAAACCGGACCCAAAAAACATAGAGGCTATCAACAAAATGGAAAGACCCACAAAAGTCAAAGAAGTCCGGAGATTCCTTGGGATGTGCGGGTTCTACCGAAAATACGTACCTTCGTTCGCGAAAATAGCAGCTCCCCTTACTAACTTAACAAGATCCGGAGTAGCGTTCGAATGGTCACACGAGTGCCAATCCGCATTTGTTCAATTGAAGTCGTGTTTAGTGAATGCGCCAGTATTGGTAAGAGCCTGTGTGACTCGACCATTCATTGTAACCACCGACGATAGCAACACCCATATTGGTGGCGTACTGAGTCAAATACAACCAGACAACTCCAACTTACCTATTGGTTACTTTTCCAAAAAGCTCAATCCCTGCGAGAGAAAATATTCCGCAACTGACAAAGAAGCATTGGCAGTCGTTCTCACATGCCGCAACTTCCACCATTACTTGTGGGGTTCCTACATTACTATCTAGACAGACCATCAACCGCTTACCAGCATTTTTAAGCGAAAAACTAAATCCCCACATATGAACCGATGGATTCTTGAGATGCGCGAGTACGACTACAATGTGCAATATGTCAAGGGTAAATATAATGTAGTCGCCAATCAGCTTTCTAGACCTGTCAGAGTGATATTCCACCAGTCAGAAACCAACTGGCTTGGATTTAGCTGAGACGAAGTGAGAAATAAGCAGTGGGAAGAACCCATGTGGGATGAGTTAGCTAAGTACTTGCATAGTGAGAAGCTCCCTACTAAAAGACTACCAAAAGCCATGTTGAGCCAGTTTGCGTTGATTGACGAACTATTATATTTTGCTCAGGAAACAAGTGGTGGTAGCATCCAATATTGCTTGGTGATTCCCAAGTCATTAACAAAAGAAGCTATAAAACACGCTCATGAAATCTCAGGACATCTAGGTAAAAAAAAACATCAAAAAGGCAGAAGAGCTATTCTATTGGCCAAATCTAAAAGTAGATGTATGCGAGTATGTGAAACAGTGTCCCACTTGTCAAAGATTCAAAGGTGAAACTGGGTTACAGCAACCTTGGAAAGGTTTCCCGCCTGTAAGTAAACCATTGGAACGTATCGGGATCGACTTGACCGATATGGTTGCTGGAGCTCAGGGCTACCGATATGTCCTTACTGTGATAGATCACTACAGTAGGTTTGTGAAATATTATCCCCTCAGAGACAAACATACACAACACATCATACACTGTCTTGGGCAATACTTCACCGACTTTGGGAGGCCACGAGGCATCGTCTTGGACAATGGTGGAGAGTTCATGAGTGGAGAATTCAAGAAGTTCTGCCGGAGGAACCAGGTGGACTTGTTCTACGTCACCCCTTATCATCCCCAGGGAAATTCCACCACCGAAAGGATGAATAGGACTATGAAAAGTATCGTAGCATCCATCTGCAACGGGCACCCCTTGCGTTGGCCTCAGCTGCTCCAGTCGTGTCAAACTGTCATAAATCAAGCGGTGCACTCGAGCACGGGTCAACAGCCCTATTATGCCTTCTTCTCGCGCCATCCCCCTCGCCTCATTGGTACCTTATTGCCTTCCGTGGATGCAGAGGAGGACGACCTAGCGATAGCACACACCATTATTAAGAAAAACTACCAAAAGATGACCAGGCGATACCGGGAGGTGGCCAACAGGCGGAGGAGAGCGCAGAAGGTTGGAGTCAAATAGCTTGGTGTTGGCGAATAAAGAAACCATACAGCCGGGTACCTGTAGAAAACTGAATGCCAAATGGGACAGCCCGTATAAAGTGATCGAAGTGTTGCTTGATGGAAGTGTTTATATAATTGAAAATGTATTTAGTGGCAAGAGAATACAAAGGGCTGCTGAAAAGGTAAAACCATATTACGGTACTGAGGAATGGCTCTTAGAACCGTTGCAACAGGAACTCGCCCCGGAGCCCGAAGATGAGCAATTACCACCGCAAGTGAGGAATGCCCCTTGGAGGCTCATAGAGGAGTGTTAAAACAGAAAAGTAGTGATAAGCGCATGAGACGAATGTTGTGAAACATAACTGCCTGAGGTTGTGTTCCGGGTGGACTCATCCCCGAGGAAAGGGTGTAAAAAGGAAAAAAAAGAGAGAAAAGTGTTCTGGTTGGAACCGGTAAGTGCCTTACTTCAAGGGGAGTAATTAATCCCCTCACCTTACAGTTAGCATGGTTTGTGAGGTAGTGGAGTCTTCAGGACAGCATGAGCCCTCACCTTGCTGCGGGTGGAATGCTGGAAACAAAAGAACCGAGTGAATGCAAATGTGAATCGAAGAGTGGAAGGAAGCGCCCCCTTTGTGATCTCACTCTTGAGAGACCCTGTCAAGCTCTGGTGAGAGACAAGCTATCCTCCAAAACCTGAGGCTCGCTGGGGCATAAATTCCCTCATCACATCAAGTGTAAGGAGTGATCATACCTCCTAATGAAGTGAGTAAGCAACTTTCCGAGGTACGCATTAGGTGTTTAATATGGACCAACAGGTGCCACCAATTGTGGGGAGAAAAAATGTTCCAATTCAAAGTGTTAATAGCAGTTATAGGAGTAACAACATTCCATCCATGCACATGTCATAGATGAATGACTTGGGTAAAATTTGTATTCCGAAGGTGGGAGCCGTGTAATGCCACAGATTTAGTATTCATGTATATGTTTAGAGGTACTGTAATTTCTAAGTTAGATATGGTGTAATCTGAATACTAGTCTATAAGGCTCCTGTTCTAAGTAGTAGTTCATGTGTAAATAATCGATGTAGGGATAACTTTATTTTTATATGTATATATCTCTGTATCTATGCATAGGTAGTGTAACTGGAAGTGTTGAGCTATGGGAGTAACGAATAACAGATGCGAGCAACATTCCCCTTCCTTGTGCGTCGTTGCCGGGCACCAAGTTTAAACCTTAAACAGAATAATAATGGGTATGCAATTCTTTCCGTATCATGGTTGTGAAATGCTTACTAATGAAGCTGCTAGAATCCCAATATGTGTAAGTAATAGTCAAAAAGGCCAAGATATTGTAATTTGTGAGGACCAAATAGTCCCGTTTGCCTTAGCCGTCACTAGATGGCATAAGCTACCCCAAACTCAAGGCAGGATGGCAGTAAATTCAGTATTTAAATGTAGTAAGGAATGAATCTCAAATTTTCCCCAATTCAATCAAAAGTCCTAACGTCAGGTGTACACTACTATATAAATAGTGAAGAGAATTAAAACCCACCATATCGCAAAAACACAGTCTCCTTTGATCTAGCAGTAGCGTCCCTGGGTGCTCGATAAGCCACATTGGCTACCCAGGCGTTGTGGATAACAGACGTTGATTCAGGTGAGCTGTACACATTCCTCCTTTCTCCCCCTCTTGCTTGTTTTAATTTTTGCTTCTCGTGAACAATATGAAGTAATGTTGTTAAAAGCTTAACGTCGGATTGGCTACCCAGACGTTGTGGATAACAGACGTTGATTCAGTCCACAGACACCGTGACTTTGGGGCGTGCACGAGGCCATCATGTGATATTGCCCATAGACTTGATGTACACACACACTTACACTACCCATGAATAGTTTTATAAACTGAATGTAATAGAAATTGAATTATGAATCAATCAGGTGAACTTTTTTTCATAGTAGATAAGATACAGAATTTTGAAAGTTAATGTGATCATGTAACCGAAAGACGAATTCAAACTCATCAACCGTTTTCTTTTCATTTTTATTAATAGGTTAGGAATATTGGGAGTGTTTAAGTGAATTTAGTGGTTGTAAGGAAATGTGATTTTGAATTGTTCCTCGAGGCTAAACAAGCCCGAGTGATTATGAATTATTAGTGAATTGTGTGATGAATTTAGACTGCCCCGACGAAATAGAACAAGAGTCAATATTTTTGGTTCGAGGCTATGCCAGCCCGAAAAGACAATTCACATCAATAAATGTCCCAGTCTTGAGGCTATTGACGAGCCCAGGAATAACCGCTAATAAAGAATGTAATGTGATGACCTCAGAAGTCACTGTTGAATATTCAAATTGTTTCGCTTGGTAACAGTACTGTATTACTTTCGCCCAAACTATTACTTAATTTACAACTCTTTTACATATTATTAAAGGTCATGTAATCAAAAATGTCTGTTGATTAACAAGTATAGAATTATTAAAGTAGAGTAAAGTATATGCGATTTTGATACCCAACCAAGGGAATTATGTCCTCTCACGCATAACTCACTCTCCTTCCAGTTCAAGATTCCTCCGCTTTGGGAACGACTAAAACACGTGGTACATAGCCTCATCCCTTGTTTGTTGAACAACTGCATAGATGGACGTTGAGGAAACCGAATGCAAAGGTGAAAGATGGAATCATCAGCGTACGAGTGGATAGGATTAGATGTAAAGCTTAGAAGATCATTGATGAATAAAAGAATGAGAGTTGGTGATAGGACCGAACCCTGAGGAACAATGCTGTTGATAGATCTAGGAGAAGAACGATCGCCGTCTACAACAGCAGCTGTAGAACGACCAGAAAGGAAGCTAGAGATGAAGGCACTTATAGGATAAAAACCGTAAGATGGCAGTTTGGAAATTAAAGGTTTCTCCCAGACTCGATTGAAAGCCTTTGAGATGTCAAGTGCAATGGAAAAGCTTTCGTCAGAGTCCCGAAAGGAGGATGACAAGGAGTCTGAAAGGTTGGTGAGAAGATCGCCAGTGGAGCGTCCCTGATGGAACCAATACTGGTGATCAGAGAGAAGGTTGTGATAGGAAAGATGGTTTAAAATTTTTCTGTTAAGAACAGACTCGAAAACTTTTGAGACACAGCATGTTAAAACAATTGGACGATAGTTAGAGGGTTGGGAATGGTCACCCTTCTTTGGGACTGGCTGAATGAGAGCAAACTTCCAGCAAGAAGGAAATGTACAAGTTGATAGACAAAGGCAAAAGCGCTTGCCTAGGCAGAGTGTAAGCACTGAAGCACAGTTCTTGACAACAGGAGGGACTCCATCAGGCCCATATGCCTTGTTAGAATTGAGGTCAGTGATGGCAGAAAATACATCAGCTGAAGAAATTTTAATGTCAGCCGTGAGGAAGTCAGAGGGCGGAAGTCATGGAGGAACAGCATCAGAATCGTCTAAGGTGGAACTGCAGGAGAAAGTCTGCGTGAAGAGATCTGCTTTATCAGTAGAAGAAATAGCTACAGAGCCATCAGAGTAGAAAAGAGGATGGAAGGATGATGAGGTAAAGTTGTTAGAAAGGTTTTTGGCAAGGTGCCAGAAGGAGCGGGAAGAATTCGAGTTGGAGAGTTGAGAGCATTTAGTACGGATGAAATTATTTCTAGCAGAGCGAAGAACAGACTTAACACGATTCTAGGAAGAAACATAAAAAAGATGTGATTCAGGAGTAGCTTGGCTCCGGTACCTTTTATAGGCCCTCTCTTTGTTGTGGACAGCATTAGAACAAGCATGATTAAACCAAGACTTTCTTGCATTATTCAAAGGACATGAGAATGGAATGTATGCTTCCATGCCCAAGAGAATGACCTCTGTAATGCAAAAGGCACACTCAGATGGCTCCCGGCCACGGAAGCAATAATCTTTCCAGGGAAAATCAAAGAAGTACTGCCTGAGGGCCTCCCAATATGCAGCTCCAAAGTGCCACAGGCGACGTTTCTTTGGAGGGTCCACAGGCCATACCGGAGCAATTGGGCAGGTTAAGGTAATAAGATTATGATCAGAGGAGCCCAACGGAGAGAAAAGACTAACAGTGTAAACAGAAGGATTAGTTGTAAGGAAGAGGTCTAGTATGTTGGAGCTCTCTCCAAGGCGGTCAGGGATACGGGTAAGGTTCTGTACAAGCTGCTCTAGGTCATTAAGGATAGAAAAGATGTGGGCTTGATTACCAGGAGGATCAGTGAACGGAGAGGAGAGCCATAGGTGGTGGTGAACATTGAGACATCAGAGAAAGGAGAAATGGATAGACTGTGTTGCATCGTAGAAGTAAGGTAATCGAAGAATTTTTGATAGTCAGTAGAATTAGGAGATAAGTAAACAGCACATATATATTTAGTCAGAGAATGACAGGACAGCCGAAGCCAGAAAGTAGAGAATTCAGAAGAATCAAGTTCAGGAACTTAGGAGCAAGATAGGTCGTTGTGTACGTATACACAACAGCCACCTTTGGCTTTGAAATGAGTATAGAGAAAGTAGGAGGATACAGAAAAGGGTTTCCCGTTACTTGGCTCAGACAGCTGAGTCTGTTAAGAAGAGAAGGTGAGATTTAGAGGAGGAGAGGTTGTGTTCAACAGAGAGAAAGTTAGAGGAAAGGCCGCGAATGTTGCAGAAATGAAGAAGTGAGTGAGACAGTGGTTCCAGGCATGTATAGTCAACACCGGGAGAGGAGCGGATGGTGGAGGCATTTATGGTTCCCCCCCACCCCCCGAGGACTCCAAGGCATGGTTACAGTTCCCCATTTTTCTTTAATTTTGAAAAGGTAGTGTAGTGTGTACTGTGCGTGTACAGTAAATTGATGTTGACAGTTAGAGAAACTTGTATTGGACAGCATGTTGGCCTACTACTGAAACACTGAAAAAGTTCAGCAAGGGGGCATGGTTAGGAACTAGTCGCGAGGGCTAATGAAAAGGGAGCTTCAGCTCTCCCTGTCATCAGCTTTCCATCCACCTTGGGAGTACTACCCTACTCCACTGGTGCTACAGTCTACTAATTCCTGTTACCGATTCTTTCTTTCTCAGTTCCTTTGTTTAACTCCATGTTTTGTCCCTTGTTTCTTCCTCATATTACAGCAAATTTCGCTTATTTCGGGTTTCTCTTTTTCATGTCGTGTTCTTCCATTTATTTAATATTTATCGACGTATATTTACTTCCTTCGCTCTTTTACTTTCCTTTGTTTAATCCTTCCTTCTCTCCTTTTTCCCTCTTTTCCTTCTTTCTCATTTCTACTTCCTCCTTTCTCTTTTAACTGCTTTCGTTCCTTCTGACTTTTAGTTTTTTTTTTTCGTTTTCCTTTCTCTCTTCCTTTTGATCTTTCTCTTTTCTTTCGCCTTCCTTTTTTTACCGTTTCTTCTTTCTCCTTTTCTTTGGTGATATTATTTTGCTTGCCTCTTTTTTTCGTTCTCTTTTCTTTCTTTTTTCCTTTTTTTCCCCAGTCTCTCCTCTTTCTTCATTATATTATAACAAAACAGTTATAAGAGAAGTAGGAGCCAAGGTGGAATAAGGTGGAGCGACCTGAGATCCTAACATAGGTGTCCTGAGTTCGACCCCATATTGCTGCTGTTGCTCCTTTTATTCATTTTTTCTTCTTTTTTCGTTTTTTCTTATTTTCGTTTTCCATTTATTCTTATTATGTTTCTTGTTCCTTCCTTCTTTTTTTCTATTTTTCTGCTTGTCTTTTCTGTCTGCTGAGACCTTTCTGTCTTGAGTTTGAACCATATTTGCTCTCCCAACTTTTTTACTTTCTCGTCCTACCTCCTTTTTTTCTGCGTTTTTTTTTTCTTGTTTACTTCCATTTTTTTCCACTTTCTTCCTGACGTCTGTTATTCTTTCTATTCCTCCTTCCTTCTTTGCGTTCTCTCTCATTGTTATTCCTCCTTTCCTTCCTTTCCTCCTTCCTGAATTCTTTAATTCTGTTTCTTAGTTCTATCTATCTATCTATCTATCTAAGAGGGTGTATGTAGGTGCATAGAGTTCAATTCTGCACCAATTTTTCTGGATGTCTCCTTTTCTTCATTTCATCTTTTCTTTACATCTCTGATTTTTTAGGCTTCCTCTTAATTATTTCCTTTTCTTGGTACCGTAATTATTATTTTCATCTTCTTCTCCTTTTCTTTATATGTTGTTTTCCCTGTTGTTCTTTTTTTTTTACTAATTTCCTCTTGTTTTTGTAAATTTTTCCTTCTGTTTATCTTATTGAATTTTCATTTTCAATAACTTTCTTTTTTTTTATCGTTTCCTGTATTTTCCTCTTGGTTTCTTTCGTTCCTATTTAATCCCTTGCTCTGTCGTTTTCCTTCCTATTCCATTCCTTTCCTCCTTTCTTCCTCCTCGTCATATCGTCACCATAAGCTACAAGACAGGTAGGAGGCGAGATGAAGTAAGGTGGACCGGCCTGGGACTCTACTACAGGTGTACAAAATTAACATCTTCCTTTTATGCGTCATTTTTCTTCTCTTCCTTTACTTTCTTTCCTTCCATCTCCCTAATTTTCTGATTTGGTTCATTATAATTGTTTTCCTCATTTTTCTTCTTTCTTCTTCCTGCTTTTCTATTTGTCCTCTTTCTTTTCCATTTTAGTTTTTATTCCTTTCGTCTCTTTTCATTCTTTCTTTTTCCTTTTAGTTTTTCCGTTTCATTTCCAATTTTTTCCCTTCAGTTTTCCTTTTCCTGTTTGGTTTTGTTTTTCCTGTCAGTTTTTGTTTTTGCTTTATTTTCTTTATTTTCTTTCTCCATTATATTACTCCGGGTAGACTATAGCCTAAGTGAAGTAGGAGCGAAGGTGAAGTAAGGTGGAGCGGCCTGAGATTCTAACAAAATTGTCTAGAGTTCCACCCCATTGAGATTCTCGCTCCTTTTTTTGTGTATCTTAAGATGAGGGTGACCAGCCTCACTCATCCCTGAATGGCATTACGTGAGCAATAAACCCCAGCCACCCCTTGGATATAAACCTTCACCGGCTCAATCCGATTGGAGCACTGTAATTTTCCACTAAACCACCAGGCGCCATAATTTGGTTATATGGGTACCACCCAGCGTAGCAAATGGTTTCCTGGAGTACAGGAAACCAATTGGCTTGTCACTCAACGTAGAGTCACTCACAGGCAGAAGGAAGAGGAAAGAATGAAGGAAAGAAAGACAGAAGAGGAAGTGTAAAGTCACCCGTAGGCAGAAGGACGAGGAAAGAATGAAGGAAAGAAAGACAGAAGAGGATGGACGGAAAGAAGGATGGAAGAGAGGAAAGGGCAGACACCTGAGAGCAGCACTACATCAAGTGAGTGGATAGTGAGCATCCCCACCTACCTGCACTATTATGATGATGGTGATGATGATGATTTTTTTTCTTTTCTGTTTAACTTCTGTTTCTCTTTTCTCTCCCTTTTTCTTAAATTCACATTCATGATTTTATTTCTTTTTCCATTCTTATCCCATTTTGTAATTCTATGTTTATTTTCAATTTTAATTCAGTATTAGTATTGTTTCTTTGCCATTTATATTTTCTCCCTCATTTTCTTGCTTTCATGAGTGCTAATTCTTCTCGTTTCTTTGTATATATATTACATTACGGCAATGCAAGCTAAAAAAAAATAGGAGATTAAATTAAAGTAACGTTTTATTATCAGTGGTAAATTACGTCACCAAACCAATCATCATCATCAGTACCACCACCACCACTAAATATATAGTGTTCATTATTCTAATGCAAGGAAACCTTGGTTTAATCACGCTTGTTCTAATGCTGTCCGCAACAAGGAAAGGACCTATAAAAGGTATCGGAACCAACCCACCTCTGAATAACTTTTTTTTTTTTCTGCCCGGAATCTTGCTAAGTCGGTTCTTTGCTCTACTAAAAATTATTTTATCCGTACTAAATGCTCTCAACTCTCCAACTGGAATTCTTCCCGCTCCTTCTGGCACCTTGCCAAAAACCTTTCTAACAACTTTATGTCCTCATCCTTCCCTGCTTTTTCTACTCTGATGGCTCTGTAGCTATTTCTTCTACTGAAAAAGCGGATCTGTTTGCTCAGACTTTCTCCTTCAAATCCACCTAAGACTATTCCGGTGCTGTTCCTCCATCACCTCCCCCCTCTGACTTCCTCATGACTGACATTAAAATTTCTTCAGCTGATGTATTTTCTACCATCACTGACCTCAATACTAACAAGGCATATGAGCCTGATGGAGTCCCTCATGTTGTCTTCAAGAACTGTGCTTCTGTGCTTACACCCTGCTTAGGTAAACTCTTTCTCCTTTGTCTTTCAACTTGTACCTTTCCTTCTTGCTGGAAGTTTGCTCTCACTCAGCCAGTCCCAAAGAAGGGTGACCATTCCCAACCCTCTAACTATCGTCCAATTGCTCTAACATCCTGTGTCTCAAAAGTTTTTGAGTCGATTCTTAACAGAAAAATTTTAAAGCATCTTTCCTATCACAACCTTCTCTCTGATAGCCAGTATGGGTTCCGTCAGGGACGCTCCACTGGCGATCTTCTCACCTACCGTTCAGACTCCTGGTCATCCTCCTTTCGGGACTTTGGTGAAAGCTTTGCCATTGTCCTTGACATCTCAAAGGCTTTCGACCGAGTCTGGGATAAATCTTTAATTTCTAAACTGCCATCTTACGGTTTCTATCCTTCTATCTGTGCTTTCATGTATAGCTTCCTTTCTGGTCGTTCTATAGCTGCTGTTGTAGACGGCCATCGTTCTTCTCTTAGATCTATCAGCAGTGGTGTTCCTCAGGGCTCTGTCCTATCACCAACTCTCTTCCTTTTATTCATCAATGATCTTCTAAGCTGTACATCTAACTCTATTCACTCGTACACTGATGATTCCACCCTTCACCTTTCCATTCGGTTCCCGCAACGTCCATCTCAGCAGTTACTTCAACAAACAAGGGATGAGGTGGAGGGATGCAAGCAGACAGTTCAGAGGAGTGGTGACCATTAAAGTAGCGATAGAAAAGAGATAAAGATGCAACAACACGGCGAAGAGACAGAGGTTGAAGGGAGCCAGTAAGAGGGGGAGAGTTGATGAGACAAATAGCTTTTGACTCCACGCTATTGAGAAGCACTTTATGTGGGAAGCCTCCCCACACATCAGAGTTGTACTCTAAACAGGGGCGAATTAAATCCGTGTATAAAGTAAAAAACTGTGCAGAGGTAAAGAAGGCAAAGAGTCTCCTTAGCACACCTAATCTCTTAGAAGCAGATTTTACAAGAGGTGGAATATGATCTTTCCAAGATGAGTCCCGTGTGAATGAAACTCCAAGCATGTTCAAGGATGACTCAGGATTGAGCTGGATATTATTAAACACTAGTGGGTACTCCTGTGGAAGATTTTGTCGGGTTGATAAGTGTAAACACTGAGTCTTTGATGCATTAAAAACAACAAGATTATTTTAACCCTAGTCAGAGATACGAGCCAAGTCAGACATTAGGTGTGCCATAGCCTCATCCCTTGTTTGTTGAAGTAACTGCTGAGATGGACGTTGCGGGAACCGAATGGAAAGGTGAAGGGTGGAATCATCAGTGTACAAGTGAATAGAGTTAGATGTACAGCTTAGAAGATCATTGATGAATAAAAGGAAGAGAGTTGGTGATAGGACAGAGCCCTGAGGAACACCACTGCTGATAGATCTAAGAGAAGAACGATGGCCGTCTACAACAGCAGCTATAGAACGACCAGAAAGGAAGCTATACATGAAAGCACAGATAGAAGGATAGAAACCGTAAGATGGCAGTTTAGAAATTAAAGATTTATCCCAGACTCGGTCGAAAGCCTTTGAGATGTCAAGGGCAATGGCAAAGCTTTCACCAAAGTCCCGAAAGGAGGATGACCAGGAGTCTGAACGGTAGGTGAGAAGATCGCCAGTGGAGCGTCCCTGACGGAACCCATACTGGCTATCAGAGAGAAGGTTGTGATAGGAAAGATGCTTTAAAATTTTTCTGTTAAGAATCGACTCAAAAACTTTTGAGACACAGGATGTTAGAGCAATTGGACGATAGTTAGAGGGTTGGGAATGGTCACCCTTCTTTGGGACTGGCTGAGTGAGAGCAAACTTCCAGCAAGAAGGAAAGGTACAAGTTGAAAGACAAAGGAGAAAGAGTTTACCTAAGCAGGGTGTAAGCACAGAAGCACAGTTCTTGAAGACAACATGAGGGACTCCATCAGGCTCATATGCCTTGTTAGTATTGAGGTCAGTGATGGCAGAAAATACATCAGCTGAAGAAATTTTAATGTCAGTCATGAGGAAGTCAGAGGGGGGAAGTGATGGAGGAACAGCACCGGAATAGTCTTAGGTGGATTTGAAGGAGAAAGTCTGAGCAAACAGATCCGCTTTTTCAGTAGAAGAAATAGCTACAGAGCCATCAGAGTAGAAAAAGCAGGGAAGGATGAGGACATAAAGTTGTTAGAAAGGTTTTTGGCAAGGTGCCAGAAGGAGCGGGAAGAATTCCAGTTGGAGAGTTGAGAGCATTTAGTACGGATAAAATAATTTTTAGTAGAGCAAAGAACCGACTTAGCAAGATTCCGGGCAGAAAAAAAAAAGTTATTCAGAGGTGGGTTGGTTCCGATACCTTTTATAGGTCCTTTCCTTGTTGCGGACAGCATTAGAACAAGCGTGATTAAACCAAGGTTTCCTTGCATTAGAATAATGAACACTATATATTTAGTGGTGGTGGTGGTACTGATGATGATGATTGGTTTGGTGACGTAATTTACCACTGATAATAAAACGTTACTTTAATTTAATCTCCTATTTTTTTTTTTTTAGCTTGCATTGCCGTAATTTAATATATATACAAAGAAACGAGAAGAATTAGCACTCATGAAAGCAAGAAAATGAGGGAGTAAATATAAATGGCAAAGAAACAATACTAATACTGAATTAAAATTGAAAATAAACATAGAATTACAAAATGGGATAAGAATGGAAAAAGAAATAAAATCATGAATGTGAATTTAAGAAAAAGGGAGAGAAAAGAGAAACAGAAGTTAAACAGAAAAGAAAAAAATCATCATCATCATCATCATCATAATAGTGCAGGTAGGTGGGGATGCTCACTATCCACTCACTTGATGTAGTGCTGCTCTCAGGTGTCTGCCCTTTCCTCTCCTCCATCCTTCTTTCCGTCCATCCTCTTCTGTCTTTCTTTCCTTCATTCTTTCCTCGTCCTTCTGCCTACGGGTGACTTTACACTTCCTCTTCTGTCTTTCTTTCCTTCATTCTTTCCTCTTCCTTCTGCCTGTGAGTGACTCTACGTTGAGTGACAAGCCAATTGGTTTCCTGTACTCCAGGAAACCATTTGCTACGCTGGGTGGTACCCATATAACCAAATTATGGCGCCTGGTGGTTTAGTGGAAAATTACAGTGCTCCAATCGGATTGAGCCGGTGAAGGTTTATATCCAAGGGGTGGCTGGGGTTTATTGCTCACGTAATGCCATTCAGGGATGAGTGAGGCTGGTCACCCTCATCTTAAGATACACAAAAAAAGGAGCGAGAATCTCAATGGGGTGGAACTCTAGACAATTTTGTTAGAATCTCAGGCCGCTCCACCTTACTTCACCTTCGCTCCTACTTCACTTAGGCTATAGTCTACCCGGAGTAATATAATGGAGAAAGAAAATAAAGAAAATAAAGCAAAAACAAAAAACTGACAGGAAAAACAAAAACCAAACAGGAAAAGGAAAACTGAAGGGAAAAAATTGGAAATGAAACGGAAAAACTAAAAGAAAAAAGAAAGAATGAAAAGAGACGAAAGGAATAAAAACTAAAATGGAAAAGAAAGAGGACAAATAGAAAAGCAGGAAGAAGAAAGAAGAAAATGAGGAAAACAATTATAATGAACCAAATCAGAAAATTAGGGAGATGGAAGGAAAGAAAGTAAAGGAAGAGAAGAAAAATGACGCATAAAAGGAAGATGTTAATTTTGTACACCTGTAGTAGAGTCCCAGGCCGGTCCACCTTACTTCATCTCGCCTCCTACCTGTCTTGTAGCTTATGGTGACGATATGACGAGGAGGAAGAAAGGAGGAAAGGAATGGAATAGGAAGGAAAACGACAGAGCAAGGGATTAAATAGGAACGAAAGAAACCAAGAGGAAAATACAGGAAACGATAAAAAAAAAGAAAGTTATTGAAAATGAAAATTCAATAAGATAAACAGAAGGAAAAATTTACAAAAACAAGAGGAAATTAGTAAAAAAAAAAGAACAACAGGGAAAACAACATATAAAGAAAAGGAGAAGATGAAAATAATAATTACGGTACCAAGAAAAGGAAATAATTAAGAGGAAGCCTAAAAAATCAGAGATGTAAAGAAAAGATGAAATGAAGAAAAGGAGACATCCAGAAAAATTGGTGCAGAATTGAACTCTATGCACCTACATACACCCTCTTAGATAGATAGATAGATAGATAGAACTAAGAAACAGAATTAAAGAATTCAGGAAGGAGGAAAGGAAGGAAAGGAGGAATAACAATGAGAGAGAACGCAAAGAAGGAAGGAGGAATAGAAAGAATAGCAGACGTCAGGAAGAAAGTGGAAAAAAATGGAAGTAAACAAGAAAAATAAAAACGCAGAAAAAAAGGAGGTAGGACGAGAAAGTAAAAAAGTTGGGAGAGCAAATATGGTTCAAACTCAAGACAGAAAGGTCTCAGCAGACAGAAAAGACAAGGAGAATAATAGGAAAAAAGAAGGAAGGAACAAGAAACATAATAAGAATAAATGGAAAACGAAAATAAGAAAAAACGAAAAAAGAAGAAAAAATGAATAAAAGGAGCAACAGCAGCAATATGGGGTCGAACTCAGGACACCTATGTTAGGATCTCAGGTCGCTCCACCTTATTCCACCTTGGCTCCTACTTCTCTTATAACTGTTTTGTTATAATATAATGAAGAAAGAGGAGAGACTGGGGAAAAAAAGGAAAAAAGAAAGAAAAGAACGAAAAAAAGAGGCAAGCAAAATAATATCACCAAAGAAAAGGAGAAAGAAGAAACGGTAAAAAAAGGAAGGCGAAAGAAAAGAGAAAGATCAAAAGGAAGAGACAAAGGAAAACGAAAAAAAAAAAAAACTAAAAGTCAGAAGGAACGAAAGCAGTTAAAAGAGAAAGGAGGAAGTAGAAATGAGAAAGAAGGAAAAGAGGGAAAAAGGAGAGAAGGAAGGATTAAACAAAGGAAAGTAAAAGAGCGAAGGAAGTAAATATACGTCGATAAATATTAAATAAATGGAAGAACACGACATGAAAAAGAGAAACCCGAAATAAGCGAAATTTGCTGTAATATGAGGAAGAAACAAGGGACAAAACATGGAGTTAAACAAAGGAACTGAGAAAGAAAGAATAGGTAACAGGAATTAGTAGACTGTAGCACCAGTGGAGTAGGGTAGTACTCCCAAGGTGGATGGAAAGCTGATGACAGGGAGAGCTGAAGCTCCCTTTTCATTAGCCCTCGCGACTAGTTCCTAACCATGCCCCATTGCTGAACTTTTTCAGTGTTTCAGTAGTAGGCCAACATGCTGTCCAATACAAGTTTCTCTAACTGTCAACATCAATTTACTGTACACGCACAGTACACACTACACTACCTTTTCAAAATTAAAGAAAAATGGGGAACTGTAACCATGCCTTGGAGTCCTCGGGGGGTGGGGGGAAACCATAAATGCCTCCACCATCCTCTCCTCTCCCGGTGTTGACTATACATGCCTGGAACCACTGTCTCACTCACTTCTTCATTTCTGCAACATTCGCGGCCTTTCCTCTAACTTTCTCTCTGTTGAACACAACCTCTCCTCCTCTAAATCTCACCTTCTCTTCTTAACAGACTCAGCTGTCTGAGCCAACTGACGGGAAACCCTTTTCTGTATCCTCCTACTTTCTCTATACTCATTTCAAAGCCAAAGGTGGCTGTTGTGTATACGTACACAACGACCTATCTTGCTCCTAAGTTCCTGAACTTGATTCTTCTGAATTCTCTACTTTCTGGCTTCGGCTCTCCTGTCATTCTCTGACTAAATATATCTGTGCTGTTTACTTATCTCCTAATTCTACTGACTATCAAAAATTCTTCGATTACCTTACTTCTACGATGCAACACAATCTATCCATTTCTCCTTTCTCTGATGTCTCAATGTTCACCACCACCTATGGCTCTCCTCTCCGTTCACTGATCCACCTGGTAATCAAGCCCACATCTTTTCTATCCTTAATGACCTAGAGCAGCTTGTACAGAACCTTACCCGTATCCCTGACCGCCTTGGAGAGAGCTCCAACATACTAGACCTCTTCCTTACAACCAATCCTTCTGTTTACACTGTTAGTCTTTTCTCTCCGTTGGGCTCCTCTGATCATAATCTTATTACCTTAACCTGCCCAATCGCTCCGGTATGGCCTGTGGACCCTCCAAAGAAACGTCGCCTGTGGCACTTTGGAGCTGCATATTGGGAGGCCCTCAGGCAGTACTTCTTTGATTTTCCCTGGAAAGATTATTGCTTCCATGGCCGGGAGCCATCTGAGTGTGCCTTTTGCATTACAGAGGTCATTCTCTTGGGCATGGAAGCATACATTCCATTCTCATGTCCTTTGAATAATGCAAGAAAGTCTTGGTTTAATCATGCTTGTTCTAATGCTGTCCACAACAAAGAGAGGGCCTATAAAAGGTACCGGAGCCAAGCTACTCCTGAATCACATATTTTTTATGTTTCTTCCTAGAATCGTGTTAAGTCTGTTCTTCGCTCTGCTAAAAATAATTTCATCCGTACTAAATGCTCTCAACTCTCCAACTCGAATTCTTCCCGCTCCTTCTGGCACCTTGCCAAAAACCTTTCTAACAACTTTACCTCATCATCCTTCCATCCTCTTTTCTACTCTGATGGCTCTGTAGCTATTTCTTCTACTGATAAATCAGATCTCTTCACGCAGACTTTCTCCTGCAGTTCCACCTTAGACGATTCTGATGCTGTTCCTCCATCACTTCCCCCCTCTGACTTCCTCACGGCTGACATTAAAATTTCTTCAGCTGATGTATTTTCTGCCATCACTGACCTCAATTCTAACAAGGCATATGGGCCTGATGGAGTCCCTCCTGTTGTCAAGAACTGTGCTTCAGTGCTTACACTCTGCCTAGGCAAGCGCTTTTGCCTTTGTCTATCAACTTGTACATTTCCTTCTTGCTGGAAGTTTGCTCTTATTCAGCCAGTCCCAAAGAAGGGTGACCATTCCCAACCCTCTAACTATCGTCCAATTGTTTTAACATGCTGTGTCTCAAAAGTTTTCGAGTCTGTTCTTAACAGAAAAATTTTAAACCATCTTTCCTATCACAACCTTCTCTCTGATCACCAGTATTGGTTCCATCAGGGACGCTCCACTGGCGATCTTCTCACCAACCTTTTAGACTCCTTGTCATCCTCCTTTCGGGACTCTGACGAAAGCTTTTCCATTGCACTTGACATCTCAAAGGCTTTCAATCGAGTCTGGGAGAAACCTTTAATTTCCAAACTGCCATCTTACGGTTTTTATCCTATAAGTGCCTTCATCTCTAGCTTCCTTTCTGGTCGTTCTACAGCTGCTGTTGTAGACGGCGATCGTTCTTCTCCTAGATCTATCAACAGCGTTGTTCCTCAGGGTTCTGTCCTATCACCAACTCTCATTCTTTTATTCATCAATGATCTTCTAAGCTTTACATCTAATCCTATCCACTCGTACGCTGATGATTCCATCCTTCACCTTTGCATTCGGTTTCCTCAACGTCCATCTATGCAGTTGTTCAACAAACAAGGGATGAGGCTATGATACATCTAATGTCTGACATGGTTTGTATCTCTGATTGGGATAAAAATAATTTGTTTTTAAAGCATCAAAGACTCAGTTTTTACACCTATCAACCCGTCAAAATCTTCCACAGGAGTACCCACTAATGTTTAATAATATCCAGCTCAATCCTGAGTCATCCTTGAACATGCTTGGAGTTTCATACACTCGGAACTTATCTTGGAAGGATCATATTGCATCTCTTGTAAAATCTGATAAACCGACTCCGTGCCTACTTTACCCCTGCACAGTTGTTGACTTTATACACGGGTTTTATTCGCCCCTGTGTGGAGTACAAGTCTCATGTGTGGGGAGGCTCCCCACACACACCTCTTCTCAACAGAGTGGAGTCAAAGGCTTTTCGTCTCATCAACTCTCCTCCTCTTACTGGCTCCCGTCAACCTCTATCCCTCCGTCGCACTGTTGCCTCTTTATCTCTTTTCTATCATTAATTCAATGGTCACTGCTCCTCTAAACAGTCTGCTTTCATCCATCCACCTCTGCGACGAGTGCGTAGCACTCTCTAATGCAAGTGTTAACTGTTACTCCCAGCCCTCCATTTATGCAACAGGTCAACTCTGGAACTGTCTCCCTCTGTCTGTATTTCCTACTTCCAATGATCTCCAGTCTTTCAAACACAGTGTGCCAGACATCTCGAAATGGACTGATCTTGAATTTGGCTGTCTTTTGTATTTTTTTTTTTTTTTTTAAGGAATGTTCATGCGGACTCAGCCTTTGGTTCCTTCTTCCTCGCATAAAAAAAGCATAGGTAAATAAACATAACACATATAAACAAGTCAGACTCGGAGACAGACAGGAAAATGAAGAAAAAGAATGGTGATAATACAACAGAGAGGAGAAAGGACTAAATATAATAAAGAATTGAGAAAGAAGGAAGGAAGAAATAGGCGAAATAAGGAAAATTAAAGAGAAAAGGAAGGAGAAAAGAAGAAAATCAAAACCAGACAAGACTACAAAGCTCTCAAAGAGCGCATACCTTCGCCAATGTCAGTGCCATTAAAAAGGATCCGGATCCGCCCCCAAATTGAATCAATTCTTATTTGGTCCATGGTCCACTTTTCCACAAAATTTAATTGAAATTCAAAGAGAACTTTTGGAGATTCTGTGCGGGATACTCCAGATCCGATCATTTCTTCCTTGGCCCATGGCCCATCCTTCCACAATATTTCATCAAAATCATTTGATAACTTTTTAGTTAATCAGGACCCAGATCAGTGAATATAGGATCCGGATCCGGATCCGCCTAAAAATTCAATGAATTCCTTCTTGGTCCATGGCAAATCTTTTCACAAAATTTCATTGAGATTCATTGAAAACTTTTTGAGATACTGTGATGAATGCTCCGGATCCGGATCCGGATCCTGCCCAAAATTTAATAATTTCTTCCTTGGCCCGTAGACAAGCCGTCCACAAAATTTCATCATAATCTGTTAATAACTGTCAACAGACAGACAGACAGACAAACCAACCAATGCGGGGTAAAACATAACCTCCTTGACGGAGGTAACTAATAAAAAATGAGTCTTACAAGTACTTGGGTTGTGCGTCTGACACTTTTGTTAGAATCTCAGGCCGCTCCACCTTACTTCACCTTGGCTCCGAGTTCTTTTGTTGCTCTGTTGCTGTAATATAGTGAAGAAGGAATAGCGTTACAAAAAAGAGAAGGAAGAAAGAAAAAGACCGAAAGAATGAAAAAAAAAAAATCAAAGAAATATAAGGCACGATGAAGACAAACGATAAGGAGAAAAAAATAAGAGAGGAAAGGACAAAGATGAAAGGAAGACAGAGGGAGAGAAAGAAAACTGTGATGAAAGGATGAAAAGGAGAAAGGGAATGAAAAACAAGGTATAGAAGGGAAGGATGAAAAGGTGGAAGAAAATTAATCAAAAGGAGATGGAAAGAGAGAAAGCGAAGAAGAGGAAGGTTGAAGTATAAATGGTAAAGGAATTTAGGTAGACTTACAGCAGAGTCTCACGCCTATCTATCTAATTTCATGTGCCCTCCTACTTCTCTTGTACAGTAGCTTGTGATATTGTATAATAGTGACAAAGTGTGTGTGGCTGATTATGGTGCTGGCAGTGATGATGATGATGATGATGATGATGATGATGATGATGATGGTGGTGGTGGTGGTGGTGGTGGTTATATAAGTTACCACAGTTACCAACGACGGTACTTAGCTCGGCTCCTACCTGTTTTCTAGCTTGCGACGTAAGTGGTATCTTTATCGAATCTATCTGTTGATGATGTTGATGATGATGTTGATGATGATGTTGATGATGATGGTTACGGTGATACCATGAAAATAATAAGTGAACCGACCAACCAACCTTTTAATGAGACAATAAACAAGGACTGGATAAAGTTGGTACTCACACAGGTAGACCAGACAGGTATTGCACAACTCCTTACCTGAAACAATAGACAATATTATACAGACTGCATTATTGGATTACACAAGAATATATGACAAGGTAATAAATGAAAAGGGGGGAGGGAAGAAAGAAAATGAGTTGCAAATGGTAATGGTGATAACTGTGTACACCTGTAGTAGTCTCAGACCGCTCCACCTTACTCCATCTTTTTGTCGACCTCTCCTGTAGCTTGTGACCATGTAATATTGTGGAGAAAGAAAATGGAGCAGAATATGAGTATGAAATAAAAGGAAAGGGACTGAAGGAAAGAAAATGGTAGAAAAAGGATGAAAAAAGAAGCTGCGAGAGACGGAATGAATAAAAAAAAGAAATTCAAAATACAAAAAAAAAAAAAAAAGAAAAAGAAAAAGAAAGCAAGACAGAGTAGAAAGAGAGAGAGACGCAAGGTAAGAAAAGGAGACACAGTGCCAGTAATGGATAGAACTCGGTACACCTGTAGTAGAGTCCCAGGCCGCTCCAGCTTACTTCATCTCGTCTCCTACCTGTCTTGTAGCTTGTGATGCTGTAATACAGATGTGGCTTTGATCTGACGTAACTAAAGGTGGTTATGGTGGTGACAATGATGATGGTGATGGTGATTTAGATTACCACTGAGGATGATACTAAGAATTTTCCGTTTGATGATGATGATGATTGATTATGATGACGATAGGGATGGTAGTAGTGGTTATGATGATGATGGTGATGTACTTTATTACTGACGATGATGACTTTACTTCAGCTCGCTCCCTACCTCCTTTTAGCTCGTAATGCTGTAATACAGAAAAAAAGTGTGAGAGAGAGAGAGAGAGAGAGAGAGAGAGAGAGAGAGAGAGAGAGAGAGAGAGAGAGAGAGGCGGAAAACAAAGTAACAATGAGAAAGAAGTCATAAGTAACAAAAGAAATACTTAGAAGAGATATACAAGAATAAAAGAAGCTACAACTAAGAAAAAAAAAATAATGTGTAGAGAGGAGGAACAGAGAAAAGAAAGAAATTATGAGAACAAAAAGAGAGTAAGAAACAAAAGGATAATAGATGGAAAAGAGAAAAAGAGGAGAAGAGATAATGAACTGAGGAAGACAAGAAAAAAGTTGTTAAGATTAGGCTCGAACTCCGGACACGTGTAGCAGAGTGCCAGGCCGCTCCACCTTACTTCACCTCATCCCCTATCTCTCGTGTAGCTTATTATGATGCAATATATTAATGGATCTGATCTAAGACAACTAATGATAATGGTGGTGGTGGTGGTGGTGGTGAGGGAGATGTCTGTTAGTTTCTGGGCTAACCTTTACCTGCTAAAATATTACTGGCCATCAATAAATACAGCAATAACTAAGGTGGTACTTATGACCTGTGGTGGAGAGCGGTCATCACGGGTATTATCATCCATATGGTTTAATTTCCGCCTCTGGCACTATGTTGAGTCCGTGTCGCAAACTATCACATTAATCGTATGCAGTAATAGGAAAGCAAGAGGAAAAGAAAGAAAGAAGAGAGACAGACAAGGAGAGAGCAAGCATGAAGGAAAGAATGAATGACAAGCTGATAAAGAAGACGACTAAGACATGAAATAGAAAATAAGAATGAAACACCATAGAAAAAGAAAAATATGAATAAAGAAAAGGAGGACAAGACACATAGAGTGAAGGTTTGAACTCGATACACCTGTAGTGGAGTCCCAGGCAGCTCCACCTTACTTCATCTCGCCTCCTACCTCTTTGTAGATTATAGTGATGCGATATAGTTATGGATGCGGTTTAAAGTAGGTAAGGGGGTGGTGGTGGTTATAGTGATGATGATGATGATAATGATGATGATGATGATGTTAATGATGATAATGAAATCTGTTAGCTTTAGTAAATATGATGAAGGATGTACTGATGATTATCGTGGTTTTGGTGGTGGTGATGGTTATGGTGGTGGTGGTGGTGGTGGTGGTGGTAATAATGATGATGATGTACAGTCGATCAAAAAAAAAATGGCACATGAGGGGTTGGATGATATGTGATATAATCAACACAACCTGTGAGGTTGCTGGATCATTAATCTATTATCATATGAATATGAAAACAATACAAACAGCGACTAGAAAACGTCACAAGCAAGCGATATATGGCATAAGCCGACTCCGCTCTTTCTTTACCCCTGCACAATTGTTGACCCTATACAGGGGTTTTATCCGCCCCTGTGTGGAGTACAACTCTCATGTGTGGGGAGGCTCCCCACATACAGCTCTTCTCAATAGGGTGGAGTCAAAGGCTTTTCGTCTCATTAAATCTCCTCCTCTTACTGACTCCCTTCAACCTCTGTCTCTTCGCCGCACTGCTGCATCTTTATCTCTTTTCTATCGCTACTTTAATGGTCACTGCTCCTCTGAACTGTCTGCTTGCATTCCTCCACCTCTACGACGGGCGCGTAGCACCCGTCTGGCAGCAAACTCTCATCCCTTTTCTGTCCAACTCTCTAATGCAAGAGTTAACCGTTACTCCCAGTCTTTCATTTATGCAACAGGTCAGCTCTGGAACTGTTTCCCTCTGTCTGTATTTCCTGCTGCCTATGATCTCCAGTCTTTCAAACGCAGTGTGTCCAGGCATCTCAAAATGATCGGATCTTGAATTTGGCTCTCTATTGTATTTTGTTTTTCTCTTGGAGGGAACTGTTACTGCGGGCTCATGGCCTTTGGTTCCTTCTTCCTCGCAAAAAAAAAAAAAAAAAAAAAAAAAATAAGCAGGGTTACCAACGTGGGCAAAAATCATCCAGCATTTTCCAACAGCCAACGTCCGTGGTGTCAAAGTGTTTGGCGCCAAGTGTGCACCGATACTTTCTGGATCCAGTGTACAGTAGGTTAGTAGTGAGGATAAATACACCCCTTCATCTACCCTCCTGCCTCTCTGCTACCTGCTGACACGGTAATATCAGGCAACAAGAAAGCAGGATGGAAGTGAAAAAAGAAGGAAAATGAGACAAAGATATGGAGACAGCTTTGTTAGCATCTCAGGCCGCTCCACCTTACATCACCTTGGCTCCTAATTCTGTTCATTGTTGAAATATAGAGAAGAAAGAGTAGAAACAACGAGATGGAAAAAGAATGAGAGAAAAGAGAAAAATAAAGAGATAGAAGGGATGAAAACATGAGAGAGAAAGGAGAAAAGAAGAAAATGGAAAGGGAAAAAAGGAAAGCGAAAGGAAGGATAAAAAAAGAAACAAAGGCTTAAGGAAGGAAATATAAGCTGGAAAATACGAAATAAAAGGAAGAATACGAAATAAAAGAGGGAATTGGACAGCTATAAGCTCAATACAAAGTCCCAGGCCGCTCCACCTTACTTCATCTCGCCTCCTACCTCTATTGTACCTTGTGATAACGTAACACAGTGGAAAAGGAAAGAAAAACAATAGCAAAGGAGTAATGAAGTAAGGACAAAAGGAAGAAAAATTACAGGAGGGAAGAAAGGAAAGGGCTAGATTTGATGAGAATATTGATGAATGTATGTGTGATGGCGGTGGAAGTAATATGCCCCCCCCCAACAATAAAAAAAGAAAACGTGTAAGAAAATTTGAGTAAAAAAGGTAGGAGATGTAAAATCAAGAAACAAAAAGTAGAGAGTGAGAGAAAGAAAGAGAGCAGGAAAAACGAAGAGAGAAAAATGGAAAGCAAGAAAAACTAAAAAAAGAGAGACAAGATGAAGTAAGAAAATAAAAGTAAGAACGTCAGTCTCGTGGTTAGGTTTGAACTCGGTCCACCTGTTGTAGAGTTCCAGGCCGCTCCACCTTACTTCACCTCGCCTCCTACCTCTTTTGTAGCTTTTGATGCTATAATATAGATGTAGACTGATCTTATGTCGCTAATAATGCTGCTGGTGATAATGATAACGATGATGGTGTTGGTGGTGATGATCATAGTGATATGTGTTGGTGGTAATGACAATTGTGTGAGAATGATGATGGTGACAGTACTGATGATGATAATGACTAGCAGTGGTGATGGTGGTAATGATGATGGTGGCAAAGACAACTGTGTGGATATTGATGATGGTGAGGGTACTGAGGTGATGATGATGATGATGATGATGATGATGATGATGATGATGAAGACGTAGGACAATAGTGATAATGAGAACCTTACTTCTCATCTCCCATCCTATCTCTTGTAACCTGCTATGTTGTAGTAATGAAAGGAGAAATGAGAAATTAAAAGTAAGGACAAAGAAAGACAAAAAGAAGGCAGAAAGTGAGGAAAACAGAAAAAAAGGAGGTTGAGCGGGAAAGGGGTGAAGGTTTGAACTAGGTACAATTGTAGTAGAGTCGAAGCCACACCACTTTACTTCATCTCGCCTCCTACCTCTCATGTAGCTAGTGATGCTGTAATATTGTGTGTAGGACTACATATTATATTTACAAATCGTAATAGATAGATAGATAAATAGATAGATAGACAGCCCTCTGCGAGCCTGGGAAAAGGAAATGAGGTTTGCAAGTTACACTGAGGAAAGCTGACGACAGCGGCCAGTAAGGAGATGATGCAGTTAGCTGTCAGCAGTCCTCTCGTGAACAAAGACCTAGTCCATCCACGAGGAACACATGTGATACGTCTCCTGTTTCACCAGAATTTAGGAAAGAGAGCTCAGAAGGGGACAAGCGATACTAGAGGCAGGTCGAAGGGGAGCAGGGCTTAGCAACTCAGAGACAGAGAGAGAAAGGGAGCGAGACTCTATATTCCGCTCTGTGTGAGAGACTTGTTAATATTTCCAAGACAAATAAAAATAGTCCCATATTATTCTTTACCTCTCCTGTCACTACATGACAAATGGGAAGCTACTCCAAGATATAAAAACCGCTCGTCCATAAATCTAAAATATATATATAACTCAACCACAAAGGAACCTACACAGTCTTTTATGACACAAAGTCATTTATGACATTTGGTAGCAGCGAACGTATACGAACCTCGTCTACGAATCAACATTCAATTCCTACAAAATATCAAGATTGAAAACAAGAATACCTCTCTCAACCAACAACACAACCAGCTCCTGACACTTCTCTCCAACCAGCCCCCTCCGTCTCCCAGATCATCATGCTGATGCAGAGGTGAAAGGATCACACGACGCCTTGCAAGTAGTTTACAAAATATTGATGCGATCTTGCAATTTCTACGACGAATCAGCGAACTACGACCATCTACAATCAACTACAATTAACAACTCTACGTCGTCTGTATAATCTTCTACACGCATCTACAAGTAGCGGCAGTCTTCATCCCACAACGAGTAAATCACTAGAGAAAAGGACCGAGAAAATATCGCCATAGGAAAACGGAACAAACAAACGAAGAGTGAGACACGACTCATAACTCATCTTACTCACTCATCTTCACTCAAGTTACTCATCGCTACTTATTCACTCACCACAGCTACCAGTGTGGGAAGTCGATGTCATCATGCGTGCTTGCTGAGGGGACGCCACGTCAGTCAACACACCAGCTGCACCACCACCCAGATCATTCTCACCACGGTACAAATTAGTGAGTTACCTCATTTATACAATACACAGTGATAGACAATAAGCTTCTGCACAAACATATAAAACGTGCTGTATAGTTACAGCTTAAATACACATATTTACTTCAGTTATCTGCATAACTCAAACACTAAATAATCACCAACAATAAATATTCTACACTGTATATATTCATTCATTTATTATAACATTTATTTACTACCAACGAGTGTTACCGTTTGTGCCTACATAAAATACGTGTTTCATACATACAACTACACATTATTACATCTACGAAGTAATAAAGAAGATATACCATCACAGTTACTCAGTGAGCGATTAAAAGAACTGTATTAAACATTTATTAATTAAAGCTACCTAGTGGAAACATATAAATTAAGTTACAAGATAAACTAGAGAGAAAAAAAAAATTGCCAACACAAATGACGTTAGCAAGAGTGAACATCTTCAACACAATCGTGAAGACAATGATTTCCACACAGTGCTGACACACATATTACCCACGATAGGTACAGGTGAACAACAAATCAGTGTATATAGTTAATATTGTATATATGTGTATATATTTTTTATATAAAATAACAAAATATGGGACTATATAATATCATTTTCAGTAATCTCTGTGCAATATAAACTAAACTTTAAAAAAGTACCTCAAGGAAATTAGCCCGTAATTATGCAACCATGAACAACATGGAAAAAGCGTACACAAGAGAAGAAAAGCAAACTATAGAAAATCAATACCCCCCCAAAAAAAAAAAAAGAAAGAAAGAAAGAAAAGTAAGATAGAAAAAAAGAGAAATAGAGTAAGATCACATAACAAACAAATGAAAATAAGTGTAAGTGTTACTACATATGCCAAAATACCACATAACCTACAAACAAAAAAGCAAATTGTTGTCTCCACAAACAAGTGGCATGACACATCATCACTATCATCGACCGCAGCATATGTTAGGACTGCAATTATTACAATTATGTAACTCCATATTATAATTATGTAACGACAAACGATTGCATTATGTTACACTAACTACAATTATGTACCTACAAACGATATGTAACAATTATGTAACGACAAACGATTGCATTATGTTACACTTTGCCAATTATGTAACAGTTGCATTAACAAGATGTAATTTTTATGTAACTTTAACTACAATTATGTAACTACAAACGATATGTAACAATTATGTAACGACAAAACAGTTGCATTAACAAGATGTAACTTTTATGTAACTTTAACTACAATTATAAGGCCAAGACACTTATAACAGTTGCATTAACAAAGTGTAACTACAATTATAAGGCCAACACAATTATGCATTAACACAATATTTTGTAACAATTCATAAAATGTTACAATTATGTATTACCACAATGTTAGTACAATATTATAAGTCATACAATTATAGCACAATTCTGTATTACCAGTATCATCATACAAGTTAGGTGAAATATTAGACATTACTAAAGTGATAACTCTATGTAATGTATAACCTAGCAGTATTACCATTGCACAATTATATGCGTACGTCTGTTGTACATGCACGTCTTACAAAGTGTTATACAACAACTATTGCATTTATTCAAATATGTATACAACTTGTTTAAAATGTAATATTACTAAATAATCACTATTTACTATGAATAATATATGTATACAATATTCATACAATTATGTTACTTTTACAATATTATGTATTTCACTTAATTAGCTTATAAGTTCATTATAATGTGTATATAGTATGTATTAATATATTAGGACTATTAACTGTCGATGGTACGCCATTTTCGCGCGGCCGAGCAGATGTAGGACTAAATATTATATTTACAAATCATAATAGATAGATAGATAAATAGATAGATAGACAGCCCTCTGCGAGCCTGGGAAAAGGAAATGAGGTTTGCAAGTTACACTGAGGAAAGCTGACGACAGTGGCCAGTAAGGAGATGATGCAGTTAGCTGTCAGCAGTCCTCTCGTGAACAAAGACCTAGTCCATCCACGAGGAACACATGTGATACGTCTCCTGTTTCACCAGAATGTAGGAAAGAGAGCTCAGAAGGGGACAAGCGATACTAGAGGCAGGTCGAAGGGGAGCAGGGCTTAGCAACTCAGAGACAGAGAGAGAGAGGGAGCGAGACTCTATATTCCGCTCTGTGTGAGAGACTTGTTAATATTTCCAAGACAAATAAAAATAGTCCCATACTATTCTTTACCTCTCCTGTCACTACATGACAAATGGGAAGCTACTCCAAGATATAAAAACCGCTCGTCCATAAATCTAAAATATATATATAACTTAACCACAAAGGAACCTACACAGTCTTTTATGACACAAAGTCATTTATGAAGGAAAAGCTACGAGAAAGGCAAGGAAGAATGAAAGAAGAAGCTACAAAATAAAGGGATCAAGGAAGAAGCATAGAGAGGAAAAGGAAGCACAGATAAAAGGGACAGGAAATGGGTTGAGGATAGAGCTCATTACACACACAACAATCCCAGGCCTCTCCACATTACTCCATCTTGTCTCCTACGTCCGTTACATATGTAGCGCTCTATGAAGATATATACAACTAGCTAGATGATGACGATGTGTGTGTGTGTGTGTGTGTGTGTGTGTGTGTGTGTGTGGAAGGCTGATATGATGAAATAGAGAAAACAATAAATGAAGTTAAAAGAAGACAGGGGCAAAATAAATAAAATAATGCAAAAGGAGAAGAAAATACATGAAGAAAGAACGTGAAAAGAAAAGGAACTATAAGAAGCATCAAGGAAAATAATAAGGATAAGTAAGAGGAAACTTTAAAAGAAAGATGAAAAGGAGCTAAGCGCTGTTGTGGGTGGAACTCTAGATACCTTTGTTAGAATCTTAGTCGGCTCCATCCTACTGCACCTTGGCTCCTACCTCCCTTGTTGCTTTGTTGCTGTAATATATTGAAGAACGAAAAGACAGATGCAATGAAAAGGAGAGAGAGAGAGAGAGAGAGAGAGGAAAATAAAGAAATGGTAAAACAGGAAAAACATCGGGAAGATGAAAACTGAGACACTGGGAATGATGATGGCAATGATGATGACTATGAAACTACTGGTTCTGGTAGTGATGATGATGGTGATGTATATACAGCAGTGTAGGAGTGATAACAATAACTTTACTTCATCCCGCCTCCTACCTGTTGTGTAGCTTGCGATGTTGTTATTATAAAAGAGAAAGAAAAGAGGGAGAGAGAGAGAGAGAGAGAGAGAGAGAGAGAGAGAGAGAGAGAGAGAGAGAGAGAGAGAGAGAGAGAGAGAGAGAGAGAGAGAGAACGAAAGAGGGCGGAAAACCAGACATAAATTAATAACAGGAAAACTAGAATGTAAAGAAGTGAGAACTAAGAAAAAGTGATAAAGAACTGGATATAGAAATGAACAAGAGAAAAAAAAAAAGGAAAACAGAGAGGATGATAAGAAACAAAAAGATAGCAATTGAAAAAGAGAGGGAAGGAGAAGTAAAAAAGGAGAATAGAGGAGACAGAAGCACTTACTAGACCGAACTCGGTACACCTGTAGTTGAGTCCCAGGCCGTCCCACCTTACTCCATCTTGTCTCCTACCTGTCTTGTAGCTTGTGATGCTGTAATATAGTTATGGATCTGATCTAATGTACTTGATGATGATGATGATGATGATGACTATTATTAATTTTAGATTAGTTTTAATGATCTGACATTTACTGTATGGATAAAAATGATGATGATGACGACCGTCATGTTTAGCATTGTAATAATGATGATAATACTCAAACTTTATATCTCCTCTTACTTCTCCTCTAGCCTTTGATGCTATAATGTAATGATGAGAGAGAGAGAGAGAGAGAGAGAGAGAGAGAGAGAGAGAGAGAGAGAGAGAGAGAGAGAGAGAGAGAGAATGGGATATCAAAATTGAGGAAAAAGGGAAGAAAAGGAAAGGGTAAAAAGAAGACAGAGAAGGAAAAGGAATAAAAATATATACGATAGAAGAGAGAAGAAGTGACAAGAAGAGAGAACGACAGTGAAAAGAACCATAAGGAGCATAAAAGAAAGTAATGAGGAGAAATAAGAAAAAAAATCAAAAGGAGGAACTCCGATGAATGGTGGAACTCGAGATGCCTTTGTTGGAATCTCAGGCCGATCCATCTTACTCCACCTTGCCTCTTGCTTCTCTTGTAGTTCTATTGATATAATAGAGTGAAGAACGAGAGACAGGAAGAAACAACAGACAGAAGTACAAGGCGCTAAGAGAGCTCATACCTCCGCCAATGCCATTGCCATTCAAAAGAATCCGGATCTGTCCCAGAATTTAATCTTTATTGCTCCATAGGTCACCTTTCCACAAAATTTCATTGGAATTCACTGAGAAGTTTTGGAGATATTGTTCGGGATACTCCAGATCCGGATCAGGATCCGTCCCCAAATTTATCATTTCATCTCTGGCCCATGGCCAACCCTTCCACAAAATTTCATCAAAATCCGTTCATAACTCTTTGAGCAATCCCGCATCCGGATCAGTGGATATAGGATCCGGATCCGGATCAGCCCTCAAAATCAATTCCTTTTTAGTCCACGAGGCATCTTTCAACATTTCATTGAAATTCATTGAAAACTTTATGGGATATTGTGCGGGATACTCCTGACCCGGATTCGGATCCCGCCCAAAATTTCATCATTATTGGTTCATGGTCCATGCTTCGACAAAATTTCATTAAAATCCGTTCATAGCGTTTTCGTACGTAATCCTGTTAACAGAGAGAGAAAAAAACAAACAAGCAAACGCGGGGTAGAATATATACCTCTTGGCGGGAGTAAATGAAATGGAGTAAATGAGAAAAAAGAAAGGGGAAAATATATATAAGGAAAAAATAGGTAAAAGAGAAGAAACTAAAGAAACTAAAAGGAGAGCAAAAATGAAAGAGTATGCAACATGCAGCAAAGAGAGAGAGAGAGAGAGAGAGAGAGAGAGAGAGAGAGAGAGAGAGAGAGAGAGAGAAATGGTAATGGATTTAACGAGAAATTGTAAAGGATTTAACTCAGTACACCTGTCGTAAATGGCCCAGGTCGCTCCACCTTACTTCATCTCGCCGCCTGTCTCTCCTGCATCTTGTGATACTTGAACATAGCTGTGAACTTGATCTAGTGATGATGATGATGATGAATATGATGATGATGGAAGTATGGTGGGGGTAGTAATGAAGATGATGATGATGATAGGGGAATTTGTGGTTGTGGTAGTGATGATGAGGTATATACGTACAGTAGGTTATTAATGATGATAATAACCTTACTTCATCCCGTCAACTACCTCATTTGCAGCTTCTGATGCTGTTAATATAAAAGATGAAAAAAAGACGAAGAGATAGAGGACGAAAGAAGGAGGAAAAAACAAATAAATAACAACTAATACAAAGTAGAAAATATGAAAACTAGGAAAAAAACCCAAAGAACTGGTGGGAGAAATGAGGAAAAAAGAAGAGGGAAAAAGAAGTAGAAGATAATAAAAAGCCAAATGTATAATGAACGACGAAAGAATGGAAAGAGAAATAGAAAGACAAAAAAAAAAGAGAAAGAAAAAGAAACTGGGAAAGAGAAAAGAAAAGGAGACAAGACTACGCGCTTGAGTGGAACTCGGTACACCTGTAGTAGAGTCCCAGGCCGCCCCACCTTACTCCATCTTGTCTCCTACCTGTCTTGTAGTTTGTGATGACGTAATATAGTTATGGGTTTGATCCAATCTTCCTAGTGATGATGATGACGACGATGATGATAGTTATTATTATTATTTAGTTTTAATAATACGTGTATGGAGAAAGATGATGATGGTAATGATAAGGATGATGGCGATGATGACTGTGATGTTTATTAGGTTAATACTGATAATAATAACCTAATTTCATATCGCCTCCTATTTCTCCTCTAACCAATGATGCTGTAATATAACTGTGTGTGTGTGTGTGTGTGTGTGAGAGAGAGAGAGAGAGAGAGAGAGAGAGAGAGAGAGAGAGAGAGAGAGAGAGAGAGGAAAATCAGATATAAATGGGAAAGGATTTAATTCAGTACACCTGTCGTAAATGTCCCAGGCCGCTCCTCCTTACTTCATCTCGCCTCCTGTCTCTCTTGCACCTATTGATACTTGAACATAGTTGTTACTTTGATCTTATGCAGCTAATAGTGATGACGATGATGATGATGATGATGATGGAGAAGAAACGAAAATGAAAAAGAGCAAAAATGAGCTGCCGTTCTTAAAGGGTCGAACTCGAGACATTTTTTTTAGAATCTCAGACGCTTCACTTTACTTCACCTTGCTTCCAGTTTCTCTTATAGTTTGACTGATATAGTGTACAGTAGCTAAGAAATGAGACAGAAAAAAGGGAGTAGTTTGAGTGATGGAAAGTAGTGAAATGAAACACAAAGGAAAAACAGAGAAAAAAGAAATAAAAAAGGAAACAATAGGTGAAATCCAGGAAGGGAAAAGGTGAAAGTAGTAAAGGATCAATGGAAGAAAACGAAAAAGAAAGATAGAAAGAATGGGGATGAGAAAGAAAAAAGGTGGGGCTGAAACAAAAACAAAGACTGGAGGAATAAATAAGTGAAATTTTTGGCGTCTGGTGGTTTAGTAAGTAACTATTGCGCTCCAATCGGATTGAACCAGTGAAGGTTTATATCCAAGGGATGGTTGGGGTTGATTGCTCATGTAATGCCACTCAGGGATGAGTGAGGCTTCTCACTCTCATCTTAAATGCCGGGACCAACTGCTTAGCCCCGGGCTCCTACGCTTCTCATGGGGCAACGTAGGATTGGATGATGATGATGATGAAGAAACGTAAAAAGTAAACTACAAATGAAAGAGAAGGGAAAAAAATTGGGAGACAAGAAAGAAAAGGGAGGCGAGAATGAAACAAAGGGTAGACACAAAGAACATCAGAAAGGTGAGCGAAAGAGCAGGAGACAGAAGGGAATAGCAAGAAACAGAAAAGAAAAAGAAGGAAAAAGGAGAGGAAGTTTGTGAGGTGTGGTTCGTACTCGGTACAGTGATAGCAGAGTCCCAGGCCGCTCCACCTTACTTCATCTTGTCTCCTACCTCTGTTGCTGCTTGTGATGTTGTAATGATGTTGTGACTTCAGGGTTCCTAATGATGGTGGTGGTGGCGGTGATGATGGAATGTTGGTGAAGGCTACCTTTGATGGGAAAAAATGAAACTGCATGGACAATAATAATGATGATGATGATGATGATGATGATAGTGATGGCTGTAATGATGATGATGATGAATGATAATGATGACTAATGATGATGACAATGATGATTATGACGATGAATGATGATAGTGGTTGATGTAGTAATGATGATGATGATGATGATGATGATGATGATGATGGTCGTTGCAATGATGGTGATGGCACCGTACAAATTACTTTTCACGATAAGCTCAAAACGACAACAATCACGTGTAATTCCTCCACTACTTACCTAATATAACACTCCCCCGTCTTCTTGACCCCTTCGTCGTCATCCGCACGCCCACTCGAAGCCACACACCCCTTGATTCCAGTACTAATATTCTTGTTCTTCTCTTCACACACACACACACACACACACACACACACACACAAAAACAGACACCCAAGGGCACCACACTCCAAGAGCAGAGTCTGTCACTATCCGGGAAACAGCAGCTCATAGCCGGCAAGTGTCCCCAGATGAGGTTGCCATTATTTGTTCAACTGATTTAAATAAAGACTAAAACACACAGCCACCACCCTTCCTGCTTTTCTACTGACAATTTCATCTATATGACTGTCTAGCTCAGTATTTTGTAGAGACGCTGAGGATTTGTTGGTAAAAAACGTGTGTATGATATTTATTAATGGTGTCAGCGTACTAGTACTATCACGATCCTAAGTTTCTTTACCCCCCTGAGTGGAGGAAGGTCGAAGCCAAAGTTAAAGAAATGACGGGCCACCGAACACAGGCCAGTTCATGATGGAGGGGTTCACTAACCTGAAGCTTAGGATAATAAGAATCACCCGGATGAAACACACGAGCCTATTTATGAATCACGGTATCATGAACCATTATTAGTATTGTATACTGGCAGAGTCCGATCATCTGGTCTTGCTACAACCTTGGCTTCGACCTTCTTCCACTCAAGGGGGTAAAGAAACTTTGGATCGTGATAGTACATATTTCACGGCTTCTTTGCCACCCCCCTCAATCGCAGATTACTTCTCGCATGTCTTAATAAACCCCATCTAATTACAAGCCTCAAATGACACCTCCGCCATTAACTGCCATATATAATACCAGGAGAGGTGAGAGAATAGCTGTACATTTCTGAGTAACATTTAATTTGACCATCTCCTCCAATGCGCATCCAGATATCACGCATCTCCCCCCCACCCCCAAATCAGCCCATCCTCACCTCCCTCTACTCCCTTCCCCCTGCCCCTACCCCACATCCATCCACTCCCCCCTCCCACCTCCATCTACTACCACTCAGCAACCCCTCTTATGAACCTGGTGACCTAAAAGTTTGGTGTGTTTAAATTCAGGAAAGTTTCTAATGATTAAACAGCCAAGTAAAGAACATTGTGATGTGACTGAATGTGTTGTTGTGTGTTAAGAGTCAGGCAAGTTTTCGTTTTTTATATTTTCAGTGCTTTCCCTTTCACTACCAACCTTTCTCTCCCTCTCCTCATCGCATCACCCCTCCTCATTTCCCCCTCCCCCTCCTCATTCACCCTCCACTTCTTCTGTCTCTTTTTCAACTTCGAACCAGCGCTTGCAACTGCGTGAGTACAGCAGCTTACCAAGTGAGTATCTCTCTCTCTCTCTCTCTCTCTCTCTCTCTCTCTCTCTGACACATAAATGAAAGAATTAAACCTTTCAGCATAAGACCTCCCTCCCCACTCCAAAGAAATCATTGGTAGGCACAAGGAACACACACACACACACACACACACACACACACACACACACACACACACACACACACACACACACACACTTCTAAGTCATTTACAGGCTGCACATCGCCAAGTCTATCTTCCTCAGTATAATCCTGCCAAATATTTCCCTCTTGCTGCTTCAGACAATTATATTCGTCTTTCGCGAGACAAATCATAATGAAGTAATTAGAGGCAAACTTCACTATGCCCTTCAGTTTGGTCTCTTTTATATTCCATTCCCAAGTTTTTGATTTATTTTGCTACTAATGATAATGAAACTAATAATAATAATAATAATAATAATAATAATAATAATAATAATAATAATAATAATAATAATAATAATAATAATAAAAATAATAATAATAACAACAATAATAATAATAATAATAATAACAATAATAGAGACCTTACTAACCCATCGATTTATTTTTGTTTAATGCCAGCAATCAATATAATTTTTTTCCGAGAAAACAGCAGTCAAAAGCAGGAAAAAAAAAAAACATCTCAAACAAAACTTTTCTCTGATATTGTATCTTTTTCTATTAACTTTCGTTATCCTAAAACCTGATTTTTTTTTTTTTTGAGTGAAGCCTTGTAGTTATAAGGCTTCAAAAAAAAAAAAAAAAATTTTTTTTTTTTTTTTTATATGGTCGACTCTGGGCATAGGCATCACAGCCTGCTCCCAAGGCCCAGTAGTCCTCCTACATATCATACACCTCGACATGTCACCACTTCGGCACTAACACCCACCGTCCATACTGAACACATGCTAGGGCTGTCTCATACAGGACTGGTGTATTGGTATTAGCGGGGGTATTTTTACATGTCGGCGGGTCTTCTGGTAGATCGGTAAAGTCTGCTTTACATGAAATTCAAATCCTTAAACTGTTCCCTGCCCCAGCGGGAATTTGAACCTGGGTTCGGTAGGACCGCAGGCCACCTCTCTACCGATTGAGCCACGCCTCCCCCGCTACTGGTTCATCTGGGAATTTTCTCCCCGCAGATACATTGCAATATTATTTTTCAGTAAAGAGACAGACTAGCTCTCAAAAGGTTATCTTCATTATCATCATCATCAACAGCATCAGCACCATGATCATCATCATCATTATAGTATCAATATTAAAAGCATTTTTGTTATTATCATTATTATAATATTACAATAATAATAATAATAATTATTATTATTATTATTATTTCAGTGTCCAAATCTACGTACGGACTCCATAGTTCGTTACCTAAGGCCCACATTCTCGTGGGTTAAGAAGGTCCCTAACACCTTTCCCTAAGCGATTTATTTCGCTTATTACACCTTTCTGTCCTCTTCCGTGTTACACATATCCTTCCAACAACGTCATACTCTGCATAAATAACAGACAAAAGGATATTAACCAGCTATATCCGAAAACAAATCGCTAAAGAAGAAGTGTTAGGGAATACAAGCCCGAGCGCCGGTGCTGACGTGTTAAGAAAAGATTTATCACATTCGAAGACGGTGTTATGTAGAGATCAGTGAGAGAGAGAAGGATGGCGTGAGGGGTATCGGTTATGGTAGTGGTGGTGGAGATATGGTGGAGGTATGGTAGTGGTGGTGGAGATATGGTGGAGGTATGGTAGTGGTGGTGGAGATATGGTGGAGGTATGGTAGTGGTGATGGAGAAATGGTGGAAGTATGGTAGGGGTGGTGGAGAAATGGTGGAGGTATGGTAGTGGTGGTGGAGATATGATGGAGGTATGGTAGTGGTGATGGAGTTATGGTGGAGGCATGGTAGTGGTGGTGGAGATATGGTGGAGGTGTGGTAGTGATGGTGGAGATATGGAGGAGGTATGGTAGTGGTGGTGGAGATATGGTGGAGGTGTGGTAGTGATGGTGGAGATATGGAGGAGGTATGGTGGAGGTATGGTAGTGGTGGTGGAGGTATGGCGGAGGTATGGTAGTGGTGGTGGAGAGAAGGAGGAGGTACGGTAGTTGTGGTGCAGATATGATGGAGGTATGGTAGTGGTGGTGGAGATATGGTGGAGGTATGGTAGTGGTGGTGGAGAAAAGGTGTTTTTTTTTGTAGTGGTGGTGGAGAAATGGTGGAGGTATGGTAATGGTGGTGGAGAAAAGTTTTTTTTTTGTAGTGGTGGTGGAGAAATGGTGGAGGTATGGTAGTGGTGGTGGAGAAATGGTGGAGGTATGGTAGTGGTGGTGGAGAAAATGTGTTTTTTTTTTGTAGTGGTGGTGGAGAAATGGTGGAGGTATGGTAGTGACGGTGGAGGTGTGGTAGTTGTGATGGAGAAATTGTGGAGGGATTTTTTTTTCAAGTGCTACGAAGAAGGGGGCTAAGATGCGAATGAATGTGTTTGAATGGATGAGTAAATGGCGAGTGTGTCGTCCTGTCTCGGCTACATCCCTTTCCTTGGGGGAAGCAGCCTAGGTATATAGATAGATAGATAGATAGGAAAAAGGAACCAAAGGCCACGAGCCCGCAAAACTGTTCCTTCCAAGAGAAAAACAAAATACAAGAGAGAGCCAAATTCAAGATTCGATCAGTTCGAGATGCCTAGACACACTGTGTTTGAAAAATTGGAGATCACAGCTAGCAGGAAATACAGAAAGAGGGAGACAGTCCCAGAGTTGACCTGTTGCATAAATGAAGGACTGGGAGTAACGGTTAAGTCTTGCATTAGAGAGTTGGACAGAAAAAGGATGAGAGTTTGCTGCTAGACGGGTACTACGCGCCCGTCGTAGAAGTGGAGGAACCCAAGCGGACAGTTCAGAGAAGCAGTGACCATTGATGTAGCAATAGAAAAGAGATAAAGATGCAACAGTGCGGCAAAGAGACGGAGGTTGACGGTAGCCAGTAAGAGGAGGAGAGTTGATGAGACGAAAAGCCTTTGATTCTACCCTATTGAGAAGATTGTATGTGGGGAGCCTTCCCACACATGAGAGTCGTACTCCACACAGGGGGGAGATAAAACACGTGTATAGAGTCAACAATTGTGCAGGGGTAAAGAAGGAACGGAGTCGGCTTAGCACACCTAATCTCTTGGAAGCAGATTTTACAAAAGATGTAGTACGGTATGATCTTTCCAAGACAAGTCCCGAGTGAATGAAACCCTAAGCATGTTCAAGGATGGTGCAGGACTGAGCTGGATATTATTAAACATTAGTGGGTACACCTGTGGAAGATTTTGCCGGGTTGATAGGTGGAAGAACTGAGTCTTTGATGCATAAAAAACAACAAAATTATTTTCACCCTAGTCAGAGATACGAGCCAAATCAGACATTTCGAGTTTTAGTGATTGAGAAATGGTGGACATATAGTAGTGGTGGTGGAGAAATGGTGGGGGTATGGTCCTGGGGATGGAGAAATGGTGGGTGTATGGTGGTGGTGGTGGTGGAGAATTGGTGGAGGTATGGGAGTGGTGGGAGGGTTAAGGTATCGGTTATGATACTGGCGATGAAGAAATGGAAGAGGTATGGTAATGGTGAGAGAAATGGTGGAGGTATGGTAGTGGCGGTGGAGAAATGGTGCAGGTATGGTAGTGGTGGTGGATAAATGGAGGAGGTATGGTGGTGGTGGAGAAATGGTGGAGGTATGGTAGTGGTGGTGGAGAAATGGTGCAGGTATGGTAGTGGTGGGAGGGTTAGGGTATCGGTTATGGTACTGGTGATGAAGAAATGGTAGAGGTATGGTACTGGTGGAAGGGTGGGGGTACTGGTTATGGTATAGGGGATGGAGAAATGGTGGTGAAAGATTGCTACTGGTGGAGGGATGGGGAGGTACTGGTAATAGTATTGGTGACGGGATTATGTTTCTACAGGAAGAACTAAACAAAGGTAGATTTGGGGTCCCTTTCCTTGATCATCCTACAGAAAACAGTTATAACCTGCTGTAATTTTTGCACCATAACTTAAGATTTATTGATGAAGTTAGAACAGGACAGAGGAAGATTCTCTAGCCTCCTTGTCCCTCCTGCATATCAAAACCTGACTTACGACAGGAAATTAATCGTAAGTGTGTTTGTGTATCTCTATCCAGGTGAGCATCAGACGACTTGGCTCACCTGAGAGGAAGCACAGACGTCAAAGGGTCAGCAGTGGTAATATGCTTCTAAGTTACAATTAGTGATGTGTCGTGAAGGACGGCATGCGTGTCGGTAGGGCAAATTTATAAAACACTACTAGTTTATCGTAGCGGTACACTAGGCTAATATTGAATCAATATCCAACGATTTTGTTGGGTCGAACTCGGTACACCTGTAGTTGTGTCCCAGGCAGCCCCACCTTACTCCATCTTGTCTCCTACCTGTCTTGTAGCTTGTGATGCTCTAATATAGTTATGGGTTTGATCTAATGTACCAAGTGATGATGATGATGATGGCTATTTGTATTTACCAGCCGTGAGAGAGAAGAAGGTATTGTTTTCAGTTTCTGTGTGTGTGTGTGTGTGTGTGTGTGTGTATGTGTGTGTGTGTGTGTGTGTGTGTGTGTGTGTGTGTGTGTGTGTGTGTGTGTTACCAAGATAACTTCGCAACCGCTATGGATATCATCACAGAGTTTTACAGCTCTATAATAGGGATGAAAATCTTCCAGCTGTTCGAAATTGGGGAAGGAAGGTCAAGGTCTGTGTGTCTGTTGGCACGATGACTTTACAACCGCTCAAGATATCATCACAAAATTTTAGAGGTGTGTAGTAGGGATGAAAATCTCCTACAAGTTCGAAATTCGTTATAGTAGGTCAAGGTTAAGGTAATATTCCGTGCCGCGTTATATATGAATAGGATCGCAGCTGGTGTGATTCCGCCTTTGGTAGGGCCTCCAGTAATAGATTAGTTTTAATGACAACGCTATGTATAAAATTGATGATGATGATGATGGTGGTGGAAGTGGATGATTGTGATGTTTAGTAGCGTAATACTGATAACAATAGCCTAACATCATATCGCCTCCTTCTTCTCTTGTAATGGAATGAAAGAGAGAGAGAGAGAGAGAGAGAGAGAGAGAGAGAGAGAGAGAGAGAGAGAGAGAGAGAGAGAGAGGAGGAAAAGAACTTTTAAGAAGAAAAATAAAAAGGAGCTTTCCACTACAAAGGGTAGAACTCCAGACACCTTTGTTAAAATCTCAGGCTGCTCCACCTTACTCCACCGTGGCTCGTACTTCTCTTGCTGCTTTGTTGCTTCAATATAACGAAGAAAGAAAAAAACAAAGGAAGAAAGAAGAGACACTAGGAATGAAAAGCAATAAGAAAGAGATGAGACAAAGGAAATAAAAAGATGAAATGTATAAAATGGAAAAACTGGGAATGAAAGAAGAAAACAGACACTGGTCATGACCATGATAATAATGGAGATGATGCTGGTGATGGTAGTGATATTGATGATGAAAGAAAAAAAGGAGGAAAAATAGAAAGAAATATTAGAATAAAAACCTACATGGCGAAAAAATGTGAACAAACAAAAACTGAAAAAGGATTGGAGATAGAACAGAATTAGAAAAAGGAAAGAAAATAGGAATAGGGGAAATATTAGGGCAGAAATGGTGACATGCAGAGGTTTGTGGTTTGTAGGAGGACTACTGGGCCTTGGGAGGAGGGTGTAAAGCCTATGGCCAGAGACAGACAGATAAACAAAAAAAACAAAAAAACAAAAAAAAAGCGAAGACAGGAAGGAAAGAGAACAAGTAGCGGTGCCAAGGCACAGCAAACCCAACCCCGGCCGTCATTTTAGTGTTGGCGTATAAACACAACAGGATATCTAGTCAAAGATGTCACATACAAAGTTTGGAGCATATTGGGTGGAAATTGACGATTTTATGTCCATTTAAAATTTTAGGCCCGCCTCACTTGACACTGACCCCCCTACCCCTAATTGGGGGGTGACCCCCTGATGTAATGATGGGGGAGGCGGTGGCTCAATCGGTAGAGAGGTGGCCTGCAGTCCTTACGGACCCAGGTTCGAATCCTGGCTGGGGCAGGGAACAGTTTAAGGATTTGAATTTCATTTAATCAGGCTTTACTGATCTACCAGAAGACCCGCCGACATGTCGTAAAAATACCCCCGCTAATACCAATACACCAGTCCTGTATGAGACAGCCCTAGCATGTATTCAATATGGACGGTGGGTGTTAGCGCCGAAGTGGTGACATGTAGAGGTGTATGGTATGTAGGAGGACTGCTGGGCCTTGATAGCAGGCTGTGAAGCCTATGCCCAGAGTCGGACACAAAAAAAAAAAAAAAAAAAAAAATGTTATAGGATGCGGGTGTGAAAGATGCACATTTAGGATTATGTTTCATGTCGAAATAAAGAATTTGAAAGGAGTTGTTGCGAATTGTTTTTCTTATTTTTTACTTTTTTTTTTTTTTTTTTTTTACATTTCTTGGGCCTACAGCCTTGGCCTTGGCCAACTTTGTCCCAAAATTTAATCAGGTGATCAGAAGGTCAAATCTCATCACCTCTGTGATGTTAGTCAAAATCGTACACGTAGTTTTCGCGTGGAGTTGTAAACAGACAAACAGACAGACAGACAAACAAACAAACAGAGTGAAATCAATACGCGCCCCCAAGCCTCGTAGCGGGGACGAGTAATAAAGTGAGCAAAAGGGAAAGACAAATGAAAAGGAGGTTTTGGAACAACTGGGTCGACTTCGGTACACCTGTAGTAGAGTCCCAGGCGGTCCCACCTTACTCCATCTTGTCTCCTACCTGTCTTGTGGCTTGTGATGTAATATAATTAGCTAATGTACATAGCGATGATAATGATGATGATGATAATGATGGTAGCGATGACAACTGTGATGCTGAGTAGGATATTACTGATAATAATAATATTACTTGATATCGCCCCCTACTAATCTTCTAGCTTATGATGTTGTTGTAATGGAATATGAGAGAGAGAGAGAGAGAGAGAGAGAGAGAGAGAGAGAGAGAGAGAGAGAGAAACTGGAGTAAAAACAAGATAGAGGCAAAATGAGAAGGGAAAAAGACAAAAAAAGACAAAAAGAAAGAATGAGAGAAGAATAAAATGATAAAAAAACTAAGGGTAGAAGGAAGAAAAAAGAAAAAGGAGCTCCGTCTATAATCAGGGTGGAACTCAAGACACCTTTGTTAAAATCTCAAGCCGCTCCACCTTACTCCACCTTGGCTCCAACTTCTCTTGTTGCTTTATTCCTATATTATACTGAAGAAACGACTGAAGGAATGAAAAGGAGTGAGAGACAAGAGAAAAATAAACGATAATGAAGGAAAAACCGGGAAAGATAGAAGAAAACTGAGAAACTGGTAATGATGATGAATGTAGTAGTAGTGATGATGATGGTGATGTGTATACAGTAGATTAGTGGTGATGAGAAAAACCTTACTTCATCTTGTCTATGACCAGTTATGTAGCCTGTGAAACTGTTAATGTAAAGGATAAGAAAAGGAAGAAGAGAGAGAAAACCAAAAGAAGAGGAAAAGAAATAGAATAAAACAGCAAACTTTCCAAGGCAGAAAATATGACAACCAGGAAAAAAAAACATAAAGAACTGGAGAGTAAAAGAAGGAACAGAAAAGGGAACAAGAAAGAGAGGAGAATTAAAAAACAATTGTAGAACAAACGAAAAAATGATGGAGAGAGAATGATAAAGAAAATGACGAAGACAATGGAAATGGGAAAGAAAATGAAAAGGAGACGACCGCTGTATGGGTCGAACTCGGTACACCTGTAGTAGGTTCCCGGGCCGCCCGACCGTACTCCATCTTGTCTCCTAAATGTCCTCTAGATTATGATGCGGTAATATAGTTATGGGTTTGATCTAATGTAGCCTATCTAATGCTGCTGCTGCTGCTGCTGCTGCTGCTGCTGATGATGATGATGATGATGATGATGGTAGTGATGATAACTGGGATGTTTAGTAGGTTAAAAATAATAAAGACCTAACTTCATATTGCCTCTCACTTCCTTAGCCTACGATGCTGTAATGATAGAGAGAGAGAGAGAGAGAGAGAGAGAGAGAGAGAGAGAGAGAGAGAGAGAGAGAGAGAGAGAGAGAGAGAGAGAGAGAGAAAATGGGATATCAAAATTAAATGAGAAAAAAAGGAAGAAAAAGAAAGGGTAATAAGAAGACGGAGAGGGAAAAGGAATAAAAAATTAATATATACGACAGGAGAGAGAAGAGGAGACAAGAAGAAAGAACGACAGTAAAAAGAACCATAAGACGCATAAAAGAAAGTAATGAGGAGAAGTAAAAAAAAAAAAAAAAAGGTAAAAAGGAGCAACGATGAATGATGGAACTCGAGACACCTTTGTTAGTATCTCTGGCCGATCCTCCTTACTCCACCTTGCCTCCTACTTCTCTTGTAGTTCTCTTGATATAATAAAGAACAAGAGACAGGAAGAAGAAACAACAGACAGAAGTAGAAACTGCTGAAAGAGCTCATACCTCCGCCAATGCCATTGCCATTAAAAAGGATCCGGATCCGGACCCGTGGATATAGGATCCGGATCCGTCCCGAAATTTAATCAATTCTTTATTGCTCCATGGGTCACCTTTCCACAAAATTTCATTGAAAGTCTTTGAGAAGTTTTGGAGATATTGTTCAGGTTACTCCAGATCCGGATCAGGATCCGCCCTCAAATTTAATCATTTTTTCTCTGGCCCATGGCCCACCCTTCCACAAAATTTCATCAAAATCCATTCATAACACTCCCTGCCTAGCTCTCGTGGCGAGCAGACCTCTGGCCAGTCTCTCTCGAGTTGTGAACTTTGCCTCATTTACTGAGGACCATTTTGGGGAGTTTTTCCTGCTTTTTACATTGTAAGACTCTACCTCATTTACTGAAGTAGATTATTGTTGTTTTTCTAGTTATTTAGCGAGACTCTGTCCCTGACAGATAGACCCTGACTGCTTGTGTGTGTGTTTGGGTGTGATTGTGTGTGTGTTTGCCGTGTGTGTGTGTGTTTTTTTTTTTTCCGGCTGCCGTTAGTGTCTCTTTGCGTGGTACGCAGCCGAACCCTAAAGGGGTGCCGTTAGGGTATTTCCATGAGGGGGGGCCATTAGGGCCTGGTTATAGGAAGCGCAGAGAGCAGCTCTGATAGATTACGGAAGACCCGAAAGGGGCAGTGGCAGGGCCTCCTACGTCGCCCTTTAGAGGGCGGGGAGCATAGGTAGCCCGTCACTGTAGGGACCTGCCGTTTTTTTTTGGTTTATTGTTGAGAGTGAATGTTGGTGTATCTGTTTGGGTGTCTGTGTGAGTGACGTCTGTGTGTGTTTGTCTGTGTGTCTGTCCCTCAGAGACATGAGGAGGACCCAGATCTCCAGGTCCACAGGGCCGGCCCGCCAATTCCCTTCTCAGCAGAGGACGGCTTGCCCTGCTGCCATGCCAGGCGCGAAGCAGGAGCGGCGTCTCTCAGATGCAAGCTCCCACTTGTCGACGTCTGGTGATGTCTCTGCCTCCTCTCCTTCTTGTCCGCCTACAGGGCCCGTTCCCCACATAAGGGCTGTCGTCTCAGCCCCCCTCCCCACTTTGGCTGTGCAGTTAAGGTTGCATGTGTCCATGAGGCTATGGAGGAAGCTGCTTCGGCTCTGCTTCCCATCTCTAACAACACGCCTTCTGGTGCTGTCCGTATAGCTGCCTCTCCCGCTGAATGCCCACACTGCCAGGCACCTACCACTGCCATGCCATCTCCACGCCATGGAGCCTGCACTGCACAGGCACCTATCACTGACCGTTCTCCTGCTGGAGTTGCCCTTTCTGCTAGGATTGTTGACGCTGATGGATTTAGAACTGTGGCGCGAAAACCACGGCGAGCGCCGCAGGGAAACGCCGTTTCTCCTGCATCCATGACTTTGATGCAGCGGCAGCCTCTCTTTACTCATCGCCCCTCAGTGTTGGTCGTGCCTCCTCTGCCTCCTTGCTTGTCCTTCCTGGCCTTTTGCATTCCTCTCCAGGAGGGTTACAGCACGAGCTACGATGCAGTAGCGGCACTGGAGCAACATCTGCCGGGCCTCGCAGCCATGAATTGCTATGGACGCGACGACAGCTGCGTGCTGATCCCCACCGAGGAGGAGTTGTACCTGCACCTGAAGGCAGTAGTGAAGGAGGACGTCCCAATTGTCAGGCTCGTGGAGCTCTCTCAGGACGCCCAAACTACAAAGGTGACAGTTATGGGATATCCCCGGCACATGCCGGTGGATATCCTCTTAAGGCACCCTCTTGTAGAGGCAGCGGAACGATGTCAAAACCAGCAAACCAGGGAGGAAATGCGCAGGTCTGCGTGACCCTGCGGGGGCCTCTCGTGCCATCCCTTGACCTGGGCAATTGCGGAACTTTCCATCTCCGCCCCTTCACGCTGGAACTGTTGCGCTGCTACCATTGCCACCGATACGGGCACCACCGCGTCACCTGCAACTGCCCTGTCATCTGCGGCATGTGCAGTGGCAGACACGACACAGAACAGTGCCTTCAGCAGTTCAAGGCAAAGGAACCAATTGCGGCCAAGTGACCCAATTGCTCAGGACGACACCAAGCCTGGCACCGCATTTGCCATGCAAGGGTTCAGCATGTGAACCAGGGTCGAGAGAGGCAGGTTGCTTTTGTGTGAGAGCACCAGGCCACCAGCGCCACTCCAGCTCCCTCCGGCACTTTCATCTGGGGACAGCAGCGCCGCCCTCTTGCTCAATGCCCACCAGCACTTAGCGACCAGGACTTCCCTCCCTTGCCCTCAGCTCTCACAGTGGGCCAGACCACAGCAGAGGTCCACCACCCGCCGCCGCATGTCTCGCCACTGCCTCCCACTGCAGTGTCCAGTCAGCCACCAACTGTTCTGCCACCACCACCCAGCTCCACCCCCAGCTCACCCACTGCTCCTGCTTCCCTAGTCCTCGCTTTCTCGGTGGAGGATCTGCGGGACCTGGGTTCTCAGATTGCGGTGGCTGTAGCCAAAGCCATCTCCCTCAAACTGGGGATCACTCTGAAGGCGGCACCGATTGCCTCTGCTGCCGATCGCATCATCAATCACGCGATCAACGTGAAGTTGCATGGCCTCAGCACCCATCCTGCCCCTCGCCACTCAGCTCGCTCCACAGGGGGGCCACGGACTCCCCCACGCAGGCCGGCTCACTCTTTCAAGCGAGCCAAGCCCCAGACTGCCATTGCCCCATCTTCCACCCCTCAGCAGAGTCTACCTCATCCCCTTCAAGGGCAAGAGCCGACGCCCTCAGTGGCGACCTCAGCAACCATGGCCTCACCTCGGATGCCAGAGGATGACCGTCTCTGTCTCCAGACGGCGGGATGGCTCCCCCCTTCGACTCCTTCATTGGAACTGTCTAGGAGCACGGCATAAGCTCCTGCTTTTACAGGAGGCAGCCGCTAGGGACCGCCCTCATATTGTCCTACTGCAGGAGACCCTGCTCCCAGATACTTCCACTTTTCATCTCTCGGGTTACACCACCCACCTCCTCCCATATGTTCATGGCGTTACACTGGGATGTGCCGTTCTGGTTCAGGACCACATTGCGTGCAAAGATTGTGAACCCCTTCCTTTCTGTGGACCTGATGTGGAGGTCCAGGGCGTGGTTCTTCACCTGGCGATGTTGTCCTTGACGGTATACAACGTATACCGAAGTCACAGGGGCCTCTTGGAAATGGGAGACTTGTTCTCCCAGGCTGCCAAGGGTGCTGTGTACGTCGAGGGCAACTTTAATGTCCACTATGCCCTTCTCTCATCGCCTCTTCTGTCCAATGAAGCAGGGCAGCACATCTCCATGGTACTGGAGGAGATGGATGGTGTATCCCTTTTGAACGATCCTGGAGTTGCCACACACATAGGTGGGGGCCGTCTTGACATGTCTTTTGTGTCGTCCCCCCTAGCAGGCTCAGCAAACTGGTCTCTCCATCCCCATCTCACTAGCGACCATTTTGCAGTCGAAGTCACATTACCGATGGTTCCACTTCCGCCCCCCCCCCCTCCCTCCACCTAGGTGGGATCTCCACAGAGCTGACTGGTCGGCTTTTGCCCGTGCATTAGCTGCGGTCTTTGAGGCGTCTCCTCCTGCCCCGGACCTTGAGAGCCGAGCGGATCAAGTAGCCAAAGCCTTTTCTCAGGCGGCCTCTCTCACTATTCCACTGCAACAACGATCCATGCAGTCCTATCGAGACAGCTGGATTTACTACGACAGGGTCAGGGAGTTGAATAACAGTCTGAATGCTGTGTGCAGGCAGTACTGGCAGCGCCGTACATCCCTGCACCGTCGGTATCTGGCCGCTGTCACGTGCCACGTGACGTTGGAAAAGCGTCGCCTTAAGGAGGAGGTGTGGATTAGATGGTGTCGTATCTTGGATTCTCACTCCACTCTCCGTGAGATGTGGAGGAGAATCCTGTTCATCTCTGATCCATGTCCTCCTCACCCGCAGTCACACTCTGACCCTGCTACTGAAGCCAGCCGTCTCGCCCAGCACTTCGCGGACCGTTCCTTTTCCCACAATCTTCCGCAACCTATCCGAGCCCGACAGAAGCAGCTGTCGGCTTCTCGTGTCACTGCTGTACAGGTTGCCTGTGCCAGACCTGATCCCACTGATCATCCTATCACCAGCAGGGAGCTTTGTAAGGTGCTGCGACACAGGACCGACACTGCACCCGGGCTCAACGGGCTCGTTTACTCGCTTTTGTCAAATGCTGGAGATTGTGGTAGTGAGAGACTACTTGATCTGTTCAATCTCTCGTGGGCTGAGGGCCGTTCGCCGAGGTTGTGGAAGACAGCTGTCATCCACCCGATTCCAAAACCTCGCGATCCCAGTGCCATGCACTATATCTCACTCCTTAGCTGTGTGGCTAAGACAGCAGAAAGGGTTGTGCATGCACGCCTTGCCTGGCATCTGGGACCGTTGCACCAGAGGACTTTTGCGTACCATCCTGGCAGGAGTGCTTCTCACTGCCTCGCTTCTTTCCTCGGGGAGCTTCGAGGTGGATGGGGAATGGCTGTCTTGACCTCGAGAAGGCCTTTGAGCTGGCAAATCCTCTTGCCATCCAGGCAGCCCTTGCGGACCGGGGAGTTGGGGGTAGACTCTTATCATGGGTGGGAGATTTCTTTCAGCAGCGGACGGCGGGGGTCAGATGCCAGGGGCAGCTCTCCCCTTTTTATGGACATCAGAATGGCACCCCCCAGGGGAGTGTTCTCAACCCCTTGCTATTGAATATACTTGTGGAAGGGCTCCTGATGGTGGACTATGGCCCCGGCGTAACAGTACTTATATATGCAGACGATTTGGCACTTGTCTTCCCGAGGGGGGACTGTTTCACCCAGGTGCCAGTTGCATTCTCTCGGCTGCATACCAAGTGCAGCGAATTTGGGCTGAAAGTCAACCTCGAGAAGACTAAGTGCCTACCTTTCCGTCTCCGCCCTCCAGGTTGTCCACTCTTGCTTGGTGGCCAGTGCATTGAGACTGTCACGCTCCATCGCTACGTGGGAGTTTACTTTGACCAAAATCTCACTTTCAAAAAACACATAAAGTACCTGCAAGAGCGGGCCGCAACCCGCACTTCCGCTTTTCGCTTCCTTTCACACCGCAGTCTAGGGGCGTCTTATGATGTCCTATGCACCTTTTATGTCTATGCCATCCGCTCCCTCGTAGATTATAGTGCCATATGCCCCACAGGTCTTGCCCCACATGTTTCTCAGTCTTTGGAGGTGCTTCAGAAAGAAGCACTCCGTATTATGCAACATGCGCCACGACGGACTAGGCTGGTTAGCTTGCACCTAGAAAGTGGGTTTCCATCACTTGCCCACAGAATTGCTTTGCGTGCGACAGCTGAGACGCTTCGGCTAGTATATCGCCATCCATACTTACCGGTCTGAATCTTACTTCAGCGTCTAGCAAACTGGCCTCCTGACCCGCTCCCCCATCGTGACTGGGCTCGGGCCATCACGACTCTACTTCATGACTTGGGTGTGGCTTCAGAGGTGTGCAGTGATCACGAGCTAGACTGTTCGGGTTACTCGCCTCCCTCCCCCTGGTCGCCTCCCCCTTTCACTGTCATTTATCCCTCGGTGTCCAGGCCTTGCCACTCCATTCCGGCCATCCTCCGGCAGGAGAGTCTTAGTAGCATCGCTGCTATCAACTCCACGACTTCAGCAGTCTAGTATACAGATGGCTCAGTCTCGTCTGATAGCTCAGCAGGGGCGGCTTTTGTTTCTGGACAATGTACAGAATCCTGGGGCATCTCCACAGGAGTCTCGGCTTTCCAGGCGGAGCTGGTGGCTCTTCTTGGTGCCTTGCGCCATCCTTACAGACATCAACATCAGTGTGTTGTTTTCCAAACCGACTCACTCTCCACCCTTCAGTGCCTGGAGTCTCTCTCCCTCTCATCCCACCGGTTCCGGCTCACTGCCATATATACTGTTTCTTCCCTCAACCAGCAGTGGGGTGGCTCAGTGACTTTTCAATGGGTCCCTGGGCATGTCGGACTTAAGGGAAATGAGCTGGTGGACAGAACTTCACATGCAGCTAGCACTCTCCCTGCTGTCACGTTTCCGCTCAGACCTTGTGCCACATGAGTCCTCTCAGTGGTAGCTACCGCCCTCTCAAGACGTACTAGGGACGACCATCACCTATGTATTGCTGAGGGCTCGCACTCGGCCGCCTGGTATGTGGCGGCCACATCGTATACTCCTCTTTCCATACCGACTGGCCTACCTTACTACATATTAGTTAGAATACGGCATCTCTGCCTAGGCTTCCTGTGTTATAACCAGGTTGCCGGCTTAGATCCTGAACAGTGCCCCCATTGCTATGCACGGTCTGCCGAACAACTCTGTTATTACCTGCTCGACTGCCCGGCAACCGCCCCACTTCATACAAGGCTTGACGGTGACTTCTCTCGTACTGGTGACGATATCTTTGATGCGGCTCGGGTCGTTGGCAGGGTACCCTTCCAGAGGCTTTTACACATAGTGAGAAATTATCCTCCTCCTCGCTAACTGCCGTCCACTTTCTCATTGCTCTAGGATACTTTTTTTTTTTAATGCTTCTTGTCATTTCTTACTCTGCCTATCACTGACGGGCTTTCAGTTTGCCTGTGTCCCACCAGGTGTGGGCGAATATAAACAACAACAACAACAACAACCATTCATAACTTTTTGAGTAATCCGGGATCCGGATCAGTGGATATAGGATCCGGATCCGGATCAGCCCTCAAAATTAATCAATTCCTTTTTGGTCCATGGGGCATCTTTCCACAACATTTTATTGAAATTCATTGAAAACTTTTTGAGATACTGTGCGGGATACTCACGATCCTGATTCGGATCGCGACAAAAATTTTATCATATATTCATCGGCTCATGGTCCATGCTTCCACAAAATTTCATTAAAATCTGTTCATATCTTTTTACGTAATCCTGTTAACAAAAAGATAGAGAGAAAGAAAAACAAACAAATGCGGGGTAGGACATATACCTCCTGGCGGAGGTAAATGAAATGGAGCAACAGAGTAAAGAGAGAAAGGGAAAAAATATAAAAAAGGAACACAATTGGGAAAAAAGAAAAAATGAAACTAAAAAGAGGAGATAAAAAATGAAAAAGTATGCGACTTGCTGCTGTGAGAGGGAGAGAGAGAGAGAGAGAGAGAGAGACTGTAAAGGATTGAACTCGGTCCTGTGTATCTATCTATAGCCCGACGCCCTAATCCCGCTCCATCTTACTTCATCTCGCCTCCTGTCTCTCCTGCATCTTGTGATACTTGAATATAGCTGTGACCTTGATCTAGTGATGATGATGATGATGATGATGGAAGTATGGTGGGTGTAGTGATGAAGATGTTGATGATAATGGAATTTGTGGTCGTGGTAGTAGGTTATTAATGATGATAATAACCTTACTTCATCCCGTCAGCTACCTCATTTGCAGCTTCTGATGCTGCTAATATAAAAGATGAAAAAAAGACGAAGAGATAGAGGACGAAAGAAGGTGGAAAAAACATAAATAAATAACAACTAATACAAAGTAGAAAATATGAAAACTCGGAAATTAACCCAAAGAACTGGTGTGAGAAATGAGGAAAAAAGAAGAGGGAAAAAGAAGTAGACGAGAATAAAAAGCCAAATGTATAATGAACGACGAAAGAATGGAAAGAGAAATAGAAAGACAAAAAAAAAAAAAGAAAGAAAAAGAAACTGGGAAGGAGAAAAGAAAAGGAGACAAGACTACGCGCTTGACTAGAACTCGGTACACCTGTAGTAGAGTCCCAGGCCCCCCCACCTTACTCCATATTGTCTCCTACCTGTCTTGTAGCTTGTGATGATGTAATATAGTTATGGGTTTGATCCAATCTTCCTAGTGATGATGATGACGACGATGATGATAGTTATTATTATTATTTAGTTTTAATAATACGTGTATGGAGAAAGATGATGATGATAATGATAAGGATGATGGCGATGATGACTGTGATGTTTATTAGGTTAATACTGATAATAATAACCTAATTTCATATCGCCTCCTATTTCTCCTCTAACCAATGATGTTGTAATATAACTGTGTGTGTGTGTGTGTGTGTGTGTGTGTGAGAGAGAGAGAGAGAGAGAGAGAGAGAGAGAGAGAGAGAGAGGGGGGGGAATCAGATATAAATGGGAAAGGATTTAATTCAGTACACCTGTCGTAAATATCCCAGGCCGCTCCTCCTCACTTCATCTCGCCTCCTGTCTCTCTTGCACCTATTGATACTTGAACATAGTTGTTACTTTGATCTTATGCAGCTAATAGTGATGACGATGATGATGATGATAATGATGATGATGATGATGATGGAGAAGAAACGAAAATGAAAAAGAGCAAAAATGAGCTGCCGTTCTTAAAGGGTCGAACTCGAGACATTTTTTTTAGAATCTCAGACGCTTCACTTTACTTCACCTTGCTTCCAGCTTCTCTTATAGTTTGACTGATGTAGTGTACAGTAGTTAAGAAATGAGACAGAAAAAAGGGAGTAGTTTGAGTGATGGAAAGTAGTGAAATGAAACACAAAGGAAAAACAGAGAAAAGAAATAAAAAAGGAAGCAATAGGTGAAATACAGGAGAGGAAAAAGTGAAAGTAGTAAAGGATCAATGGAAGAAAACGGAAAAAGAAAGATAGAAAGAATGGGGATGAGAAAGAAAAAAGGTGGGTCTGAAACAAAAACAAAGACTGGAGGAATAAATAAGTGAAATTTTTGGCGTCTGGTGGTTTAGTGAGTAACTATTGTGCTCCAATCGGATTGAACCAGTGAAGGTTTATATCCAAGGGATGGTTGGGGTTGATTGCTCATGTAATGCCACTCAGGGATGAGTGAGGCTTCTCACTCTCATCTTAAATGCCGGGACCAACTGCTTAGCCCCGGGCTCCTACGCTTCTCATGGGGCAATGTAGGATTGGATGATGATGATGATGATGAAGAAACGTAAAAGTAAACTACAAATGAAAGAGAAGGGAAAAAAATTGGGAGACATAAGAAAGAAAAGGGAGGCGAGAATGAAACAAAGGGTAGACACAAAGAACATCAGAAAGGCGAGCGAAAGAGCAGGAGACAGAAGGGAATAATAAGAAACAGAAAAGAAAAAGAAGGAAAAAGGAGAGGAAGTTTGTGAGGTGTGGTTCGAACTCGGTACAGTGATAGCAGAGTCCCAGGCCGCTCCACCTTACATCATCTTGTCTCCTACCTCTGTTGCTGCTTGTGATGTTGTAATGATGTTGTGACTTCAGGGTTCCTAATGATGGTGGTGGTGGCGGTGATGATGGAATGGTGGTGAAGGCTACCTTTGATGGGAAAAAATGAAACTGCATGGACAATAATAATGATGATGATGATGATGATAGTGATGGCTGTAATGATGATGATGATGAATGATAATGATGACTAATGATGATGACAATGATGATTATGACGATGAATGATGATAGTGGTTGATGTAGTAATGATGACGATGATGGTCGTTGCAATGATGGTGATGGCACCGTACAAATTACTTTTCACGGTAAGCTCAAAACGACAACAATCACGTGTAATTCCTCCACTCCTTACCTAATATAATACTCCCCCGTCTCCTTGACCCCTTCGTCGTCATCCGCACGCCCACTCGAAGCCAAACACCCCTTGATTCCAGTACTAATATTCTTGTTCTTCTCTTCACACACACACACACACACACACACACACACACACACACACACCAAAGGGCACCACACTCCAAGAGCAGAGTCTGTCACTATCCGGGAAACAGCATCTCATAGCCGGCAAGTGTCCCCAGATGAGGTTGCCATTATTTGTTCAACTGACTTAAATAAAGACTAAAACACACAGCCACCACCCTTCCTGCCTTTCTACTGATAATTTCATCTATGTTACTGTCTAGCTCAGTATTTTCTAGAGACGCTGAGGATTTGTTGGTAAAAAACGTGTGTATGATATTTATTAATGGTGTCAGCGTACATATTTCACGGCTTCTTGCCACCCCCCTCAATCACAGATTATTTCTCGCATGTCTTAATAAACCCCATCTAATTACAAGCCTCAAATGACACCTCCACCATTAACTGCCATATATAATACCAGGAGAGGTGAGAGAATAGCTGTACATTTGTGAGTAACAATTAATTTGACAATCTCCTCCAATGCGCATCCAGATATCACGCATCTCCCCCACCCCCAAATCAGCCCATCCTCACCTCCCTCTACTCCCTTCCCCCTGCCCCTACCCCACATCCCTCCACTCCCCCCCCCCACCTCCAGCCACTACCACTCAGGAACCCCTCTTATGAACTGGTGACCTAAAAGTTTGGTGTGTTTAAATTCAGGAAAGTTTCTAATGATTAAACAGCCAAGTAAAGAACATTGTGATGTGACTGAATGTGTTGTTGTGTGTTAAGAGTCAGGCAAGTTTTCGTTTTTTATATTTTCAGTGCTTTCCCTTTCACTACCAACCTTTCTCTCCCTCTCCTCATCGCATCACCCCTCCTCATTTCCCCCTCCCCCTCCTCATTCACCCTCCACTTCTTCTGTCTCTTTTTCAACTTAAATATGCCAAATAGAGTATCTCTCTCGCTCTCTCTCTCTCTCTCTCTCTCTCTCTCTGACACATAAATGAAAGAATTAAACCTTTTCAGCATAAGACCTCCTTCCCCACTCCAAAGAAATCATTGGTAGGCACAAGGAACACACACACACACACACACACACACACACACACACACACACACACACACACACACACACACACACACACACACACACACACACACACACACACACACACACACACACACACACACACACACACACACTTCTAAGTCATTTACAGGCTGCACATTGCCAAGTCTATCTTCCTCAGTATAATCCTGCCAAATATTTCCCTCTTGCTGCTTCAGACAATTATATTCGTCTTTCGCGAGACAAATCATAATGAAGTAATTAGAGGCAAACTTCACTATGCCCTTCAATTTGGTCTCATTTATATTCCATTCCCAAGATTTTGATTTATTTTGCTACTAATGATAATGAAACTAATAATAATAATAATAATAATAATAATAATAATATTAAAAATAATAACAAGAATAATAATAATAACAACAATAATAATAATAACAATAATAGAGACCTTACTAACCCATCGAATTATTTTTGTTTAATGCCAGCGATCAATATAATTTTTTCCGAGAAAACAGCAGTCAAAAGCAGGAAAAAAAAACATCTCAAACAAAACTTTTCTCTGATATTGTATCTTTTTCTATTAACTTTCGTTATCCTAAAACCTGATTTTTTTTTGAGTGAAGCCTTGTCGTTATAAGGCTAAAAAAAAATTTTTTTTTTTTTTTTTTATATGGTCGACTCTGAGCATAGGCATCACAGCCTGCTCCCACGGCCCAGTAGTCCTCCTACATATCATACACCTCGACATGTCACCACTTCGGCACTAACACCCACCGCCCATACTGAACACATGCTAGGGCTGTCTCATACAGGACTGGTGTATTGGTATTAGCGGGGGTATTTTTACATGTCGGCGGGTCTTCTGGTAGATCGGTAAAGTCTGCTTTACATGAAATTCAAATCCTTAAACTGTTCCCTGCCCCAGCGGGAATTTGAACCTGGGTCCGGTAGGACCGCAGACCACCTCTCTACCGGTTGAGCCACCGCCTCCCCCGCTACTGGTTCATCTGGGAATTTTCTCCCCGCAGATACATTGCAATATTATTTTTCAGTAAAGAGACAGACTAGCTCTCAAAAGGTTATCTTCATTATCATCATCATCAACAGCATCAGCACCATGATCATCATCATCATTATAGTATCATTATTAAAAGCATTTTTGTTATTATCATTATTATAATATTACAAATAATAATAATAATAATAATAATAATAATAATAATAATAATAATAATAATTATTATTATTACTGTGTCCAAATCTACGTACGGACTCCATAGTTCGTTACCTAAGGCCCACATTCTCGTGGGTCTTAGAAGGTCCCTAACACCTTTCCCTAAGCGATTTATTTCGCTTATTACACCTTTCTGTCCTCTTCCGTGTTACACATATCCTTCCAACAACGTCATACTCTGCATAAATAACAGACAAAAGGATATTAACCAGCTGTATCCGAAAACAAATCGCTAAAGAAGAAGTGTTAGGGAATACAAGCCCGAGCGCCGGTGCTGACGTATTAAGAAAAGATTTATCACATTCGAAGACGGTGTTATGTAGAGATCAGTGAGAGAGAGAAGGATGGCGTGAGGGGTATCGGTTATGGTAGTGGTGGTGAAGATATGGTGGAAGTATGGTAGGGGTGATGGAGAAATGGTGGAAGTATAGTAGGGGTGGTGGAGATATGGTGGAGGTGTGGTAGTGATGGTGGAGATATGGAGGAGGTATGGTAGTGGTGGTGGAGGTATGGTGGAGGTATGGTAGTGGTGGTGGAGGTATGGCGGAGGTATGGTAGTGGTGGTGGAGAGGAGGAGGTACGGTAGTTGTGGTGCAGATATGATGGAGGTATGGTAGTGGTGGTGGAGATATGGTGGAGGTATGGTAGTGGTGGTGGAGAAAAGGTGTTTTTTTTTTTTTGTAGTGGTGGTGGAGAAATGGTGGAGGTATGGTAATGGTGGTGGAGAAGTTTTTTTTTTTTTTGTAGTGGTGGTGGAGAAATGGTGGAGGTATGGTAGTGGTGGTGGAGAAAATGTTTTTTTTTGTAGTGGTGGTGGAGAAAATGTTTTTTTTTGTAGTGGTGGTGGAGAAATGGTGGAGGTATGGTAGTGACGGTGGAGGTGTGGTAGTTGTGATGGAGAAATTGTGGAGGGATTTTTTTTTCCAATGCTACGAAGAAGGGGGCTAAGATGCGAATGAATGTGTTTGAATGGATGAGTAAATGGCGAGTGTGTCGTCCTGTCTCGGCTACCTCCCTTTCCTTGGGGGAAGCAGCCTAGGTATATAGATAGATAGAGAGATAGGAAGAAGGAACCAAAGGCCACGAGCCCGCAAAACTGTTCCTTCCAAGAGAAAAACAAAATACAAGAGAGAGCCAAATTCAAGATTCGATCAGTTCGAGATGCCTAGACACACTGTGTTTGAAAAATTGGAGATCACAGCTAGCAGGAAATACAGAAAGAGGGAGACAGTCCCAGAGTTGACCTGTTGCATAAATGAAGGACTGGGAGTAACGGTTAAGTCTTGCATTAGAGAGTTGGACAGAAAAAGGATGAGAGTTTGCTGCTAGACGGGTACTACGCGCCCGTCGTAGAAGTGGAGGAACCCAAGCGGACAGTTCAGAGAAGCAGTGACCATTGATGAAGCAATAGAAAAGAGATAAAGATTCAACAGTGCGGCAAAGAGACGGAGGTTGAAGGTAGCCAGTAAGAGGAGGAGCGTTGATAAGACGAAAAGCCTTTGATTCTACCCTATTGAGAAGAGTTGTATGTGGGGAGCCTCCCCACACATGAGAGTCGTACTCCACACAGGGGCGGGGGGGATAAAACACGTGTATAGAGTCAACAATTATGCAGGGGTAAAGAAGGAACGGAGTCGGCTTAGCACACCTAATCTCTTGGAAGCAGATTTTACAAAAGATATAGTACGGTATGATCTTTCCAAGACAAGTCCCGTGTGAATGAAACCCTAAGCATGTTCAAGGATGGTGCAGGACTGAGCTGGATATTATTAAACATTAGTGGGTACACCTGTGGAAGATTTTGCCGGGCTGATAGGTGGAAGAACTGAGTCTTTGATGCATTAAAAACAACAAAATTATTTTCATCCTAGTCAGAGATACGAGCCAAATCAGACATTTCGAGTTTTAGTGATTGAGAAATGGTGGACATATAGTAGTGGTGGTGGAGAAATGGTGGGGGTATGGTACTGGGGATGGAGAAATGGTGGGTGTATGGTGGTGGTGGTGGTGGAGAATTGGTGGAGGTATGGGAGTGGTGGGAGGGTTAAGGTATCGGTTATGATACTGGTGATGAAGAAATGGAAGAGGTATGGTACTGGTGAGAGAAATGGTGGAGGTATGGTAGTGGTGGTGGAGAAATGGTGCAGGTATGGTAGTGGTGGGAGGGTTAGGGTATCGGTTATGGTGCTGGTGGTGAAGAAATGGTAGAGGTATGGTACTGGTGGGAGGGTGGGGGTACTGGTTATGGTATAGGGGATGGAGAAATGGTGGTGAAAGATTGCTACTGGTGGAGGGATGGGGAGGTACTGGTAATAGTATTGGTGACGGGATTAGGTTTCTACAGGAAGAACTAAACAAAGGTAGATTTGGGGCCCCTTTCCTTGATCATCCTACAGAAAACAGTTATAACCTGCTGTAAATTTTGTACCCTAACTTAAGATTTATTGATGAAGTTAGAACAGGACAGAGGAAGATTCTCTTGCCTCCTTGTCCCTCCTGCATATCAAAACCTGACTTACGACAGGAAATTAATCGTAAGTGTGTTTGTGTATCTCTATCCAGGTGAGCATCAGACGACTTGGCTCACCTGAGAGGAAGCACAGACGTCAAAGGGTCAGCAGTGGTAATATGCTTCTAAGTTACAATTAGTGATGTGTCGTGAAGGACGGCATGCGTGTCGGTAGGGCAAATTTATAAAACACTACTAGTATATCGTAGCGGTACACTAGGGCAATGTCGAATCAATATCCACTAACTAATGTATATTACAAAATAGTACTCATAATTTAGGTGGGGACACTCACCATCCACTCACTCGATGTAAGGCAACCTAAAAATAACACTATACTGAGTGACAACCGAAATGGTTTCTTGTTGGGTGGTAACCATATAGGCAAATGACGCCTGGTGGTCTACGGGTAAACCCCTAGGGTACGCAATTCCCCAGCCTCGACTACCCCGCAGGACGCAAAAACAGGCCGATTTTTCGACCTTCGCAAAGGTTAAAAGTTTTATGCACGATTTATAGAGGTTGAGTTTACACACCTGAAAACGCAAACCCCACCCTCCTAGACCCAATAGTTACCGAGCTACGGCCCGTCAAAGTTGATAATAGTTACCCGTCACGGCCACGGCGAGAAAGAAAATACTCCTCTCGCACCTGTTTTCTTCACAAAATACGTAAAAAAATCACCATCATTTTTTTTTTTTTTTTTGGTGTGTACAGATGTCATAAACCATTGTAATGTGCTTAGGAGAAAATTAAAGGGTGACAAACCCACCCAAACTAATCTGATAAATATTAAAAATTATCCTCCCCTCCTCTCCTCTCCCCATACCTCCATTCCCCTCCCTCCCCTTCTCTTCTCTTCCTCCTCCCCTCCTCTCCCTTCCCCTCCCCTCCCCTCCTCTCCCCTCCCCTCCCGTCCTCTCCCCTAGCCTAGCCTCCCCTCCCTCTTTCCCCTCCCCCTTCCTCTCCCCGCCGAGCCGTCAAATCTAGCTAGGGAAAATGGTCATGAACCCCCCCCCCCAATAAAAAATATGATAACTAGTAAAAATTATCCTGCCCTCCTCTCCCCTCCCAATACCTCCAGTCCCCTCCCTCCCCTTCCCTTCCCTCCCTTCCCCTCGCTTAACCTCCCCTCCCCTCTTTCCTCTCCCCCTTTCCTTCCCCTCCGAGCTGTCAAAGCTAGCTAGGGAAAATAAAATTTCTTTTTCGAGTAGGTTCCCAATAAAGACAGCTAAAGCAATTGCGGTGTGCATATTTGTATGCAAAGACACGAATAAATTACAGGTAATGATTCAAAAACACGCGCCATGAAGAGTACAAAATATGCAAAATATTCGAGGCCGGGGAGGTGAAGATACTGCGTGCTAGGGTGGTGGGGGTAGGGGTGTGGGGTGGTGGTGGTAGGTGGTAAGGCCAGGAGGGGGTGTATGGGGATGGAGGGTTGGAAGGAGACCACCATCTGAAGGCGGAAGTAAGTAGAAGAGAATAGTGAGCTGGAAAAGGAAATGGTAAAGGATAAGAGAGGAGTCAAGAACGGTAAGGAATTTATTGGAAACGAAAAAAGAGGAAAAAATACACATACAAAAAGGAGAGAGAAAAGGAAAAATTAGTGTTGAAAGAAAAAGAAAATAAAGAAGAAAAAACAAAAGAGGAAATAAAGAAAAGGTGAACAACGATAAAAAAAAAAAATAGAAATAAAGAAAAGGAGACAACCAGAGAAATCAGAGTAGAACTAAAATTAATCCACATAAATTAGAGTCCCAGGACGCTCCACCTAACTTCATCTTGTCTCCTACGTCAGTGTAGTTTGTGATGCTATAATTACTGAAAGAAATACAAGGAAAAAGGAAGAGAGTTAGGACAGAAGGAAAAGAAAAATGAAGCAAGAGGGAACACGAAAATGATACAAATAGGATGAGAATTAAAGAAAAAAGAAACAAGACTAAGAAACAAGAATGGGGGAATGAAAAAATATATATATATATATATATATATATATATATATATATATATATATATATATATATATATATGAATAAACTAGAGGCCCCCAAGGGGAGAATCACAGCAGCCGCGCACCGATACGTATTTGGCGCTGCTCGAAATGTGAAATTGACCTTGACCTACTTTCACCAATTTCGAACTCGTAAGAGATTTTTGTCCCTTCTCACACCATTAAATTTTTGTGATGATATCTTGAGGGGATGCAAAGTTATCTTGGTAACAGTCACACAGCCCTTGACCTACCTTCGCCAATTTCGAACTCGCATTAGACTTTCATCCCTACCACACACCTGTAAATTTTGTGATGATAGCTCTCGCGGTTGCTAAGTTACAGGTATAGTGCTAAGAGACCCACAGACACACAGATAGACAAACTGAAAACAATATTCATCGGAGATTTTCATCCCTCCGAAACACCAGTAAAATTTGGTGGTGATATCTTGAGCTTTTGCGAAGTTATCGTGGTAACAAACAGAAAGAAACTGACCTACATTCACCAATTTCGAACTCGTAATTCCGCTTTTTCCCTACTACACAGCTGTAAAATTTTGTGATGATATCTTTAGCGGTTGCGAGGTTATCGTGCTAACACACACACACACACACACACACACACACACAGACGAACAGACTGAAGACAATCCCAGCTTCGCTATCGCGACTGGTAATAAAAAAAGAAAGGAAATGAGGAAGAACAAGAAATACCGCAGAAACGGAGAGAGAGAGAGAGAGAGAGAGAGAGAGAGAGAGAGAGAGAGAGAGAGAGAGGAAAAGTGAATGGAACCATGAAAACCTATCATAGATCAAGGAGGTAGAAAGGAGTAATTATAGTGGACTAGAGGCCACCCAGGGGAGGAATCACACCAGCCGTAAGTCGATGCATATCTAGCGCGGCTCGGAATATGACCTTGACCTTGACCTACTTTTACCAATTTCGATTTCGTGGGAGATTTTCATCCCTACTATACACCTGTAAAATTTTGTGATATCCTGTGCTGTTGCGAAGTTATCGTGGTAACAGACACACAGAGCTTGACCTACTTTCATCAATTTTGAATTCACAAGAGATTTTCATCCTTACTACACACCTGTAAAATTTTGTGATATCATGAGTGGCTGTGAAGTTTTCGTGCTAACAGACACACAGATATACAGACAGACAAACAGAAAACAATACTTGTAGGAGAATTTCATCCCTACTACACACCTGTAAAATTTGGTGACGATATCTTGACCGGTTGCGAAGTTATCGTGGTAACAGGTAGACTGACTTGACCTACATTCACCAATTTCAAACTCGTTATCGCTCTTACTATTAGCATGTAAAATTTTGTTATGATATCTTGAGCGGTTGCGAAGTTATCGTGCTAAGAAACACACACACACACACACACACACACACACACACACACACAGAAATTAAAAACAATAGCAGCTTCGCTTCGCGGGTGGTAAAAAGAGAGAAGAAATAATAATAACAAAAAGAAGAGACTAAATAAAAAAAAAAAAAAAAAAAGGAGTGATAAGAGAAGTTTGGGACAGAAGGTAGATCAGTAGAAGAAAGGACAAAGGGAGTAGAAAAAACAAAGTAAGAATACTGGAGATCAATGAAAACGAGCAAGAAATGTAACTAGAGGTTCCCCTAAATGGGGAATCTCACCACCTGCCAGCCGACCCACTTTCACTAATTTCGAACTTGTAAGAGATTTTCATCCTTACTACACACCTATAAAATTTTGTGATGATATCTCGAGTGGCTGCGAAGTTATCGTTATCGTGGTAACAGACACACACACACCTTTCCTAGTTTCATCATTTTCGAACGCATAAGAGATTTTTATCCCTCCTACACACCTGTAAAATCTTGTGATGACATCTTAAGCGGTTGTAAAGTCATCGTACTAACACACACAGACACAGACAGACGGCCAAACTTAAAAATTACTCGTTGGAGATTTTCATTCGTACTACACACCTGTAAAATTTTGTGGTGATATCTTCAGCGGTTGCGAATTTATCGTATCAACAGACACACAGACGTTGACCTACTTTCACCAGTTTAGAACTCGTGATCGCCTTTTTTTTTTCCCCCTATTACACGCCTGTAAAATTTTATGATGATATCTTGAGCGGTTGCGAGGTTATCGTGCTAACACACACACACACACACACACACACACACACACACACACACACACACACACACACACACACACACAGAAACTGAAAATAATACCAGCTTCGCTATCGAGGCTGATAAAAAGGATCTGAAATTAGGGAGGGTGGATCTCGAGACACCTTTCTTAGCATCTCAGGTCGTTCCACCTTATACAACCTTGGCTCCTATTTTTCCTGATTGCTGTAATATAGTGAAGAAAGAGATGGGACAATGAGATGGAGAAAGAAAAAGAGAGAAAGGAAAAAAATAAAGAGCCAGGGGAAATGAAAGCAGGAGAGAGACGAGAGAAAAAAGAAAAACGAAGGAGAATACAGAAAATAAAAAAAAAGGAATGATCAAATGAAATAAACAAAGGTTGAAAAAGGATATATAAGCTGCAAAACACAAACTAAAATGTTGAATAAGAAAAGAAACAACATGAAATAAAAGAAGGAATAGGAAAAAACGGAATGGGAAATAAAACAAGGAAATCAAACAAAGATGGAATAGGAAAAAAAGGAATAGGAAACAAGGGAAGGAATTCCATATAAAGAACGAACAGGAAATAAAAGAAGGAATAGGTAATAAAGGAGAAATTGGATAGGTATTAAGGTATAAGCTCTATACTAAGTCCCAGGCCGCTCCACCATACTTCACCTCGACTCTTACCCCTGTTGTACCTCGTGATGATGTACCACAGTGGAAAAGGACAGAAAAACAATAGAAAAAGAGTAAGGAAGTAAAGACAAAGGAAAAAAAATTACAGGAGGGAAGAATGGAACGGGTTAGTTTTGATGAGAATACCGATAGATGTGATGTATGTATGCTGGTGGTGGTAGTAACATGCAAAAAAAAAAATAAAAAAAAAAACGAGGAAAAGTGAAAGAAAAGTTCAGTAAAACAAGTAAGAGAATTAAAATGAAGAAGCAAAAAGGAAACATACAAAGAGAGTAAGAAAAACAAAGAGAAAAAGAAGAGAAGATAGAAAGAAAGATAAAGAAAGAGAAGATGAGGCATGAAAAACATAAGGAGGTACATCAGTCAAGTGGTTCTCGATAGCTTGGTCGTAAGGTACTTGTAGGGAGATAGGGAAGTCGAGCATAGGATCGTCAAGCACAGCCAGAATAAAATCGTGAGACGTAGTGTCAACGAAGTGAGTTACAGCACTCTTGGGTTACTGAGTATTTATTGCACGGTTATATCAATAGTGAGTTACAGCGTAATGCATTGTGACGGCCTAATGACCCAAAAGTCGGGCCTTCTCTCTAGCCCCTCTCTGCCCTTTCTGATCTGAAGGGAATCTCTCCGACATTATATACAACTTGGAAAGGATGTGTGTATGTGATGTAATGTCTGGTAGATTCACGTGTGCTAACCGACTACGGTTGGTTACTCCACTTGTTTGAATATGTCATGAAATTCTTGTTCGTCTGGACTACAAAGAGATTGTTTGAGATACATCATTTGTTAAGAGTTCTTGATGGTCTGGGACAACATGATTGTGGATATACATTATGTGAATTGACATTCCTAGTGAGAAACTGTGTATGACCCCAGCAGACACTACATCCTGTACATTGTGTTATGAGATATATATACTAGTGCCTATATAATGTCTACATATCGCTCAGTCACGCCCACTGTCGAACCAAAGACAGTAAATATTGTCATAATATATTAATGCATACTATATACACATTACAATGAACTTATAGGCTAATGAAGTGAAATATATAATACTGTAAAGTTACATAATTATATGAATATTGTACTGTATAATTGCAGTTACATCATGGTAATGCTATTGTAGTTACATCATTTTAATGTAGCTGTTACTCAAGTGTGACTAACATAACATTGTGTTAATGCAACTGTTACATAATTGTGTTTGCCATAAAACTGTAGTTACATCTTATTAATGCAACTGTTACATAATTGTTTGCCATAAAACTGTAGTTACATCTTGTTAATGCAACTGTTACATAATTGTGTTTGCCATAAAACTGTAGTTACATCTTGTTAATGCAACTGTTACATAATTGTGTTGGCCATAAAACTGTAGTTACATCTTATTAAGGCAACTGTTACATATTTGTTGGCCATAAAACTGTAGTTACATCTTGTTAATGCAACTATTACAAAATTGTGTTTGCCATAAAACTATATTTACATCTTATTAGTGCAACTGTCACATAATTGTGTTGGCCATAAAACTGTAGTTACATCTTGTTAATGCAACTGTTACATAATTGTGTTGGCCATAAAACTGTAGTTACATCTTGTTAATGCAACTGTTACATAATTGTGTTGGCCATAAAACTGTAGTTACATCTTGTTAATGCAACTGTTACATAATTGTGTTGGCCATAAAATCTGTAGTTACATCTTGTTAATGCAACTGTTACATAATGTGGTTGTAACAAAATGTAGTTACATAAATGTGGAGTAGGTGGGGGAAATTCAGCTGTGTTGGGCTTTACTCAGGTGACACTTCACTCACTTTCGTTGTTTCTTCATCTTGTACGTTTGATTTTCTTTATTCTTGTTGAGATTAACTTGTAGGCTTGTAGAGTTGTTGATAGACGTAGTTTATCGTTGCTTCTTATCAGTCTTGATAATGTGGACTCGTAGGTTCGTAGATCGTGGAGTTGCGGTTGAGGTGGTTAGCAGAGAGTCTTGTTTGTTTGTTTGATTGCTAATTATTGCTTGCAGAGGAGTCATAGATTGCTTCGACTGAGACGTTAATTGGCTTCGTTTACAGCTCGCCACCAGTCTCAGTGAATGTAGTGAGGTAGATATCGTAGTTTACCGTTGTAGCGGTTGTATAAACTCGTAAGGCGTAGTTTGTCGTAGTTTACCGCTGTTCATCAATCTCAATTGCGAAGTTTATCGTACTTGGTTCGTTATTTCCGCTTGCCACCAATCTCGATGACATAGTTTATCGTAGTTTACCATTGTTCACCGCTGCCACCAATCTCGATAGCGTGGACGTAAGGTACTTGTCGGGAGATAGGGAAGTCGATTGTGGATCGTCAAGCACAGCCAGAATAAAGTCGTGAGACGAGGTGAGTTACAGCACTCTTGGGTTACTGAGTTTTTATTGCACGGTTATATCAATAGTGAGTTACAGCGTAACGGAGCGTGACGCCCTTCTCTCTAGCCCCTCTCTCCCTTTTCTGATCTGAAGGGAATCTCTCCAACATTATATACAACTTGGGGAGGACGTGTGTGTGTGATGTAGTGTCTGGTAGATTCACGTGGACTAACCGACTAGGGCTAGTTACTCCACGTGTTTGAATACGTCTTGAAATTCTTGGTCGTCTGGACTACAAAGAGATTGTTTGAGACACATCATATGTTAAGAATTCTTGATGGTCTGAGACAACAAGACTGTGGATATACATTATGTGGATTGACATTCCTAGTGAGAAACTGTGCATGTCCCCAGCAGACACTACATCCTGTACATTGTGTTTTGAGATATATACTAGTCCCTATATAATGTCTACATGGTTAGATTTGAAGTCTGTACACCTGTTGAGTTCCAGGCCGCTCCACCTTACTTCACCTCGCCTCCTACCTCTTTTGTAGCTTGTGATGCTTTAATATAGATGTGGATTGATCTTATGTCGCTAAATAATGCTGCTGGTGATAGCGATAACGATGGTGGTGTTGGTGGTGATAATGTTAGTGAAGTTATGTTAGTTTTTGTGGTAAAGACAATTGTGTGGATAATGATGATGGTGACAGTACTGATGATGATAATGATGATAATAATGACTTTACTGGTGTCAGTGGTAATGATGATGATAGTACTGATGATGATGATGATGATGATTGCAGCGGCGATGGTTGTGGTATGGTGGTGATGGAAATGACAATTGTGTGGATTATGATGATGGTGACTACTGAGGTGATGATGATGATGATGATGGCGATGAAGACGTAGGGTAATTGTGATGATGACAATCTTACCTCTCTCTCTTCCTATCTCTGGTAACCTGCTATGTTGTACTAATGAAAGGAGAAAAGAGGGTAGAGAGAAACAGACCAGAAAAAAGGCAATGAAAAATAAATAAATAAGGATAATAAGGACAAAAAAGACAAAGTGAAGAAAAAAGAGAAAAGGAGGATGATCGGGAAAGAGGTGAAGGTTTGAACCAGGTACACCTGTTACTTCATCTCGCCTCGTACCTCTCTTGTAGCTAGTGATGCTGTAATATTGTGAAAAAAGAAGGAAAAACTACGAGAAAGACAAGGAAGAATGAAAGAGAAAGATACAAAATAAAGGGATCCAAGATGAAGTATACAGAGGAGAAGGAAATACAGTAAAGGGGACAGGAAGCAGCTTGAGGATACAACTCATTACACACACAGCAGTACCAGGCCGCTCTACAGTACTCTATGTTGTCTCCAACCTCTGTTATAATTGTAATGCTTTATAAAAGTATATACAACCACGTAGGTGATGCTGAGAGAGAGAGAGAGAGAGAGAGAGAGAGAGAGAGAGAGAACTGGGTAGAACTCTGAAAACCTATCATAGCTCTGAAAGGTAGGCAAGAGAAAGTATAGTGGAATAGGAAAGAGAAAACAATAAAGGTAAAGAATAGGAGAAGAAAGTTACAAGGAAATGAGAAATAACAAAAGGAGTTAGAGAGGTAGACTGGGACAGAAAGGTAGATCAGTAGAAGAAAGGACAAAAGGGGAAGAAACAAAATAAGAATAATGGAGAAAAAGGGAAATGAGAAAGAAATATAAAAAGGAGCTGTGGTTAAGATAGGGTGGAACTGGAGACACCTTTGTTAGCATCTCAGGTCGCTCCACCTTACTTCACCTTGGCTCCTAGTTTTCTTTATTAGTCTAATAAAATGAAGAAAGAGAAGAGACAAGGAGATGAAGAAAGAAAGAGACTAAGGAGAAAAATACGAAGCAGGAGGAAATTAATGCAGGAGAGAGAAAGGAGAAATAAGAATAAGGTAAGGTGATAAGGAAAAGAAAAAAAGGATAAAACAAAGAAACAAAGGCTGAAAGAAGGAAAAATAAGCTTCAAAACACATACAAAATGAAGAATCAGAGATAAAAAACAACAGGAAATAAAACAGGAGACAGGAAATACGAGAAGGAACAGGAAATAAAAGAAGGAAGAGGAAGAAGAGGGAAACCGGTATTTTACACAGGAAAAATCATCTGAGAAGTTACCAATATGCCGGGAATGGAACCCGGGACTCTCAGGTGAGAGCCAGGCAGCATACCACTACACCACGACCAGGTAAAAGTTTACGCACGTTGTCACAATCTTGTAAGCAACGTCCCTCCGCCCCCCACTGTGGGCCTGAAGAGGGTGAGTTAACCCCCTGGCACTCGGGTAAGTAGATGCTTTTAATCTATCCCAAGCACTTCCGGCAAGTCAGAGTCCCGGGTTCGATTCCCGGCATATCGGTAATTTCTCAGAAGGAAGAGGAAATAAAAGAAGGAACTGGATAGCTATTAAGGTAAAAGCTCAATACAAAGTCCTAAGCCGCTCCACCTTACATCATCACGCCTCCTACCTCCATTGTACCTTGTGATGACGTAACACTGTGGGAAAAGGAAAGAAAAACAATAGAATAGGAGTAAGGAAGTAAAAATAATGGAAGAAAAATTACCCGGAAGAAGAAAGGAACGGGTTAGCTTGAAGAGAATATTGATAAATGTATGTGTTAGTGGTGGTAGTCCATCCATCCATCATCCAATCCTATGTCGTTCCATGAGGAGCGAAGGAACCCGAGGCTAGGCTAGTTGGTCCTGACATTTAAGATGAGAGTGACCAGCCTCACTCATCCCTGAGTGGCATTACGTGAGCAATAAACCCCAACGACCCCTTGGATATAAACCTACACAGGCACAATCCGATTGTAACACCTTAATTACCAACTAAACCACCTGGCGACATAATTTGGTTATATGGTTACCGTCCAGTGTAGTACATGGTTTCCAGGTGTACAGGAAACCATTTGGTTTGTCACTCAGTGTAGAGTCACCCATAGGCACAAGGAAGAAGAAAGAAAGTAGGAAAGAAAGACAGAGGAAGGAGTATAAAGTCACCCGTAGGCAGAAGAAAGAGGAAAGAATGAAGGAGAGAAAGACAGAAGAGGTAGGAAAGAAGAGAGGAAAGGGCAGACACCCAAAGCAGTACATCAAGTGAATGGATGGTAAGCGCCCCAAATTATATGTTTTTCTTGCTCGCTGGACCAAAATAACATTGGGAAAAATAGAAGGAAATCAGTAGCGCGAAGTACAGGACATCCGAATAATTACCGATGATAGTGATGTATGTCAGTGTTAGTGGTAATGACAATTGTGTGGATAATGATGATTGTGACAGTACTCATGATGATAACGATTATGATGACGGTACTGGTGTCAGTGGTAATGATGGTAACAGTACTGATAATGATACTGATGATGACGACTTTAGTGCTGGTGGTGGTGGTAATGATGGTGATGAAAATGACAATTGTGTGGATAATGATGATGGTGACAGTACTGATGATGATGATGATGATGATGATGATGATGATAACGATGATGATGACAGTACTGGTGTCAGTGGTAATGATGGTAACAGTACTGATAATGATAATGATGATGACGACTTTAGTGGTGGTGGTGGTGGTGGTAATGATAGTGATGGAAATGACGGTTGTGTGGATAATGATGATGGTGACAGTACTGATGATGATGATGATGATGGTGACAGTACTGAGGTGATGATAATGATGATGATGATGGTGACAGTACTGAGGTGATGATAATGATAATGATGATGGTGACAGTACTGAGGTGATGATAATGATGATGATGATGGTGACAGTACTGAGGTGATGATAATGATGATGATGATGGTGACAGTACTGAGGTGATGATAATGATGATGATGATGGTGACAGTACTGAGGTGATGATAATGATGATGATGATGAATGAAGACGTAGGGTAATTGCGATGATGACAATCTTACCTCATCTCTCTTTCTATCTCTTGTAACTTGCTATGTTGTAGTAATGAAAGGAGAAAGAAAGGTAGAGAGAAGCTGACAAGAAAAAAAGAAAATGAGAAATGAATAAATAAATAACGATAATGAAAGACAAAAAGAAGGCAGAAAGTGAAGAAAAAAGAAAGAAAAAAAAAAGGAGGTAGAGGAGAAAAGGGTGAAGGTTTGAACTAGGCACACTTGTAGAGTCGAGGCCACACCGCTGTACTTCATCTCGCCTCCTACCTCTCTTTTAGCTAGTGATGCTGTAATATTGTGAAGAAAGAAGGAAAAACTACGAGAAAAGGAAGAATGAGAGAGGAAGATAGAAAATAATGGGCTCGAGGAAGAAGTATAGAGAGGAAAAGGAAATACAGTAAAGGGGAGAGTAAGCATCTTGAGGATAAAACTCATTACACACACAACAGTCCCAGGCCTCTCCACAGTAGTGTTAGGCGATACCAGCTATTTCATATCGATACGAAACCGATTACTTTTTTGACTAATACCGGCGGTATCGATTACCGATACCGATACTTCGACCTTTGCTTAAAGCTTTTTTTTTTTTTTTTTTTTTAAAACATGTAACCGAATGCTACAAAACATTTTGTTCTGCTAGAAGGATTATATCAGAGAAACTGTTTTTATGACCCAAATATAAACAAATAACTGGAAACAAATATTCTGCAGAAAATGGCAATTTTTATTAGATGGAATTTTTCTAAATACATAAATCTTATTCCTTGTAAACATAAAGTGGATAGTTTTCAGTTGTACGCCTATTTTAAGACTAGGCTGCATGATTGAAAGATGAATTTAATAAACGTAATCGTTGAATGCAAAATGAAATTTAACATCTGCAGAGGAATAAACTTATTATTTCATTTAATTTTACATATGGGACACATCAATTAAAGATATTTAATCCTTGGAAGAATATATACTATAAACTAACTGCTGTATTTCAAAAATTTTCTTTAGTAATCGACATATCGATGCCTAGGCACCAGTATCGATGCTTAAGATTAAATAGTTGGTATCGAAATATCGATATTGGTATCGATCCGCCCACCCCTACTCCACAGTACTCCATCTTGTCTCCAACCTCTTTGACATGAAATGCTCTATAAAGGTATATACAACTGTATAGGTGATGCTGAGAGAGAGAGAGAGAGAGAGAGAGAGAGAGAGAGAGAGAGAGAGAGAGAGAGAGAGAGAGAGAGAGAGAGAGAGAGTTAATGGTCGAACTCGAGACACCTTTTTCATCATCTCAGGCGGCTCCACCTTAAAGGAGATGGAAATAAACGTAGAAGACAGAACGAAAGAAAGTGGAGAAGACAAAGGAAATAAAGGATATAAAAAGGATAAAGCGAATCAAGCGAGAAGAAAATCTGAGAGAGAAACAAGGGGCGAAGGAGGACGAGAATAGTACATAGCGTGATGCAAAGAAGACAAGAAAGGAAAGGAGAAGCAGGGAAAATTAGGAATAAACAGTAAAGGTGTTAACTCGGTACACCTGGAATAGAGTCACAGGCCGCTACATCTTAAATAATCTACCCATCTCGCCTCCAACCTGCTAATTATTTCATGATGTAAGGAACTGGAGAAAGAAAGAACGAAAAGGGTAGAAAGTGGGAAAGGGAGAAACATGGAGCGTATGAAAGTGAGAAATATAGAAAAATGAGACAGTAAGCAGAGGGAAAAAGAACGAAAAGGAGACACAACGATTAGAGTGGAATTCAGTACACCTGTAATAAAATCCCAAGTCGCTCCACCTTACTTAATCTTGTCTCCTACTTGTCTTGGAGATTGTGTTGCTGTAACATAGTGATGGATGTGGTCTAAAGTTGCTAATGGTGATGGTAGTGATGCTGCTGATGGTGACTTAGGAGAGTTTTGATGATAATAACTAAATAAGCTAATGAGGTATCAATGGCATAGGTATTACTAGGAAGAGCTGGAGTAAAGTCTCAGACCGCTTCACCTTACTTCATCTTTTTGTCGACCTCTCCCGTAGCTTGTGACCAGATAATATTATGGAGAAAGAATGAAGGAAAGGTAAGGGGAGAAAAAGATAAAAGTGAGAGACGGACACATGGAAAATGAGAAATTCTGAACGAAAAATGAAAATAAAGCAAGACAGCGTAGAAAGGGAAGGAAAGAAAAGGAGCCAACAACAATGGAGGGTAGAACTCGGTACACCTGTAGTAGAGTCCCAGGCCGCTCCACCTTACTTCATCTCGTCTCCTACCTCTCCTGCAGCTTGTGATGCTGTATATAGATGTTGGCTTTATCATTAGTAGCTAAAAGTGGTGGTAGTGGCAGTGACAGTGATTTAGATTAGCTCTTACCATAATGGTAGGAATTTTCTGCTTGATGATGATGATGATGATGATGAGGAGGAGGAGGAGGACGAGGATGTTGGTGACAGTAATAATACAATCCAGCTGAAATCCTAACTCCTTGTAGATTGTGATGGTATAATATTATATGGAAACAATTAAGAAGATGGAAGTAAAGTGGGAGGGAGAAAGGTGAAAATGAATAAGAAAGGAGCTAAAAGATACAAACGAAGAAAGCAATATTAAATTAGGAGAAAAAAGGAATGAAAGGCAAGGCAGATGGACGAAGGAAGATTAAGAAACAAAATGACAATAAACGGAAAATGAGAGAGAGAGAGAGAGAGAGAGAGAGAGAGAGAGAGAGAGAGAGAGAGACGGAGGAACTCCAGACACCTTTGTTAGAATCTCAGGCCGCTCCACCTTACGTCACCTTGGCTCCTACTTATCTTGTAATTTGTTACTGTAATATAGTGAAGAGAGAAAGGAGAGAGAAACAAAGAGAAGGAAAAACAAACAAAATAAGGGAAAAATGGAAAGGGAGGAGGAATATAAAGGAAGAATTGAAAAACAAGGAAGAATTAAAAATGGGAAAGAAGAAGGAAAATATGAGGAAAGAGGAAACCATTAGGGAAACTGCGAAAGAAGAAGAGGAAAAGGAGTGCAAGGAAACAAAACATGAAATAAATGAGAAGGAAAGAAAGTAAAGCTAGAAAGAATAAAAATGAAGCATAAAGAGTAAAGGTATTAGCTCGGTACACCTGTAGTAAGAGTCCCAGGTCGCTCCACTTTACTTCATCTCGACTTCTACCTGCCTTGTAGCTTGTGATGCCGTGATTTGATGGAGGAAGGAAACAGAAGAGAAGAGGAGTGAGAAGGAAAAGGATAAATGAGAAAGGATCTATATATCTATCTATTGCCAGACGCGTTAATCCCGTAAGGGGTGGCCACAAAGAAATCGCCTCTATGTTTTTAGCGTAGCTCTACAGTCTACACTGAGTGGCAAGCCAAATGATTTCCTGTAAACCAGGGAAGCATTCATAACGCTGGGTGGTAACCTTATAACCAACCAATACGTGTTCCCTACTTGACAACAAGTGGGTTGGCGGAGGGGTAGTGCCCCTCCCCGGAAAACAACTAAATAAAAATACGAACAAGAATGAGAAAGAAACGGTAAGGAAAATATGGGAAATCAAAAACAAAGGAAAAATACACAAATAAAGGGAGAGAAAAAGAAAATTAAATAGTGCAGAATGAAAAAAGCAAGAAAATGAAGAACAAAAAAAAAAGAGAAACAAAGAAAAGGTCAGAGAGGATTAAGAAAAACAGCGAGAAATAAAGAAAAGGAGACAGAAGCAAGAACTGTGAGTGACGGACTGAACTCTGTACACTTGTAGTAGAGTCCCAGGCCGCTCCACCTTACTTCATCTCGCCTCCTACCTGCCATGTAGTTTGTGATGCTATGATGACTAAAACAACAGAGACAATGGAGAGGGGGAGAGGAAAAAATGGATTAAGGGAGAAATGGGGAAAGATACAAAAAGAAGGTGAGAACTAAAAAAAAGAAAAAAATAAATAAATTAGAACGGGTGAAAGAAAAAAGAAATACAGAGACAAGAAAAAAAATTTGAAAATGACTAAAGAAAGGGAGGAAAAGAACAACACATACCGCAAAGAGAGAGAGAGAGAGAGAGAGAGAGAGAGAGAGAGAGAGAGAGAGAGAGAGAGAGAGAGAGAGAGAGAGGAAAACTGGGTGGAACTATAAAAATCTATCATAGTTTAAGGAGGTAGAGAGGATAAATTATAGTGCAGAAAGAAAGAAAATAAGAAAACTAATGTAAAGGAATAGAATAAAGAACAATAGGAGTGAGAAGGGTAGATTGGGACAGGAAGGTAGATGAGTAGAAGAAAGGACAAAAGCGGAAGAAGAAACAAAACAAGAATGAAAGGAAAACATTCGGCAGGCAAATGCTAATCACCCGTAATAATGTGCTGTTGGCCAAGTCCACTATTTTGGCCATATCTTGATACCCTGAAGGTTACATGTTGATAGCTCAAGCCGTTCATGAGATATAATGGTGCTAAAGGCGGGCGATAAAAGCTAGTTGACTTTTGGCAGCCATTTTGGTGACCTTGACTTTGACCCCGAGTGCCCATTCTCGAAACCGGCCAAGATTTTGACCATATCTTGATGTCCTGAAGGAACTGTATTGATAACTCAAGCCGTCCATGCGATGTAATGGGAACACACACACACACACACACACACACACACACACACACACACACACACACACACACACACACACACACACACACACACACACACACACACAGAGGCGGGAAAAAATATTATTGTTCCGCCTTTACAAGGCGGGCGATAATAATGGAGAAAAATGGAAAAGAGAAAGAAATATAAAAGGGAGCTGAAGTAATGGAAGGTGAATCTCGAGACACTTTTGTTAGCATCTCAGGCCGCTCCACCTTACACCACATTGGCTCCTACTTCTGTGTATTGCTGTAATATAGTGAAGAAAGAGAAGAAACAATGAGATGGAAAAACAATGAAAGAAAGGAGAAAATTAAAGAGCCTGAAGGGATGAAAACATGGGAGAGAAAGAAGAAAAAAAGAAAATGGAAAGGGAAAAAAAGAAAACGAAAAGAAGGATAAAAAAAGAAACAAATGCTTAAGGAAGGAAATACAAGCTGGAAAATACGAAATAAAAGGAATAACAGGAAATAAAAGAGGGAATTGGTCAGCTATTAACGTATAAGCTCAACACAAAGTCCCAGGCCGCTCCACCTTACTTCATTTCGCCTCCTACCTCTATTGTACCTTGTGATGACGTAACACAGTGGAGAAGGAAAGAAAAACAAGAGAAAAGGAGTAAGGAAGAAAGGACAAAGGAAGACAAATTACAGGAGGGAAGAAAGGAACGGGTTAGTTTTGATGAGAATATTGATAAATGTACGTGTGATGGTGGTGGTAGTAATATGCAAAAAAATAAAATAAAATAAAGTAAAATAAAATAAACGAAAGATGGTGAAACAAAAATTGAGTAAAAATAGGCAAAAGAATTATAATGAAGGTGGGGGCGCTCACCATCCACTAACTCGATGTAGTGCTGCCCTCGGGTGTCTGCACTTTCCTCTCCTCCATCCTTCTTTCCTTCCATCCTCTCCCGTCTTTTCTTTCCTTCACTCTTTCCTCGTCCTTCTGCCTACAGGCGACTTTACACTCCCTTCTGTCTTTCTTTCGTTTATTCTTTCCTCTTCCTTCTGCCTGTGGGTGACTCTACAATGAGTGACAAGCCAAATTGTTTCCTGTACACCAGGAAACCATTTACTACGCTGGGTGGTAACCATATAACCAAATATTGGCGCCTGGTGGTTTAGTGGGTAATTACAGTGCTCCAGTCGGATTCAGCTGGTGATGGTTTATTTCCAAGGGAAGGCTGAGGATTATTGTTCATGTAATGCCACGCAGGGATGAGTGAGGCCTGTCATTCTCATCTTAAATGTAAGGACCAACTTGCCTAGCCCCAGGTTCCTACGCTCCGCATGGGGCAACGTAGGATTGGATGATGATGATGATGATGATGAACAAAAAGCAAAGACAGATCGAAAGAGAGTAAGAAAAACAAAGAGAGAATAGAGGAAAGAAAAACAAAGAAAGAGAAGATGAGACACGAAAAATAAGAGGAGGCACAACTGTTAAGAGGTTAGGATTGAACTCAGTACACCTGTTGTAGAGTTCCAGGCCGCTCCACCTTACATCACGTCGCCTCCTACCTTTTTTGGAGCTTACGATGTTTTAATATAGTTGTGGATTGGTCTTATGTCGCTAATGCTGCTGCTGGTGATAGTGATAACGATGTTCGTGTCGGTGGTGATGATGATAGTAAAGTTATGCTAGTTTTGGTGGTAAAGACAATTGTGTGGATAGTATTGATGGTGACAGTGGTGCTGCTGATGATAATGATGATGATGATAACTGTAGTGGAGGTGATGATCGTAATGATGGTGATGGTAATGACAATTCTGTGGATAATGATGGTGACAGTGTTAATGATAATGATTATGATCATGATGATAACTGTAGTGGTGGTGGTGATGGTGATGATGGTGATGGTAATGACAATTCTGTGGATAATGATGGTGACAGTTATGATGATAATGGTTATAACGATGATGATGATAACTGTAGTGGTGGTGGTGATGGTAATGATGGTGATGGTAATGACAATTCTTTGGATAATGATGGTGACAGTTATGATGATAATGATTATGATGATGATAATGATAACTGTAGTGGTGGTGGTGATGGTAATGATGGTGATGGTAATGACAATTCTGTGGATAATGATGGTGACAGTTATGATGATAATGGCTATAATGATGATGATCATGACGTAGGACAATCTATATAAAATGATCTGATTTCCGTATGTGTGTTTGTTTGTTACCTTAACACAGCAAAAACGGCGCAAAGTTGAGCAATTTTTGTTAGAGCAAGGCACCGTTAAAATGCTCTAACGTGAAGAATAAAACAATTTCCAGTCCAACTGGGCCACAGGTTTCCTAGTTATGACTCATTTAGTGGGGGTGATGGATTCGTTTTTGATCCGGCATTGAAATTACCAGCATGACAGAAGAAAGAAGAGTGACGTGTTTGTTGTATTATCACTCTCTCGCCTCTCCTTCCTCGCTCCATATACTCCTAAAACTGTATACTATAATGCTACAGTATGTATCCCACTGGTGCCCAGTGTCCTCAGTACAGGACGGAACTGGGCATTTTCAAAATCTAATAAAGAAAGGAACCCTGCGACAAGGACCTATGAGCTTCGCGACTATGAGCCAACAGGCTGAGGACAGTTCGCCTAGCACCTTTCCAGCAAAATCCCACGCGCAGGAAGTCTGGAAGCCAGTGGGTTAAACACTGGCAAATCTATCAGTTTCTTTAACCCACTGGCGCCCAGTGTCCGCAATATAGGACGGAACTGGGCATTTTCAAAATCTAATAAAGAAAGGAACCCCTACGAGCTTCACGACTATGAGCCAACAGGTGGAGGGCGGTACGCCTAGCATCCTTCCGGCAAAATCCCTCGCACAGGAAGTCTGGAAGCCAGTGGGATATAATATAATAGCATACACTACTATCTTCTCTGTCTGTCTGTCTGTCTGTCTGTCTCTGTCTGTCTGTCTGTCTGTCTGTCTGTCTGTCTGTCTCTCTCTCTCTCTCTCTCTCTCTCTCTCTCTCATTTCTCAACGGGTGTCCCAGCAGGACAGAAATAGGGCAAACTTCCTCGCTCCGTCTTGCTCACGGCATAAGTAATTCCAATTTGTCACCTTCCGACAGAAAGTAGAAACTGACTTGACATTGAGCGAAAGCCGCCGAAGATGGCCTTTAAGGAGAAAGAAGAATAAAGAGAAACAGACCAGAAAAAAAGAAAATGAGAAATAAATAGTACCTGTATATTGGTGAAGAAAGAAAGAAAGGAAGAGGGAAAAGACAGAAGGAATAAAAAGGAGTAGGGGAAAGGAGAGAAAGAGGCGGAAAAAGAAACGATAAAAAATAATCAGGAGTAAAAAAAATGAGTAAGTAAAAAGAAAAGGAGAGCAAAAATTAGAGAATGTGCGACATGGAGAGAGAGAGAGAGAGAGAGAGAGAGAGAGAGAGAGAGAGAGAGAGAGATGGATGGCGAGGGATTTAACTGAGTACTTGTAAATGTTCCAGGCCGCTCCACCTCACTTCATCTCGCCTCCTGTCTCCCTTGCATCTTGTGATACTTAACTTGAACATAGTTGTGACTCTGATCTAATGTAGCTATTAGTGATGATGATGATGATGATGATGATGATGATGATGATGGTATTAACAAATCATCTCGCTTCCTAACTTCTCACAGACTGATCGTGTAATATGATACCGAAAAATATTAAGAAAATGGACAGGAAGTGGGCGGAAAAGAAAGAAAAAAAGTGGGAGAAGGAGAAAATGAATAAGAAAGAAAACAAAAAGGCGGAAAGGAAAAAGCAATATTAAAAAGGAGAAAGAAGGAATGAAAGACAAGGCAGATGGAGGAGAGAAGATTAAGAAAGAAGAGGATAGTAAACGGAAAATAAGAGAGAGAGAGAGAGAGAAGCGGCAGTTGAAGGATGGAACTCCAGACACCTTTGTTAGAATCTCAGGCCGCTCCACCTTGCGTCACCTTGTCTCCTACTTCTCTTGTAATTTGTTGTTGTAATGTAGTGAAGAGAGAAAGGAGACAGAAACAAAGAGAAGGAGACACAAAACGAAAGGAGGGAAAAAATGGAAGAGGGAGAAGGAATATAAAGGAGAAAACGAGAAACTAGGAAAGGAGAATTAAAAAGGGGAAAGAAGGAAAATAACAGGAAAGGGGAAACCATTAAACAAGCTGCGAAAGAAAAAAAGGAGAAGGGACACAAAGCATGAAATAAATGAGAAAGAAAAAAAGTAAAGGAAGAAAGAATAAAAATGAAGTATAAATAGTAAAGGTGTTGACTCGGTACACCTGTAGTAAGAGTCCCTGGTCGCTCCATTTTACGTCATCTCAGCTCCTGTCTGCCTTGTAGCTTGTGATGCCGTGATATGATGGGTGATGTAAATAGAAGAGTAGAGGACTGAGAAGGAAAGAGAGACAGTAAGGGATTAGGGGGAAAAAGGAACGTTAAGGAAAATATAGGAAACGAAAAAAAGGAAAAATACACATAAAACGGAGAGAGAAAATGAAAAATTAGAAGTGTTGAATGGAAATGAAAGAAAATGGAAGACAATAAAGAAGAGGGGAAAAAGATCAACAAAATGTGAGAGAAATAAAGAAAAAGAGACGGACCCTGAAACTAGAGTGATGGACTGAACTCGATACACGTGTAGTAGAGTCCCAGGCCGCTCCACCTTACTTTATCTTGTCTGCTACATCTCTTGTAGTTTGTAATGCTGTAATGTAGTTGTAGCTCTGACCTACAGTGTAATATAGCTAACAGTAATAAAGATGATGATGCCCCTCCTGCTGATGATGATGATGACGATGGTGGTGGTCGTCGTGAGCTTTAAGATGAATATTACTCTATGGATAATGATGATGGTGACGAGAGTGATGATGGCGGTGGTGAAGGTGACGTTGCTAAACGCTGATGAGAGGATTATATAATTAATGGTCATGATGATGTTGATGACGTAATTTACAGCCGGTAAAACCCTATTATAAACTGGTCCTCTATATGATTTGGAGCTTGTACTGCCGTAGTATAATATATAAAGAAGCGAGGAAGAATTAGCACTCATGAAATGGAGACGAAAGAAAGAAAATGAGGGAGAAAATATGAATGGCAAAGAAACAACATTAGGAATTAGAAATGAGAATAAACATAGAATTACGAAATGGGACAAGATAAAGCGAAGGACTCCCTGCCTAGACACCGTCTGATGCAGAGCTCTGACTGTTTTCTCATTGGCGCTGGACTCAGTCTGATTTACTAGTGGTGAATTTTCGCCGTTTTTCTCAACTTTTCCCAGTTTAGAGACTTAGTCTCTGGCACTGAGAAAGAATTTCTGGACGTTTTCCAGGTTTTCCTGGGACTCTGTCTTTGTTTGCATGTGTGTGAGTGGGAGTGTGTGTGGGTGTTTTTTTTTTTTTTTTTTTTTTTTTGGCCTGCCGTTAGTGTCTCTCACTGTAGTACGACGCCGAACCCTGAAGGGGTGCCGTTAGGGCACTTCCATGAAGGGGGGGCCTTTAGGGCCTGGTTATAGGAGGCAGTGAGGGCGGCTCTGCTAGTTTAGGGAAGACCCGAAAGGGGCAGTGGCGAGGCCTCCTACGTCGCCCTTTAGAGGGCGGGAAGCATAGGTTGCCCGTCACTGTAGGGACCTTGGCCACTTTTGCTGTTTATTGTTTGTGGTGTTTGAGTGTTTGTGTGTGTGAAGTGTGTGTGTGTGTGTGTGTGTGTGTGTGTGTGTGTGTGTGTGTGTGTTGTCTGAGTTTTTTGCCCGTGTGCTGTGGGCAGCATGAAGGGATCTTGCATCCCTAGGCCCCAGGGGCATTCCCGCCTTCCACTCCCTCAGTCGAGACTCTCCAACCCGTCTCCTGCTATAGGCACGAAGCGGGAGCACCATAATTCTGATGCCAGCTCCCACTCATCAGCTCACGAGGTTACTTGCACTGACACCTCTCTTCCCAAGCCTACGGGAGTGGCACCTCGCTCGCGTGGTGCCTCAACCCGTTACGCTAAGGCAGCCCGCCTACATGAGGCTATGGAGGAGGTCGCACCTGCTCCATCCTCTCTCTCTTCCACCAAGGGCACTTCAGCTTCCTTACGTGCAGCTGCCGGCCCTGCTCCATGGCAAGGCACCTCCATGATCTGAGCCCTCGGTCCTCAGCCTTGCGCTCCCACCTGCGCCCCCTCTCACGAGCCTAGGCCAGCTAGGTCTGCTCGTATTCCCAAGTGGCTGGAGGTCCCATCTGAAGCTCATGCTGCTACTCAGATCTCCCCCTCTCCTGATCCTGCTCTTCATGATGACAAGGGTTTCACCCCCGTGGCCCGCAAGGGATCGAGGTGTGGTCGGCAGGGAAAAGGCCCTACTCCGGCAGTACGTACCGGAGCTCCTCTCAAGGTTACCCCTGCTGCTCGTCCCTCCGTGTCAGTAGCTGTGCGTCCGCCACCCTGCTCTTCATTCCCAGCGTTCCGTGTGCCTGTCCAGGACAGACACGCAATGAGTTACGACGCCGTGGCTGCACTAGAGTGTCATCTGCCAGGGCTACACTGCTCCAACCTGATAGGATGGGATGGGAGCTCGGCTTTGGTGCCGAAGGACGAGGGAGCTTACGACCTCTTGAGAGCCGCTATGCAGGACGAGCCCTCCCCTGTCAAGCTAGTCGAGCTGACGCCTGGCCAACAGTCAATGAAGGACGTCGTCATGGGTTATCCCTTGAGAATGCCTGTGGAAATGCTGCTCCAACACCCCCTGGTTGAAGAGGCGACCTGCTGCCAAAGAATGCAGACCAGGGAGGAGACTCGACGGGTCTTTGTCACCCTTCGGGGTCCTATGATCCCAGTGATCGACCTGGGGAACTGGGGGCAATACCATCTTCGCTCCTTCACCCCAGAGCCACTCCGCTGCTACAGGTGTCAGCGGTACGGGCACCACCGTGCCACTTGCAACCGAGCTGTCATCTGTGGGATGTGCAGCTGCCCGCACGAAACGGAGAAGTGCTTGGCCAAATTCAAGGCCAAGTAGGCCGTCTTGACCCGCTGCCCAAACTGCTCAGGGAAACACCACATGTGGCAACCCAGCTGCCCCACCAGAGTGGCACTTGTCGATTGCGGGCGAGAACGTCAGATTGCTTGGGTAAGGGAGCAGCAGGCTATCAGCACCCAACCGGCACCTCCTGGGACTTTCGTTTGGGGACAGCAATGTTGCCCAACAGCGTCTGCTCTTCCAGTGCTACAGGAAGCAGACTTGCCACCCCTCCAACCAGCTCTCACTCGTCACACGTCTACTGCCAAGGTTCACCACCCTCCTTCATCCCCAGTCCATCAGTCGGTATTGGAGTTCACTCCACCCACTACCGACAACCCAGGGTCACCTCTCCTCGTCTTCACCAGGGACCAATTGCGAATGCTGTGGACCGAAATAGCAACAAGCCTGGCACAGTTGCTGAGGATGGTTCTAGGCAAGCCTTTGGACACGGCGCCATTGGTGTAGACTGTAGACGCCATCGTCGACAGGGTGGTGGAGGCGAAACAACAGCCGCACCTCTCTACCCTGGCACTCCCTGTTTTGTCTCCCACACAGACAGCTGCGGAAGAGCCGCCACCCACCCAGCTTCCTCAGCCTTGTCCTCGCAGGAGCATGTACACATCTTCCTGCTTCAGGAGACGCTCCTTCCCCACAGCTCCACTTTTCGACTCGGAGGCTTCAAGGGCTATTTTCTCCCCTGGATCCGAGGTACTACACGAGGGTGTGCTATCCTTGTGCAGGAACACATCCCCTGCTCTGAGTACGACCCTCCTATCCACTGCGGCGAGGGCGTTGAGGTGCAGGGTGTCGTCCTGCAAGTAGCCTCAACCTCCCTGACAATCTTCAACATCTGTAAGAATCCGGGAGGGACCCTAGACTTGGGGGAGATTATGGCTCATGCTGCAGCTGAGTCCACCTTTATTGGGGGAGATTTCAACACTCACCATCCCGTCCTCTTCTCACCCATCCCATCGAATGAAGTGGGTCACCACGTAGCCATGACCCTCGAAGAAACTGCAGGGGTTTCACTTTTAAATGATCTGAGCAAGCCTACCCATGTCAGCGGCGGTAGGCTTGACCTCTCCTTCGTCTCCTCTCCTCTTGCCAGTATGTCCAGGTGGTCCCTGCACTCCTTCCTTACCACCGACCATTTCGCTCTGGTGACGGAACTCCTGGTGGTCCCACTTCCACCCCCTGCGCCACCTCCACGCCACTGGGATCTCTGCCGGGCACGCTGGCCTCAGTATACCGAGGCTGTTGAGGCCGCCTTACTTACTGCCATTCCCCAGTCTACCCTCGACGATTATGCCGACCATCTCGCCCCCACCCTTCACGGAGCTGCTGCCACCAGTATTCCTTTGACGAAGGGCCAGTCTGTCCACATCAAGGATTACTGGTACTTCGATGAAAGGGTGCGAGAACTAAATCACAGGCTTAACTTGGCCCGTAAGACTTTCCGTCAACGGCCCTCCTCACCAACAAGGAACTACCTGGCTGCAGTGGCACGACATGTTCTACAAGAAAAACGTGCATCCGGGAGGAAGCTTGGAGAAAATGGTGCCAGTCTCTAGACTCCCACTCCACCCTCAAAGAGATGTGGGCTCATATTAAGTATGTGTCCAGTCCTCGGTTGCCCAGACCTCCATTCCACCCCGATGCAGCTGGTGAGGCCGAACGTCTTGCGGCCCTCTTTGCTGCACACACAGCCACTACTGTACTACCACAGGCTGTCAGGGACTTGCAGGAGCGCCTAGGAGGCTCCCGGAGGGAAGCTACTGAGGCTGCCTGCTCCCGCCCTGACGTCGCTGACCACCTATTCACAAGTGGTGAACTCGACAGGGCACTTAGTCACAGGCGAGATACAGCCGCAGGAGGTGATGGTGTGGTTTACGCTTTCCTGGCTCATGCTGGCCTGAGTGGAAAGGCCGCTATCCTTGATTTACTCAACCGTTCGTGGGTGGAAGGTCGTCTCCCGAGATAGTGGAAAACAGCCATCATTCACCCCATACCCAAACCCCATGACCCAACCAACATGAGGCCAATTTCCCTTCTTAGCTGCATAGCCAAGACCGCAGAAAGGCTTGTGCTTTCTCGTCTCGCTTAGAGAGTAGGCCCTCTCCATCCACATCTTTTTGCCTATCTCCCAGGTAGAAGCACATCGCATTGTCTCGCTTCCTTTCTTGACGCGCTGAGACATGGTCGCTGAATGGCTGTTTTCCTCGATCTCAAGAAGGTCTTTGAAATAGCTAACCCTGTTGCAGTCCTGGCAGCCCTTGTGACTTAGGGGGTGGGGGGAAGACTCCTGTCATGGGTGAGGGATTTCTTTCATTGTTGGTCAGCTCGCGTCCGCTTCCAGGGTCATATTTCTGCCTCATATTCACACGAAAATGGAACTTCTCAAGGCAGTGTACTGAGCCCACTTCTATTTAACGTGCTAATTGAGAACCTTCTCAGCATCAACTATGGCCGTGGTGTCACTCTGCTTTGCTATGCGAACGACCTGGCACTTACATTTTCACATACGGACTGCTTTGCCCAGGCACCGGCCGCCCTCTCCCTCTTATATGACAAGTGCTGTGACCTTGGGTTCAAGGTCAATCTTGAGAAATCAAATATCTGCCTTTTGGTTTGCATCCATCTGACCGTCCTCTCCTTTTGGGGGGTCATCACCTAGGTCTGGTTTACCATCACCAGTACCTAGGTGTCTGGTTTGATAGCAGGTTGACGTTTGGTCACCATGTCTGCTACTTACAGGAACGTGCTGCCACCCGCACCTTTGCCCCTCAGAGCCCTGTGTAGTCGCTCTCTAGGGGCCTCATTCCGAGTCCTCAGAACATTTTACGTGCATGCCATTCGCTCGATAGTGGACTACAGTGCACTTTGCTTAATTGGCGTCTCTGGAAAGCTCAGCAGTTCTCTTGAGGTCATTCAGAACACTGCTCTACGGGTCATGCTCGGTGCACCCCCATGGACTTCTCTTGTCAGCTTCAGGGCTGAGAGTGGCTTCCCATCCCTTAAGTGCCGGATATGGGCATGTACCACAGCTGTCATTGCCCAACTCTGCCAGCACGAACCTCACCTTACTGTGTCTGCATTACTTGAGCGTACTCTCAGTTGACCCCCAAATCCACAACCTGAAGGGGACTGGATTCTTACTGCTGCCGGCATCATTCAGAGCCTTGATGTAACTGACTACGTCATAGGTGACCCCGATTTGCCCTTTCCTGGGTATTCCCCTGCACCACCTTGGCTACCTTCAGGTTTCACATGCGTTCTACCTTTGTCAGGGACACCCAGGTCCTCATTTCCCACTTTTCTATGCCAGGATGGTCTCAGTCGTGTGGCAGCTCTATACACACCAGACTCTGCCATTTATTATACTGACTGGTCGGTTGGTGCTGATGGGCCTGCAGGTGCTGTGATGATCTGTGGCTCCCATGTCGAGGCTTGGTGTATATCATCTGGGGTTTCACCATACCAGACTGAGTTGGTGGCCATACTCAGTGCGCTCAGACATGCTGATCGACACCTATCTCAGCATGTCATGATCCACACAGACTCCTTCTCCTCCATCCATGGCCTCATGGCGCACCGATTCTGTGACAATGTCCATCTGTTAACGAGCATCATGGCTGTGGTTAATTCTATTACTAGAAGAGGTGGTGAAATATTTCTTCATTGGCTCCCTGGACATGTTGGCATTGCAGGGAACGAACGTGCTGATCTTGCTGCTCGTGATGCCTACTCTCTTCCCGAGGTTACGTTCCCCTTGCGGCCCAGCCTCTCTATCCTCAGGCGTAAGGTGACCACCACCCTCGGCCTCCTGTCACTTGAAGAACATGAGTCGAAAGTTTGGGAGGGTTCATGTTCGGCGCAATGGTACGCAAAGGCTACGTCCTATACACTCCTCTCGGTTGCCCCTGGCACTCCCAATCATCTTATAGAGCGCATTCGCCGCTTACGATTTGGGTTTCCCTGTTACACCCAGATAACTGGTAGGAACCCCGACCCATGCCCTCACTGCCTTGACCAAATCGATCAGCCGCTGCTTCATTATGTTCATTATGTTTTGGACTGTTCTGCAACAGCCCGCCTCCGTTCCAATTTGAACGACCAACCGGTTGGTGGGGTCGACAGATTCCAGACTGCTGCAAAAGTCATTGGACAAACTTCCGCTGCCGTGCTTTTGGGGGTAGTTTCTGCCTACCCACCTCCTCGTTAGAATGTAGTGTGCTAGTAGGAAGAACATCTACCGTGACGGGCTTTCTATGCCCGTGTCCTCCTTATATCAGGGAGGCGAATCTCAATCAATTAATCAATAAAGCGAAAATAATCGAAAAAGTGATAAATGATAGAAGGGAAAAAGAAATAAAACCATGAATGTGAATTTAAGAAAATGGGAGAGAAACAATAAAGAGAAGAAGTTAAACAGAAAAGAAAAACGAAAAAGATACTTAAAAAAAAAAAAAAAAAGGAGCTGTGGTCTATTACAGGATGGAACTTGAGACACCTTTGTTAGAATCTCAGGCCGCTCCACCTTACTTCACCTTGGCTCCTACTTCCCTTATAGTCTTCTTGCAGTAAAACAGTGAATAAAACAAAGAAAATAAAACAGAAACAAAAACTGAAAGGAAAAACAAAACTAACAGAAATATTAAAAACTGAAGGGAAAAAAAGGTGGAGAGGAAACAGGAAATACTAAAAGTAGAAAGAATGAATAATAAGAGCCGAAGATCAAAACAAAAAAAGGAGAGAAGGAGGACAATGCAAAAGTAAGGATGGAAAATGAAAGATGACAGCTGAGGAAAAGGATTATAATGAAATAAAACAAGGAACGCTGGAGATGGAAGGAAAGAAAGTATAGAAAGAAAGAAGAAAAATAGCGCATAAATGGAAAGATGTTAATTCTGTACACCTGTAGTAGGGTCCCAGGTCGCTCCACCTTACTTCACCTCGACTCCTACCTGCCTTGTAGCTTGTGATACCGTGATTTGATCTAGGAAGTAAACAAAAGGGAGGAGTGAGAAGAAAAAGGAGAAAGTATGGGATAAGAAAGGAGAATGGAACGTTAAAGAAATTACAGAAATGTAAAAAAAGTATATGAAACAAAAAAAAAAAAGGCAAAACACACATCTAAAAAGGAGAGAGAAAAGGAAAAGTAAACAGTGTAGAATGAAAGAGAAGAATATGGAAAAGACAAAAAAAAAATGAGAGAGAAATAAAGAAAAGGAGACGAGCGCTGGAATCCGAGTGAAGGATTGAACTCTATACACGTGTAGTAGAGTCCCGGCCGCTCCACCTTATTATTTTCATCTTGGCTCCTACCTCTTTTGTAGTTTGTGATGTTGTAATGTAGTTGTAGCTCTGACCAACAGTGTAATATAGTTAACAGTGATGATGGTGATGATGATGATGACTGCTGTTATGATAATGGTGTTGAGAAAAATAACTACAGTACATGGATAATGATAATGGTGACGAGTGATGATGATAGTGGTGATTGTGTTGTAGCTGGACGCTGATGAGAATAATGAACACAATACAGTTAATAATAATGATGATGATGGGTTTGGTGATGTAATTTATTACTGATAATAAAACCCCAATTTAATTTGGCCTGCTATGTGTTTTGTCGCTTGTATTGCCGTAATGTAATATAATGTAGGAAGAAGAGATGATGAATTAACAATTATGAAATGGAGAAGAAAGATAGAAAATGAGGGAGAAAATACATATGGCAAAGAAACAATATTAGGAGTTAGAAATGAGAATGAACACAGAATTACAAAATGGGACAAGAAAGAATGATAATACACGAAAAAAGGTGATGAACGATAGAAGGAATTAGAAATGAGAATAAACATATACCGGTAATTATAAAATGGGACAAGAAGAAAAAGAAGTAAACGAAAAAATGTAATGAATGATACAAGGGAAAAAGAAAAAAACTGAAAATAAAAGTAAGAAAAAACGAGAGAAACAAGAAACAGTACATGTGAAACAGAAAAAAAAAATACATAAAAAAAAAAAAAAGAGCAGGAGTTGAGAGGGGTGGAACTCGAGACACCTTTGTTAGAATCTCAGACAGCTCCACCTTACGTCACCTTGGCTCCTACTTCTCTTATAGTCTTCTTGGAATAATACTAGTATAGTGAAGAACGAAAACAAAGAATATAAAGCAAAAACAAAAACTAAAAGCAAAAAGAAGACTATAAGAAAAACGAAAAATTGAGGGGAAAAAAACTGGACAGGAAACAGGAGAAATTAAAATGAGAAAGAGAAGAATGAAGAGACGAAAGGAATCAAAAAAAAAAAAAAAAAAAAAAAAAGGAAGAGAAAGAGGACGATGCAAAGAGAGGAAAAGAGAAAGAAAGAAGAAAACTGAGTAAAAGAATTATAATGAAACAAAACAAGTAAGGAGATGGAATGAAAGAAAGTAAAGGAAGAGAAGAAAAACAATGAACGCATAAATGTAAAGGTGTTAATTATTACACCTGTAGTAGTGTCCCAAGTCGCTCCATCTTACTTCATCTCGACTCCTCCCTGCCTTGTAGCTTGTCATGCCGTAATCTGATGGAGGGAGTAAAGAGAAGAGCAAAGCAATAAGAATGAAAAGCAGAAAGTAAGGAATAAGAGAGGAAAAGGCAACGTTAAGGATTATATATAATAGGAAACGAAAAAGAGGAAAAATACATATAAAAGGGAGACAGAGAAAAGTAATTAGTGTAGAATGAAAAATAAGGAATGGAAAAGACAAAAAGGAAAAGGGGACACAAAGAAAATGTAAAAGAGGATCAACAAAACAAGAAAGAAATAATCAAAAGGAGACGGACCCACATATCAGAGTGAAGGACTAATCTCTGTGTACGTGTTGTGGAGTCCCAGGCCGCTTCACCGTACTTCATCTTGTCTCCTACCTACCTCTTGTAGTTTGTGATACCGTAATGTTGGTTTGGCTTTGACCTACGGTGTAATATAGCTAACAGTGATGATGATGATGACTGCTGTAATAATGACAGTGTTGAGAAAAATAACTATGTGGATAATGATGTTGGCGACGAGTGATGATGGTGGTGGTGATGGTGATATAGGTGAACGATGATGAGAATAATGAACGCAGTATACATGATGATGATGATGATGATGATGACGATGATGATGATGATGATGGGTTTAGTGACGTAATTTGCTAATGATAATAAACACTAATTTAATCTGGCCTCCTATTTGTCTTGTAACTTGGACTGTTGTAATATAATATATGAAGAAGCGAGGAGGAAAAAGTACTAAAGAAATGGAGAAGAAAGAAAGAAAATGAGAGAGAGAGTGTAAATGTAAAAAAAATAATATTAGGAAATAGAAATGAGAATAAAATTAGAATTACAAAATGGGACAGGAGAAAGAGAACATAAACGAAATAGGGTGATGATCGATGAAAGGGGAAAAGAAATAAAAAAATCTGAACGTGAGTGAAAGAAAAAGGTAGAGAATCAAGAAGCGCAAGTTAAACAGAAAAGAAAGAAAGAAACAAAAAGATACATGAAAGAAAAAAAAAAAAAAGGAACACGCATACATCAGGGTGGAAGTCGAGACACCCTTGTTAGAATCTCAACCTGCTCCACCTTCCTTCACCTTGGCTCCTACTACTCATATAGTTTTCATTCAATGATATTGTGAAGAGAGAACACCATGAAAGTAAAACAAAAACAAAACCTGAAAGGAAAAAACTAATAGAAAAATGAATACCTGAAGGGAAAAACCGGAAAGAAAACAGGGAAAACTGAAAAGAGAAAGAAAGAACGAAAAAAGTCGAAATGAAGCAATTAAAAAAAAAAGAGAGAGAGAGAAAGAGGACAAAGGAAAAGCAAGAAACAAGAAAGAAGGAGGAAAACTGAGGAAATGCCATATGAAACAAAACAAAGAATTATGGAGATGACAGGAAAGAAAGTAAAGGAGAAAGAAGAAAAATGGCTCATAAATGGAAAGGTGTTAATTCTGTACACCTGTAGTAGAGTCCCAGGCCGCTCCACTTTACTCCATCTCGACTCCTACCTGCCTTGTATCTTGTGATAACGTGAGTTGATGGAGGAAGTAAGCAGAAGAGAAGAGGAGTGAGAAGGAAAAGATGAAGGAAAGGGATAAGAGAAGAGAAAGGAACGTTTAGGAAAGTACATGGTAGGAAACGAAGAGACAAAGAAAAATAACAACACGGAGAGAGAGAAAAATAGTGTAGAATGAAAAAATAAGAAAATGAGGAATACAATAAAGAGTAGGGGAAAAACAAGAAAAGATGAAAGATGATCAACAAAACGAGAGAGAAATAAAGAAAAGGAGACGGACCCATATATCAGAGTGAAGGACTGAACTCTTAACACATGTAGTCGAGTCCCAGGCCTCTCCACCTTACTTCATCTTTTCTCCTACCTCTCTTGTAATTTGTGATGCTGTAATAAAGTTGTGGGTATGAACTACAGTTTAGTATATAATAGTGATGATGATGATGATGATGATGACTTTTGATGATGGTGGTGATGGATGATAGCTTTGAGATAAATAAGAACTGTATGAATAATGATGATGGTGACGTGAGAGATGATGGTCAAGAGCTCTGAGATAAATAATAACTGTATGAATAATGATGACAGTGACGAGAGAGATGATGGTGGTGGTGGTGAAGGTGATGGAGCTAAACGATGATGAAAATAATGAACACTATATACTTAATGGTGATGATGATGATGATGATGATGATGATGGGTTTGGTGACGAAAATTGCTACTGATAATAAAACCCAAATTTAATTTGGTCTCCTACTTGTTTTGTTGCTTGTACTGCCGTAACGTAATATAGAAAGAAGCGCGGAAGGAAGTTCTCTCAGGAAATGGAGAAGAAGGAAAGAAAATGAGGGGGAAAATATAAATGACAAGGAAACATTAGGAATTAGAAATGGGAATAAATATCGAATTTCAATGAGGTTGACACAAAGTACAGAGCAGAGACCCAGTTTATTTCAACGTTTCGCCGGGATTGGCTTCTTTAGGAATGGCATACAATGTCTTCTTCTCTTAGGGCTCTATGGCCATCACCCACTTGGGGGCATTTGGCCAACTAAGATAAAAAACAAAAACAAAACTCTGGATCACAGGCATCGCACAAGACAACCAGTCTAGGGGGCCAAGCGTGGAGGCAGCATATGGTAGAATGCACGAAGCATATACTCCTCGCACGTCTGTACTCCTCGCTATCATGCATAAAAGTCCTCCATACAGTGTTTACACTCAGCGACTTATGTAGACCTCACAGCTGAAGACAGTGACGTCATGCTATTGAACAATGAGAACAAACTACCCTACTTTAGGCCTTCCGCTCATTAAAGGGTAGGCTAAATGTTTGGCCGGTGAATAAAATCTTCTATTCTGATTAAAATCCACATAATGTTATATTACTCTCATGTAACAAACTTAGCCTCATTCCACAGGGTTCCATGTCCAGTATCTAATCTAAGGTGTACAGTAGCAATGTTGAGATTAAACACTCTCATATCATATTTAACCTCTTATTGAACCAAAAGTCTCTCCCACATATACCTTTTCACAGTCTTTGTTCTTTTTGGGTATTTGTCATTTTCTCTTACTAAACTACCCACAGTCATATTTCCTGCTCTAACCACCTGTATTCCTGCCATATTCATACAGGGAGAATCATTGTCCGCTACACAGGATTTAGGTAGTACTCTTCTTTTCTCAGGTTTTTCTTTTTGTGTGTACTCAAGTGTATTTTAGTGGCACTCTTTCTAGCTTTGAGGATTAATTATGGAGGGTATTTTAGATCACTAAAAACCTTAAAAATGTAATGATATTCATCCTGTAAATATTCGTCAGAACATATCCCCAAGGGTCGAAGGAAAAAGCCAATGAGTATCCCCTGTTTTGTTCTCCTATCTGTGTTATGAATCCATATTATAATTACAAATCATAATAGATAGATAGATAAATAGATAAATAGACAGAGCTCCAAGCAAGCCTGGGAAAGGGAAATGATCTTGCAAGTTAACTGAGGAAATGTTGACAATACACAGGAAGAAGCAAGTCAGGTGATGATATAGGTAGTGTGTCAGCGAGGTAGCATACGAACAAAGCCTAGTGACCATACACACACATACACACATACTCACACACAGGTTTCTGGAACTTTCCAACAACAGTGTAACACACGTGACACGACCCCTGCTTCACCAGAATTTAGGAAGCAGAGCTCAGAAGGAGACTAGCATTAGAACCGACAGGTAGTGGAGAGAGTGAACAAGAATAGGGGCCCAACTAGACTTACGTATTATATTGTCTCTGTAAGACATACCCTGCTCAACTTAGATTTTCTCTGAAGATAATAATTTAAGATCAACTCACTGTATTCAGCTTTAATTCCTACTACAAGAACCGAGTGTGACATTTGGTGGCCAGTGAATCTATGGACATCATCTCCGAATCAAAAGCGAATTTCTACAAAAGCAGGCGAGACTGTACAAGATTAGCTTCAGTTCTACAGTGAATTCCTACAAAATACAGCCTACAATGCAATGAGCCTACAAGTCTACAAAACAACTCTTTAATCTTTCACATAACTTCAAGCAGCAGCAAGAAGAATAAAAACAAAGCAATTAAAGAAAAAGAAAGACCAAAGCAACAAGCACACAAAACCCCAACACTCTCTCCTGCCTACCTCCATCGCTGACACGGAGGTCAAGACACACAGAAAAACACCAGAGCCACATTTATAACGCGTCTTACCTTTCTTCACCCAGGTTATGCATCGGTACTCAGTATTCACCACAGCTACCAGTGTGGGAAGCCGACGTCACCATGTGCTGAGATGACATCACAACGCGAGTTTGCTGACATAGGGCCACGCCAAGCAACGTGTGACTGACACCAGGCACTTCTCACCCACTACTCATTACTCATTATTCACATAGCTCCTACTCATACTCATTTATTTCCACAGTATTGAGCTGGAAATTCGACGTTCAATGCTGAGGTTTGCCTGTGACAGCTGTTAACCACCACAAGCACCAGGCTATGGAAATTCCTGAGTAATATCGTCCTTCAACACAGCACTAGAATTATCAAGAGATCTTCAATCAACCCTGCATTTTTCTTCCGAGATCGACAGTTGCATCGACACGCCTCTCCAATCTATATCAAGTGGGTGAAATTTTACTTACTCATTTCTTCTCAGTGCTAAAATTAGGTATATTCAACTCCTTTACTTATTTCTATATATACACTTATACACTCACTATCATTTATTACAACCCATTTACTCATCTATTTAGTTAGGACATAAATACACAAAAGGCGTATTTCATAACACCATATCTTAATGACAGGGATATTTTCGCCACCACCCACGTTAATACCGGCTGAAAATCAATTAGCTCCAACAACAGATTCACAATTAGGGAGAGCACCAAGGCAACACACCCATTGTACAAACCTCACCACGAACTAAAAATCAAGAAACAAATACGTCAGTTCCAGACGATGAGTGGGAAACCCCTCTGACGTAGCAAGTGAGGACTTTGTCGCTGACTTGCACACGTATGCCAATACACTTAACAGGGTTCACCGTTCCGGCCGAATATACTCCACCATTCCCTCACACAACGATAAACAAGTCCAAGTTAAATTAACAGAGCAAACAGTGAAAATGAATCGCGAAACAAATACCGCGGATCAAACATCCCCACCTCATGTTTATGTTTACCATGAAGATAAAACTGCCCCAAAATTCTCTGGCACAGAAGAAGATCGTATTGACGTCATTTCATTGGTCAGTCAGTGCGAACAAATGTTCATCAAGCGCCACATACTCGATGAACAAGAGAAAATTACCATTTTTTCATCTTCCATAAGCCAGGAAAGATGTCCAGCAAGCAATTTGTTGCGATCAGACAAGCTCCTCAAGGCTAGGACATATGATGAATTTAAAACTGAATTTTTGAAGAAATTTTCTGGAGGTATGAACTTCTTGCCAGGTATAATTCCAGAATTACATAAGATTGTAGACTTGTAAGGGAGCACACTACAAACCATGTGCTCAGTGAAATAACTGCTGATGTCTCCACAATCAAAAGAACATTGTTAGTTACTTTGGAAAACTCAAATTGGATAACAGATGATGGAAAGATGTCCCCAGACCTCGTCGTGGACATCATTGGTTATGTAGCTGCCTTGTGTAAATTACCTGATAGGACCCTTAAGATCGCCAAGACGATTGCGTACACCACAGGAGTGTGCTTACTAGACTTAATGAACGAGGTAGAGATGCAGTGCAGTAAAGCAGGTATGGTCGACACACCCGCACATTCTAGTAGAATGAGAGTACGTGAGACAGTATCAGCTGTGAAAACATCTGCACCAACCCCAAACAGAGAACAAAATCGATCGCGACCCGAAAGCAGGCAGAGCAAACAACTAAACGTGACGAGGGTTCGATCACAAACACCAGGCTACAGGCAGTTTCATAAGTTTTCACACAGCCCGAGCAGGTCTCGCGCCATAAACAACACTACTTATGGGAAGTCACCTTGTAGGTCACAGTCAAGGGATAGGTCCATTCTGTCATTATTGTGCAAAACCAGGACACACAAGATATGAATGCTTTATCAAAACAAAAGAGGATAGACAAAAGACACAAGGATTTGGTCCTTACTGTAGGCATCATAGATACCAAGGGCACTGGACCAGTGACTGCAAAACAGTATAAAAAATTGTGTCTCTGTTCAAATCGGAGGAAGACCAAGTCATGACAAAAAACGAACAAACGTAAAGAAAAGCAAGTCTAAAATTCACATAGGAGGCATGTTGGAAAATGAGTGTTTCTTGATACCAGCTGTATGTGAGGATCAAAACGTTTCCTTATTTTTAGATACAGGCTCTCCAGTGAACTTAATAACACAAGAAGAAATAAATAGAATTCTTAAAAATAAGAAGTACGTAACTTTTCTGGAAGAAGCTGATTTAGATTTATATACGGTAGATGTAAAAATAATTACAGTGAAAGGTATGATAAGGTTAAATATCAGTTTCACAGAGACTACAAGACCATTGTCTGCATTATTCTACATCGTTGAAAACTTAGCAATTAAAGCTCATATGTTACTGGGCTTAAGATCCATAAGAGCAGAGAACATAACTATACTCCCACAAATGAATGGAATAGACTTTGACAATGAATTCATAGAGGAAATACCATCAGAGCCCTCACCGATTAGTAAAAGAGAACCAAAAAGAATTGGTAATATTAAAGGCTTAAACAAACATACACAAACAGATGAGTGTATAGATCCACTCCCACCAGCAGCCCCAGCCTCCAGAATTAGTGACCCAGATAACAGTACTGATTTATCAGTTTTTGCAGCCCATCTCACCAATGATTTAGTTATACCACCTAATTTCTATATGAAAGTTACCATAAAGAGCAAATTACGGAATAGTACTGTTCTTGTCTTAGAAGAATTATGTAAAGTAAAGGGATTATCAGTAGAAAACGCATTATGTCAGATGAACGACGAAGGCCAAACTCAGATATTCATATTTAATCACATGAATGGGGAAGTTCAGTTGAAAAAGGGGACTTGTATAGTTAATATTGAAAAATGTCCCGTCCCTGTGAAGGAAATAGTTATAGCTGGAGTGACAAGTGAGATAAAATCTACGGATAGAGAAAGCACAAAAGAGACTTTAATTCACTCAGGTGAATTTGATGAAGAAAATGATTTGTTAACCCTGCTGGAAACACACAGGGACACCGTAGCATTACCCGGAGAACAATTAGGGTGTACTGACCTGATTAATCACAAGATTAATGTGCACCCAGAAACACCACCAATTTTCGTACCAGCCTACACTCCCAACGTACACTTGCAAATCAGTATGTCGATGAAATGTTAAAACTTGGAATTATTGAGCCTTCAGTCTCCCCGTGGAATGCCCTATTATTCTTCGTGCCCAAACGAAATGGAGACATGCGTGCGGTAGTAGATTACCGTAAACTAAACAATCACACAATCCCAGACCGATTTCCCCTGCCATTGCTAAGCGACGTTCTACAGAATATTAGACCTGAGAATAACATATTCTCAACCATCGATCTCCTAAACGGCTATCATCAAATCCCGGTTTCGGAGGAGTCACGTAAATACACTGCCTTTTCCACAAACAGAGGCCACTATCAATATACAAGGATGCCGATGGGACTGAGGACAGCCCCAGGCACATTCCAGCGTCTTATGAATTACGTATTGTCCGGAATTTTAGGACAAGGAATATTTGTTTATCTTGACAATATTATAATCGCAACGAAGAACATTACGGATCATCTCAGGAAATTAGACTTACTCTTACAAAAGCTTAATGATGCTGGTTTAAAAATTAAGCTTTCTAAATACAAATTTTGCTTTAAGGAAATAAATTTCTTAGGCCTCAAATTAAGTTCTAGTGGTATTCACACCACTGATGACAAAATACAGGCAGTGAGAGACTTTCCTGAACCCACTACGACTGACGAAGTTAGACAATTTTTAGGTGTAGCTGGGTACTATAGGTCATTCGTACCACAATTCTCTCATATAGCCTTTCCTCTATTCCAACTACTCAAAAAAGATGCTATATTCCAATGGGAAGAAGAACAAAAAAGGGCATTTAACGATCTACAAATTAAACTAACAAATGCACCTTGTTTAGCATATCCGGATTACACAAAATCATTTCTTATTTGTACAGACGCATCAGTTAAAGGATTAGGGGCTGTACTGATGCAGGAAGATAAAAGAGGAAAGAATCAACCAATTGCATTTGCCAGCAGACAAACAAAAGGTTGAGAGAAAAATTATTGCACTACAGACTTAGAGGCACTTGCGTGGTTTTTGCATTACAATAGTTTCGTGATTTGGTAGATGGTTACAAAATCCACTTATTCGCCGACCATATACCACTAGTGGGTATGTTTAAAGAAAACTCCTTTCTGGGAGGACAGCAAGATGGAAATGTACAGTTGAAAACTACAATGTACAAATTCATTATGTACAATGTAAAATGAACATAGTAGCTGACGCATTATCTAGGAACCCGAACCCAATTCAGGTCGCGGCATTAGATCTCAAAGGATATATCCCAAACCACGATGATATCGCAAAAGCGCAAAGACTTGACCCAATATGGTCTAAAGTTATATACTTAGAAAGTGGAGATGGCATACAATTACCCAAACTGCATGTACCACTCGAACAATTCACAATGTTCAATAATACATTATACAAGATTAACTCTAAACAACCAAAACTCCAAAGAAATACTAACCAGTTTGTAGTACCTAATGACATGATACCCCAAGTATTACGAACGATACACGATAGCCCACATGCAGGACATCCTGGAAAGGATAAGACATTCAAAACAAGCCCAGCTGTTATATTACTGGCCTTCATTACGAAAAAGATATAAACAATCATATAGACAGATGCGAATCATGTGCAAAACACAAAGGATACCCAATCACACCTGCACCGATGGGTAATTACCCTGTACCACATCAACCATGGGACGTTGTCGCTGTTGATTTACTCACTATGCCATTATCATACAATAATAACCTATACCTATTCGTAGCAACGGATCATTTTTCCCGTTATGTCATTTTAGCTTCAATTAAAGATAAGACAGCAGAGGCAGTAGTAAAGGCAATAACAGATAATGTAATATGTCGCTTTACTACCCCAAAGGTACTAATAAGTGATAATGGAGGAGAATTTAATTCTGAGATCTTACAAGAAATATGTAAACAATACAACATCAAAAAGGTTAACGTTTTAGCCTATCACCCAGCATCGAATGGGTTAGTAGAGAGACAAAACAAAAGTATTAGATGTGCTACGACACATTCTCAGTGAAAATTATGCAAGCTGGGATGATTGGATTCCCAGAGTAGAAGCCTCAATTAATGGATCTATAAATAAATCCATAGGTGACACACCACATTTCATTATATATGGGACAGATAAAAAACTACCATATGAGCTCCTAGAAGGTGACAGTCTGCCCATATACAATTACGATGATTACTCTAAACTCCGTTTACGTGAATTCCGGGATATACACAAAAGATTCAAAAAACAATTAACAATGTCCAAGGAAGAAATGACGGAGGCATTTAACAAGAAGGCAAGAGATTCACCTATCAGCTTAGGAGACATTGTTTATGGTATCATTCATACGAGAGACAATAAATTATCCCCAAAATTTGAGGGCCCATACAGAGTAATTAACATAAAAGCAAACAAACTTTTAATTCAGTCTACTGGCGAAGAGAAACAAGTTCATATTGACCATTAAAAACGAGTTTCAAGGGAACTATCCAATAATTATTCAGCATCGGATACAACCGAACAGGCGAACGTACCTCAAGAAACCAAGCAAGAAAACAACAATGATTACAAAAAGAAATTAAGGTCATATACCAAACAATCAAACATAGGTGCAACTGTTCCAATAAAATCTACAGTACATCATTTACGAGAATTAAATATTGATTTAAATTCCTTCTAAAAATGAAATAACAATCAACCGTAACGCACATCATCACTATCATCGACCACAGCATGACCATATTAGAAAATTAATAGATTTTTTTTTCGGTAGGTAGCGATGAAGGGACTTATGTTATGGATTCTCCTCTACATAGCAAGAGGATATGCGCACTTAGACCCCCAACACATAGTACGTCAAGGATGCCTCATAGCTCCAACGGCCACGACTTCAATCGTAAAAGACGTCATGAGTACTGAAATAAGTCTGGATTACTTGTATGAATTACCTTCTTATCTAGAAAATCTCGCAAAACCAATGCGAACCCTGGACTTCATGATAGGAAGCTATGTTTCACAAGCTCATAACACAAAGGAAGTGACTGAAATAGTGAAGTTAGCGAAATGGAAAATAGAACAGGCAAAGTCAACTATGCCCGTCATGAACAAAGATCTCCCATCTTATGGAACGGAGGTATTAAGCGACAGGAACAACATCACACGTACTCGCCAAAAGCGCGGTTTGTTCGACCTGGGTGGCGCAGTTCTTGGGAACATCTTTGCGCTACAGAGGATGACCTTAAAGAAATAAACAACAAATTTAATAAAATAGCTCAGGTACTATAGTCGGATTCCCGCCTGTTTGCGGCGGGGGTGTGGCCTGCACCTGTGGGCAATGGTGCCACGTTTCCCCAACTTGCGATGTGAAACGGAAGCTATTTATGTACAAGGCATCACAAATTCGATAAATTCAGATGAATAAAACTTACACTTGTGTATTTTGATGGATGAATCAACAGTAATCTTATTATGCATAAAATATTTATACAGTAACACAGAAACATGGCACAAATATTGTACAGTGTTGCTAAAAGATATTGTAGTCACTTTTAATGGTTTTTAGCGTAGTTTTAGGGTGGGTAATAATATCACAGTTATGGATATAAGATAATGAGCCTGAAAAAAGAAGAAATATGCCAATATCCAAAGTAAAAGAAATAATTCATGTAATTCTTGTGAGTGGCAATACACATCCATCTGGCCTAAAATAAATGTCTCAAGGGAGAATGAGGAGATTCAATGTCCCAAGAGAGAGAGAGAGAGAGAGGGAGAGGGAGAGAGGCATGCATTGAATGCATTGTCGGCATCACTTAATATAACAAAACCAAATTAACAAATGAAAGCACAATTATAAATAACTTATAAAAGAATCAAAAGTACTCAGGGTGGCTCACATTTCCCGCCAGGAGAGAGAGAGAGAGAGAGAGAGAGAGAGAGAGAGAGAGAGAGGGGGAGGGAGGAGAGAGAGAGAGAGAGAGGTCTGTCACTGCCTTCTTTGTATTCATTTGTTCCTTTGTACATACTGCATACACTGATATACATTGTTCCTATTGATGCACATATATCTATACACGTAATTTTTCTCTCTCTCTCTCTCTCTCTCTCTCTTCTAATACTGACCACGTGGTAGGTGAATCCAGCCCCCCCTTCCCCTCTCCTCCCTTCTTAATCCCTCCTGGGAGTCTCAGTTCAAATCCCCCTTCACACTTACCCTCCCCCCTGGACCACTACGTCGGGGTGTATGAATCAGTAACGTAACAAACCTCTCAGCAGACAGTAACTTTGACACTCCATCTACTACTAAATATGACAAAACCAAATTAACAAATGAAAGCACAATTATAAATAACTTATAAAAGAATCAAAAGTACTCAGGGTGGCTCACATTTCCCGCCAGGAGAGAGAGAGAGAGAGAGAGAGAGAGAGAGAGAGAACGGTATAGAAAACGTGGCAACACTGTACACAGGTGCCGGCCGCGCCACGGCCGCGAGCGTGCACGAGTCCTACTATAACATACCAAGATAAATTCATCACAGGACAGAACTCAGCAATGAAGACAATTGTGAAAAACCTGAAAAAGGCAGAAAACATAGCTCTAGAAAGTGTAGCTGAAATAAATGAAATGGAACGTAACATAACACTTTTCCAACACTTCTCCATCATCACAGAACATATTGACACGATTCTACTACAATTAGACAACACTAGAGATCGTTTCAGGGCACTTATGCAAGGAATTTCAAATGCTGGTGATGGCAAGATCACAGTTGACTTACTCCCAGTTCATGAGCTACGTCAGATAATTAGTCAAGTCATATATAAACATAAATTGAAGCCTTTCTTCCGAAGTAGGGAATTCATGCAATATTATCCATATTTAGAAGGAATTCATGCAATATTATCCATATTTAGAAGCAACACTAACACACAGTAGTAGTTCATGTACCATTCATAACTGAAGACCTATTCACAGTATACCAGATAAACCCCTTCCCCTCTAAAAATAACAACACTTTGGTCAACATCAACATCAACACAGACACCGAACTCATCATGGTCTCCAAGAGACGGAACATTGTCACTTTCGCAAGTGAATCAATGATTGAACGAAAGTGTCGCACATCCTTACATGCTGTTCATCTTTGTCCTGTGTACATTTTCACGTTTCAGCCTACTGATTCAGTCCCTTGTGAAATGGCTATCATCAGAAATAACAATATTCATAATCACTGCAACTTCACTTTTGCTCCAGATAAACTTGTACACCATCAACGCATCGGACACTCACAGTTTTTTTTTATTTCACTCATAACACATCAGTTTACATAGTCTGTCCAGTTATACCACCATCTCATACTTCAGCCTCAGGATTATGCATAGCACCAGACTACTGTGCGGTATTTACACCATCCATGTCCACTTTATCCACCATCAATCACTACGCCATTCTCAATCATACACAAAAACATTTCCACCCACTGCCTGATATGGACTTAAACATGAGCACAAGTATTAAGTTGACTTCACCTAAGTTTGAAACTATGCAACTGATCAATGAAACAATGAAGCCCTGGGAAGATTTGAGTTTGAGTATGTTCAACCCATATTATGTGTATAGCCCAGCACCTACTGTCTTTATAATCTTCTGCATTGTATTTGCAGTACTGCTGTTCGCAATGCACAGAATGCATGCAAGAATTGCAAATTTGGAGTCAGTATTTAGTGGGGGGAGAGTTAACATCCAAGTTAACCCCCCTGAATGAAGTGTACGTATTTTGTATATAGTATTAATTATATATATATATATATATATATATATATATATATATATATATATATATATATATATATATATATATATATATACATAATACAAGAAGAATGACCCATGATATAGCAGTATGGCATACCAGTACCATTATCATTAAATGAAATATTAATAACTCTTACCATAATCTTAATTTTAAACTATTTTTTTTTTCTTGCATGTATGCATTTCACTACAATAACCCATGTACATACTGTATTACAGTTAAATAGTTTACCTTTAGTGCATTTATTCAAATATGTATACAACTTGTTTAAAATGTAATATTACTGAATCATTGCAATTTACTATGAATATTATATGTATACAATATTATAATCAATATTATGAACTAATAGATTAGCATATGTCAATGATGATTGCTGTCAGAGGACCTTCAGCGGCGTGGCCGAGCAATGTTATGACTCCATATTATAATTACAAATCACAATAGATAGATAGATAAATAGATAGATAGACAGAGCTCCAGGCAAGCCTGGGAAAGGGAAATGATCTTGCAAGTTAACTGAGGAAATGTTGACAATACACAGGAAGTAGCAAGTCAGGTGATGATATAGGTAGTGTGTCAGCGAGGTAGCATACGAACAAAGCCTAGTGACCATACACACACATACACACATACTCACACACAGGTTTCTGGAACTTTCCAACAACAGTGTAACACACGTGACACGACCCCTGCTTCACCAGAATTTAGGAAGCAGAGCTCAGAAGAAGGCTAGCATTAGAACCGACAGGTAGTGGAGAAAGTGAACAAGAATAGGGGCCCAACTAGACTTACTTATTATATTGACTTTGTAAGACATACCCTGCTCAATGTAGATTTTCTCTGAAGATAATAAATTAAGATCAACTCACTGTATTCATCTTTAATTCCTACTACAAGAAGCGAGAGTGACATCTGTTGTGGAATAAAAATGAATAAAGCCATTTTTTAAGCCTTTCTAAAACTTTGAACTTCAGACTGTTACAGACGTTGATTAAGAGTGTCGAGGAAGGACAAGATGTCGTCATTTATTTTCAGAACATCTGGATATACATAATATTAGTGACATAGTCCCGAGACAGGTTACTTGGTTTAGGTACGTAGATGATATCTTAGTGATAGGTCCCCGTAGGTTAGATCTAGAGAGACTTAGGGATAGATTGAATAGGTAGAGCCCAGCATTCAGTTTACTATAGAGTATGAACATGACGAAAGTTTACCTTTCCTCGAGACTCTTTAAATCAAAGACTGTAACAATCTTAAGTTCAAAGTTTTTAGGAAGTCGACCAACAAGAGTGACTTTATTCACTTATATTTGACCACAGATAGAGCAAAACAGGGGATACTCATCTGCTTTTTCCTTCGAGCCTAGAGGTTCAGACGAATATTTGCTGGATGAATATGATAACATTTTTAAGGCTTTTAGTGATCTAAAATACCCTCCATATTCAATCCTCAAAGCTAGAAAGAGTGCCACTAAAATACACTTGAGTACACACACAAAACAAAAATAAACCTGAAAAAAAAATAGTAGGACCTAAATCCTGTGTAGCGGACAATGATTCTCCCTGTACGAATATGGCAGGAATACAGGAGGTTAGAGCAGGAAATATGACTGTGGGTAGTTTAGTAAGAGAAAATGACATACGTAAAAAGAACAAAAATTCCGTGCAAAAGATTGTAAAAAGGTATATGTGGGAGAGAATTTTCGAGGGTTGAATAAGAGGTTAAAGGAACATAAATATAATATGAGAGTGTTTAATCTGAACAATGATATTGTCCAACATAGATTAGATACCGGACATGGAATACTATGGAATGAGGCTAAGTTTGTATTACATGAGAATAATAAAACAAAACGTAGATTTCTCGAGTCTGCCCATAATGCTGTATCGAATAATTTTAATCAGAACAGAGGATTTTATTCACTGGCCAAACCTTCAGCCTACATTTTAACAAGCGGAAGACCTAAAGTACAGTAGTTTGTTATGATTATTCAATAGCAAGAGGGCACCATCTTGAAGATGTAAGGCCTACTTAAGTCGCTGAACATAAATATGGAAAGTCATTTCTGACGAAGCCAGTCTTGGCGAAACGTTGAAATAAACTGAGTCCCTACGCTGCACTTTGTGTCATCCTCATCGCAGTTCTCCTAGTGTACGATGAGTTCACCACAAAGTACAGAATGAGAAAAATGGCATAAGGAAATAATAAGATAAACGAGAAAAAGTCGAGGAATGATAAAAACGAAATAAAATAATATGAATGTGAATTAAAGAAAAAGGAAGAGAAACAAGACACAAATGAAGCTAAATAGAGAAGAAAAAAAGAAAGAAAAAGATACATAAAAGAAAGAAAGAAAGAAAGAAAAAAGAAGACAAGAGCTGAGGCAGGGTGGAACTCGAGACACCTTTGTTAGAATCTCAGGCCGCTCCACCTTACTTCACCTTGGCTCCTACTTCTCTTATAGTTTTCTTGCAGTAATATAATGAAGAAAAAATACAAAGAGAAGAAAGGAAAAGCCAAAACTGAAAGGAAAAAGAAAACTAAACGTAAAATGAATAACTGAAGGGAAAAAACTAGAAAGGAAACAGGGAAAACTGAAAGGAGAAATAAAGAATCACAAGAGTCGAAAGGACGCAATACAAAGAAAGGACAGAAAGAGGACAAAGGAAAAGCAAGGAAGAAGAAAAAAAAAAGGAAAAATGAAAAGGTTTATAATGAAACAAAACAAGGAATTAAGATGCCAGGAAAGAAAGTAAAGGAAGAAAGACGAAAAATGGCTCATCAATGGAAAGCTGTTAATTTTGTACGGCTGTAGTAGAGTCCCAGGCTGCTCCACTTTACTTCAACTCGACTCCTACCTGCCTTGTAGCTTCTGATGCCGTGATTTGATGGAGGAAGTAAATAGAAGAGAAGTGCGACGGTATAGGAGAAACTGAGGGATAAGAGATGAGAAACGAAGGTTAAGGAAAATATACGAACCCCCCCTCCCCCAAAAAAAAAGGGCCTCTAAAAAGGAAAGAGAAGAGGAAAAACTAAAGTACTGAATAAAAAGTGAAGGAAATGAAGAATAAAAAAGAAAAAGGGAAGTAATGAAACGACGAACGAGGATGAAAAAAACAGATACAAATAAAGAAAAGGAGATGAACTGTAAACTCAGAGCAGGAATGAACTCCATACAGGTTTAGCCCAGTCCCAGGCCGCTCCACCTTACTTCATGTTGTCTCTTACCTCATTGCGGTTTTTGATGCTGTAATTACTGAATGAAATGCAAGGAAAAAGGAAGAGAGTCAAGAAAGTGGGGGAAAGAAAAATTGGAGCAGGAGAGAATAGGAGCAAGATACAAACAGGATAAAAATTAAAGAAAAAAAGTAAAAGGAAAAGGAAAAAGGATGAGTGAATGAAACAAGAAAAGCCGAAACATGAATAAATAAAAAAGTAAGAAAAGGAACAAGAACAAGACATACTGCAGAGAGAGAGAGAGAGAGAGAGAGGTGGGGAGGACCGAGAAACAAATGATAGAGATAATATGACAAATAATGGATGATACATAGGATAAAATAACACGGGAAAATGAGAAAAAAATGAAATTTAGTAAATAGAAGACGAGGAGGAAAAAGGAATAAAAGATACGAAAAGAGAATGAAAGACAACGAGAAAAAAGACAGAAGAAAAAGAACCGAAGGGAGCATTAAAAAAAAAAGAAAAGGAGAAAGAAGAAATACAAAGAGAAAGGTGCGATTCTCAATAAAGGATGGAGTTCGAGACACCTTCGTTAGAATCTCAAGTCGCTCCACCTTACTCCACCTTGGCTCCTACTTCTCTTGTTTCTTTAGTGCAATAATAATGAAGAAAGAAAGAGAGAAAAGACAGAAGGGATTAAAAGGAGTAAGAGAAAGGAAAAAAAGAGTCGGAAAAAGACGACGATAAAAAAGGAAAACTTTGAAAAGAGAGAAGAAAATTGTGAAGGTAAAAAGCCGAGCAAAAATGATTTTTTTTTCGACATGTGAGAGAGAGAGAGAGAGGGGGGGGGGTTAAGGATTAAACTCAGTATACCTGTCGTAAATGTCCCTGGCCGCTCCACCTTACTTAGTCTCGCCTCCTGTCTCTCCTGCATCTTGTGATACTTGAACATCACTGTGACTTTGATCTAATGATGATGACGATGATAATGATGATTATGATGATGATAATGATGCCAGAAGTGGTGGAAAACTGGAAGTGGCAGTGCTGATAACTGCGATGTATATACGGACAGTAGGTTACTAGTGATGATAATATCCCTACTTCATCCCCTTTACTACCTCATTTGTAGCTTGTGATGTTGGTAATATAAAGGAGAGAAAAAAGAAGTACAAGTGAAAGAATGAAAGATGGCGGGAAAAGCTTATATAAAAAAAAAAAAAATGTGACAGCTAGGAAACGAAGACAAACAACTGGTGAGGAAAAAGCGGAAAAAAGAAAAGGAAAAAAGAAAGAGAGGTTAATGGAAACAGAAAATTTAACAAGACATGAAAAAATGGAAAGAGAAATAGGGACAAAAAAAGAAGGAAAAGGAAAATGAGAAAGACAAAATAAAAGGAGACTCGAGAAATAGCTTGGGTCGAACTCGGTACACCTGTAGTAGAGTCCCAGGCAGTCTCACCTTACTCCATCTTGTCTCCTACCGGTCTTGTAGCTTGCGATACAGTAATACACTTAAGGGTTTTATCTAGTACACCTGGTGATGATGATGATGATGATATTATTATTATTATTAGGCTAGTTTTAATGATAACTGTATGTCAAAGATGATGATGGTGATGATGACGATGATGACTGTGATGTTAATAGGTTAATACTGATAATTATAGTCTAGCTTCATATCGCCTCCTACTTCTCCTCTAACCTATGATGCTGTTATGTAATGGTGTGTGTGTGTGTGTGTGTGTGTGTGTGTGTGTGAAAGAGAGAGAGAGAGAGAGAGAGAGAGAGAGAGAGAGAGAGAGAGAGGGAGAGAGAGAGAGAGAGAGGAAAATCATATATAAATGGTAAAAGATTTAGGCCTAACCCAGGTACACCTGTTGTAAATGTCCCAGGCCGCCCCACCTTAGATCATCTCACCTCCTGTCTCTTGCACCTAGTGATACTTGAACATAGTTGTGACTTTGATTTAATGTAGCTAATAGTGATGATGATGATGATGATGATGATGATGACGATGATGATGATGATAATGATGATCATGATGATGATGATCATGATGATGATCATAATGATAATGATGATGGAGAAAAAACAGAAATGAGAAAGAGCAAAAAACGAGCTGCCTTTCTTAAAGGTTCAAATTCGAGTCATCTTTCTTAGAATATCAGACGTTCCACTTTACTTCACCTTGGCTTCAGCTTCTCTTGTAGTCTGATTAATGTAGTGTAGTTAAGAAATGAGACAGCAAGAAGGGAGTAGTCTGAGTGATGCAATGTAATGAAATGAGACAAAGAAAATGAAAGAAAAAAGAACGCCAGAAAGAAAGAATAGGTGAAATACAAGAGGGAAAAAAGGAGAAAGTGGTAAAGGATAAATGGAAGAAATAGGAAAGAGAGAGATTGAAAGAACGGGAATGACATAAAAGAAAA
>NC_137018.1:10951937-10956937 GCF_032717465.1 Coenobita brevimanus | reverse complement strand
AATAATAATCATAATAATAATAATAATAACAATAATAATAATTATAATAATCTATCTATTTATCTATCTACTGCCAGACGCCTCAATCCCTTTCGGGGGTGGCCACAAACAAATCGCCTCCAACGTCTCCCTGTCCCCCTGCCATTTCACTGCCCCGCTCCCAACTCACACCCCCTCTCTCATATACCCTCTCCACCCCATCCCTCCATCTCATCCTCGGCCTCCCCCTCCCTCTCTCCCCCTCCACCTCACTCACATACACTCTCTTCGTCAGTCTTTCACCCTCCATCCCCCTATCCACATGGCCAAACCACCTCAGATGTATTTCCTCCCTAACGTTTCCTATCACATCCACATCCACACCACAACGCTCCTTTATATTCTCATTTGTCAGCATGTCTCCTGATGTGACTCCACAGGCTCCTCTTAAAAAACTCATTTCCACTGCTTTCACTCTTGACTTGTGTCCTTCCAGCAACGTCCAAGCTTCACTTCCATACGTTAGAGTTGGTATCACAATACTGTCATGTACTAACTTTTTCACTTCCATGCTCACTACCCTGCTTCTTATCACTGCTTTCAAGGAACCAGCAACCTTTCTTCCCTGCTGTACCCTTTCAAGCACTTCACCCTCCAAACCTCCATCCTTACTCATCACACTACCCAAGTATTTTTTAACGTACTCACATTTTCCAATTCCTCACCATCCAACCTCGCTGTACATTCACTGACTTCGCGCCTCTCCCAAAGACCATCACTTTACTCTTCCCTACATTCACCTTTAGATTCCGTTTCTTACACACTCTCCCAAACTCATCCACCAAGCCTTGCAGCTCTCCGTCACCTTCACTCAACAACACAGTATCATCTGCAAACAATAGCAATAGGAGTTTCCTAACACTGCCCTCTCTCACTAGGGCCACTCCAACATCCACTACCCTACCTTGTACCTCTTTTGTTACCCCATCCAAGTACAGATTGAACAACCATGGAGACATGACACATCCCTGTTTCAACCCAACTTTCAAAGAGAAAAATTCACTCAATTCACCATCCACATGCACTGGAGCCTTAGCACCATCATACATACTCTTCACAACATTCAGCAACATCCCATCTACTCCATATATTCTTAATACTTTCTACAATCCTTGTCTATCCACCCTGTCATATTGTTTCTCCAAATCCATGAAAGCCGCATACAACTTCTTTCCCTTCTTCTAGAAACTTTTCCACTAAAGATCTAAGAACACATCTGATCTACACAACCTCTTCCCTTCCTAAAGCCTCCCTGTTCTTCTCCAACTAATTCCCTCTGTTCTTTCTCTAACTCTGTCAATAAGTATCCTACTATACATCTCTTTCCTATTATACTAAGAAGACAAATGCCCCTATGATTACCACACACTTCTTTTTCCCCTTTTCCTTTGTACAAGGGAATAATTATACCTGACTTCCAATCCTCCGGGACTCTCACCCACTCTCTAGCCAATCTGCACATTTTCCACATCCATTCTACTACTACTTCTCCCCCATACTTCAGCATTTCACCACACACTCCATCAATTCCTGAGGTTTTCCCCAATTTTAACTTTCTTCATTGCTTCTACAACTTCTATCCTACTGATTTCTTCCTGTCTTCCTCACCTTCCTCCTCCTCCCAGCCATTCCCCAGCCACTTATACTCTTACTACTTCCATATCCTCTATGTTCAACAATTCCTTAAATTGTTCTCTCCATCTGTTCACTTTTTCTCCCTTCTCCACTAGTAATTTACCATTTTTATCTTTCACTCCCTTGCTAACTTCACTTCCACCCTGTCTTCCTCTTTTCACCTCTTTCCAGAACATTTTCTTACAGTCCCTCCACTTTACACTCAAGTTCCTTCCTAAATTCCTCATCTGCTCCCTTCTTTACTCTCTCTTACTAATATTTTCACCTCTCTCTTTCTTTCTACATATAACTCTCTCTTCCGTCTCTCAACTCTTCTTCCACTTGCCCTATTTCTCATCCCTTATTCAACAAAGCAGGCTTCCTCCTTTTGTGCCATTGTCTGACTTACCTCTTCATCTCACCAATGCTGCTCCCTTGGCACACCCCTCCCTGTCTCTCCTCTTTTATCCCCACTACATTTCATCACATTGCTGCACATATTTCTTCTGTACATATTCTACACACACCTTAATGTCCCCCGATCTGCTTCAATTCATATTTGCCTAATCGTTCCTCCACTTCTCTCTTATACTTTGCCTATTTCTCATCCTCTTGTAACCTTTCCACTCTCCTTACAAATACCCCTTCTTCCCGTCCCTCCCTTCTTCTATTTCTCCATCCTAATTGTACCTTGATTCTGACTACCACCAAGTAGTGGTCAGAAAGTCCACTCCCCGAACCTCTATAAGCTCTTGCATCCATTACACATTTTCGCATCCTTTCATCCACACACACATAATCAATCATTGCCTTTCCTTTCATTCAGTTCACCACCCACCCTTCTCAATCACTCGCCATGTATACTTGTGGATCATCTTGTGCCTGAAGAGGGTATTGGCTATCACCAACCCCCTCCCAGCACAAATGTCCACTAACGCACTGCCATTCTCATCTATCTCAGCAGGCATACCCCACTCACCAACTATTCCATCTACCTTCACATTCCCCTACTTTACCATTCATATCACCGATCAAAAACACTCTCTCATTCCTTCCAAACTTTTCCATGCACACTCCCACATTTGTCCAGAACTCTTCTCGCACTCTGCCAGGCATGGACTTTGCGTTGGCGCATAAACACACACTCTCACCCACATTTGTATTCCAACTTTCAATCCTACCCACACAATCCTTGACCCAACTGATCCATATTCTCTTATGCTCTTCTTCCATCTTTTACTCACAACTAAACATACTCGTTTTTTTGCCCTCTCATTCTTACCTACTCCTGCACATATACCCCATCCATACTCCCATTCTCTCACACTCTTACCTCTCCACTTCGCTTCAATTATTCCGCATACATCAACTTTCGCACCCTCAAGCACCTGGACAATCTCTCTCTCTTTCACCTCATCATTCTTCTCCCCTTACATTCCAAGTTCCGATAACCATGTCTTTTGGTCCAGTTCTTTGGTCATCATCTTTTGGTCAGTCCTTGTCTGAGGCTTATTGTTTGTCTTTTTAGTTAGTTGTTTTCCGGGGAGGGGTACTAACCCTCCGCTCAACCGTTTTAGTCGCCTTTTGCGACAAGCAGGGATACTGGGAGAGGCCTCCTGAAAAAAAAACCCTACCCCGAGGGTGCTTCCCCCAAGGAAAGGGAGGTAACCGAGACAGGACGACACACTCCTTAATTACTCATCCACTCAAACACATTCATTCGCATCTTTAGCCCCAAAGGGAAGACGGGACAGATCCTCACCGCACCACACCGCACGCAGGGTCAACTGGGCAGTGCTGTCAGTGACATCCGCAGCAGGGCCTGACAGCAGAGCTGGTTTACACCTGCCACATCATAACAGAGCCATCCTCTTACCGGCACCTGACCTTATCAGCTGGATCAGACCAAATACAGGAGAATATCCCCTCAGGGCTGTGTCATCATTTATTCATTCACAATTTCTCTCCAATTATTTCTGTGTCATGCACAGCCACTCTTCCTTGTTCAACAGACATCCCTCTCACATCCAGCGCTCTCTTCACACTGTCAATCCATCCTGTCTGTGGTCTCCCACTCAGCCTTACACCTCTCACATCAGATCTAGTTATATTTTTCACCAATCGCTCATTATCCATTCTCTCCATATGCCCAAACCATCGCAACACCCTCTGCTCAACTCGATCAGCCATCTCCGAAACAACTCCAGTTCTCCTTCGCACTTCTCATCATTTCTCTACTTCGATCCATACGTGTCACTCCACACATACCCCTCAGACACCTCATCTCCATTTACATTCAAACTTTTCCTCTCTGCTACACCGCTACTCCATGTTTCAGCCCTATATAACGCAGTCGGTACCACAACACCCTCATACAGCCTTCTCTTTTACATCCATTCTAAGTGAAAGATATCTAAACACTCTTTTTCATTCCTCCCAGCACCTTTCCTACTTCATTCATTCTAAACTTCACTTCTGCATCTATTCTTCCATCCACAGCAACATGTGACCCTAAATACTTAAAACACTCTACCTCCTCAAGCAACTCACCATTCAAAACTATATTCATCCCTCTACCATCTACCAACCTCGTACACTTCATCATTTTATTCTTATTCTCATTTACACTCAATTTCCTCCTTACACACACCCTTGCAACCTCCTCTCTACCAACTGTCTCAATCTCTCCTCTGAATCAGCCACCTTCCAGTATCATCTGCAAACAGTAGCTGCTTCGGATTCCACTCTCTACCATCAACATTCACCAGACCCTAGACCTCCATCTAAAACTCTTGCATTCACCTCCCTTACAACACCATCCATGTAAATATTAAACAACCAAGGCGACAACACACATCCCTGCCGCAGCCCCACTCTCACGGGAAACCAATCACTCACAGTATTTCCCACTCTTACACACGCCCTATCATTAACATAAAAACTTTTCACGCTTTAGTAACCTTTACTCATCAAGCCCTATACAATCTTAAAACATTACACAATTCTATCATACCCTATCTCTAAATCCATGAATGCCCAAAACACATCCTTGCCTCTCGCTAAATACTTTTCACACACTCGTCTCACAGCAAACACCTGATCCACGCATCCCCCTCCTCTCCTAATGATGGTGAAAATGATGATCACGGTTACTTACGTTAGTTTTGTTAATAACTATATTAACTGAACGGATTTATATGATAATGAAGCTGACGATGATGACGGTTCTTTTTTGTCAGATTTAATGGTAATGGAAATTCTATGGATAAAGATGATGATGATGATGACCATGATGATGATGATGATGATGATGGTGACGGTTATTTAGGTTAGTTCTGGATGATAAT
>NC_137018.1:10939726-10951837 GCF_032717465.1 Coenobita brevimanus | reverse complement strand
GAAGGAAAAGGAGGAATAACAATGAGAGAGAACGCAAAGAAGGAAGGAGTGAATAGAAAGAATAGCAGACGTCAGGAAGAAAGTGGAAAAAAATGGAAGTAAACAAGAAAATATAAAAACGCAGAAAAAAAAAAGGAGGTAGGACGAGAAAGTAAAGTTGGGAGAGCAAATATGGTTCAAACTCAAGTACAGAAAGGTCTCAGCAGACAGAAAAGACAAGGAGAATAATAGGAAAAAAAGAAGGAAGGAACAAGAAACATAATAAGAATAAATGGAGAAAACGAAAATAAGAAAAAAACGAAAAAAGAAAAAATGAATAAAAGGAGCAACAGCAGCAATATGGGGTCGAACTCAGGACACCTATGTTAGGATCTCAGGTCGCTCCACCTTATTCCACCTTGGCTCCTACTTCTCTTATAACTGTTTTGTTATAATATGATGAAGAAAGAGGAGAGACTGGGGAAAAAAAGGAAAAAAGAAAGAAAAAGAGAACTAAAAAAAGAGGCAAGCAAAATAATATCACCAAAGAAAAGGAGAAAGAAGAAACGGTAAAAAAAGGAAGGCGAAAGAAAAGAGAAAGATCAAAAGGAAGAGAGAAAGGAAAACGAAAAAAAAAAAATAAAAGTCAGAAGGAACGAAAGCAGTTAAAAGAGAAAGGAGGAAGTAGAAATGAGAAAGAAGGAAAAGAGGGAAAAAGGAGAGAAGGAAGGATTAAACAAAGGAACGTAAACGCGCGAAGGAAGTAAATATACGTCGATAAATATTAAATAAATGGAAGAACACGACATGAAAAAAGAGAAACCCGAAATAAGCGAAATTCTGCTGTAATATGAGGAAGAAACAAGGGACAAAACATGGAGTTAAACAAAAGGAACTGAGAAAGAAAGAATCGGTAACAGGAATTAGTAGACTGTAGCACCAGTGGAGTAGGGTAGTACTCCCAAGGGGTGGATGGAAAGCTGATGACAGGGAGAGCTGAAGCTCCCTTTTCACATTAGCTCCTCGCGACTAGTTCCTAACCATGCTAACCCCCATTGCTGAACTTTTTCAGTGTTTCAGTAGTAGGCCAACATGCTATGCTCAATACAAGTTTCTCTAACTGTCAACATCAATTTACTGTACACGCACAGTACACACTACACACTACCTTTTTCAAGAAATTAAAGAAAAATGGGGAACTGTAACCATGCCTTGGAGTCCTCGGGGGGTGGGGGGAACCATTAATGCCTCCACCATCCGGCTCCTCTCCCCGGTGTTGACTATACATGCCTGGAACCACTGTCTCACTCACTTCTTCCATTTCTGCAACATTCGCGGCCTTTCCTCTAACTTTCTCTCTGTTGAACACAACCTCTCCTCCTCTAAATCTCACCTTCTCTTCTTAACAGACCTCAGCTGTCTGAGCCAACTGGACGGGAAACCCTTTTCTGTATCACTCCCTACTTTCTCTATACTCATATTTCAAAGCCAAAGGTGGCTCTTGTCAGGTATACGTACACAACGACCTATCTTGCTCCTAAGGTTCCTGAACTTGGATTCTTCTGAATTCTCTACTCTCTCTGGCTTCGGCTCTCCCTAAGTCATTCTCTGACTAAATATATCTGTGCTGTTTACTTATCTCCTAATTCTACTGACTATCAAAAATTCTTCTTGATTACCTTACTTCTACGATGCAACACAATCTATCCATTTCCTCCTTTCTCTGATGTCTCAATGTTCACCACCACCTATGGCTCTCCTCTCCGTTCACTGATCCACTCTGGTAATCAAGCCCACATCTTTTTTCTATCCTTAATGACCTAGAGCAGCTTGTACAGAACCTTACCACGTATCCCTGACCGCCTTGGAGAGAGCTCCATCATACTAAGACCTCTTCCTTACAACTCCAATCCTTCTGTTTACACTGTTAGTCTTTTCTCTCCGTTGGGCTCCTCTGATCATAATCTTATTACCTTAACCTGCCCAATCGCTCCGGTATGGCCTGTGGATCCTCCAAAGAAACGTCGCCTGTGGCACTTTGGAGCTGCATATTTTGAGGCCCTCAGGCAGTACTTCTTTGATTTTCCCTGGAAAGAGTATTGCTTCCGTGGCCGGGAGCCATCTGAGTGTGCCTTTTGCATTACAGAGGTCATTCTCTTGGGCATGGAAGCATACATTCCATTCTCATGTCCTCTGAATAATGCAAGAAAGTCTTGGTTTAATCACACTTGTTCTAATGCTGTCCACAACAAAGAGAGGGCCTATAAAAGGTATCAGAGCCAAGCTACTCCTGAATCACATCTTTTTTTATGTTTCTTCCTAGAATCGTGTTAAGTCTGTTCTTCGCTCTGCTAAAAATAATTTCATCCGTACTAAATGCTCTCAACTCTCCAACTCGAATTCTTCCCGCTCCTTCTGGCACCTTGCCAAAAACCTTTCTAACAACTTTACCTCATCATCCTTCCATCTTCTTTTCTACTCTGATGGCTCTGTAGCTATTTCTTCTACTGATAAAGCAGATCTCTTCACGCAGACTTTCTCCTGCAGTTCCACCTTAGACGATTCTGATGCTGTTCCTCCATCACTTCCCCCCTCTGACTTCCTCACGGCTGACATTAAAATTTCTTCAGCTGATGTATTTTCTGCCATCACTGACCTCAATTCTAACAAGGCATATGGGCCTGATGGAGTCCCTCCTGTTGTCAAGAACTGTGCTTCAGTGCTTACACTCTGCCTAGGCAAGCGCTTTTGCCTTTGTCTATCAACTTGTACATTTCCTTCTTGCTGGAAGTTTGCTCTCATTCAGCCAGTCCCAAAGAAGGGTGACCATTCCCAACCCACTAACTATCGTCCAAATTTGTTTTAACATGCTGTGTCTCAAAAGTTTTCGAGCGTCTGTTCTTAACAGAAAAATTTTAAACCATCTTTCCTATCACAATCCTTTCTCTCTGATCACCAGTATTGGTTCCATCAGGGACGCTCCACTGGCGATCTTCTCACCAACCTTTCAGACTCCTTGTCATCCTCCTTTCGGGACTCCGACGAAAGCTTTTCCATTGGTACACTTGACATCTCGAAAGGCTTTCAATCGAGTCTGGGAGAAACACTTCAATTTCCAAACTGCCATCTTACGGTTTTTATCCTTTAAGTGCCTTCATCTCTAGCTTCCTATCTGGTCGTTCTACAGCTGCTGTTGTAGACGGCGATCGTTCTTTCTCCCCTAGATCTATCAACAGCGTTGTTCCTCAGGGTTCTGTCCACTATCACTCAACTCTCATTCTTTTATTCAATCAATGATCTTCTAAGCTTTACATCTAATCCTATCCACTCTCGTACGTTGATGATTCCATCCTTCACCTTTGCATTCGGTTTCCTCAATGTCCATCCTATGCAGTTGTTCAACAAACAAGGGATGAGGCTATGTACCACGTGTGTTAGTCGTTCCCCAAAGCAGGAGGAATCTTGAACTGGAAGGAGAGTGAGTTATGCGTGAGAGGACATAATTCCCTTTGGTTGGGTATCAAAATCGCATATACTTTACTCTACTTTTAATAATTCTATACTTTTTAAACAACAGACATTTTGATTACATGACCTTTTAATAATATGTAAAAGAGTTGTAAATTAAGTAATAGTTTGGGCGAAAGTAATACCAGTACTGTTACCAAGCGAAACAATTTGAATATTCAACAGTGACTTCTGAGGTCATCACATTACATTCTTTATTAGCGGTTATTCCTGGGCTCGTCAATAGCCTCAAGACTGGGACATTTATTGATGTGAATTGTCTTTTCGGGCTGGCATAGCCCTCGAACCAAAAATATTGACTCTTGTTCTATTTCGTCGGGGCAGTCTAAATTCACATCACACAATTCACTACATAATTCATAATCACTCGGGCTTGTTTAGCCTCGAGGAACAATTCAAAATCACATTTCCTTACAACCACTAAATTCACTTCAACACTCCCAATATTCCTAACCTTATTAATAAAAATGAAAAGAAAACGGTTGATGAGTTTGAAATTCGTCTTTCGGTTACATGATCACATTAACTTTCAAAATTCTGTATCTTATCTACTATGAAAAAAAGTTCACCTTGATTGATTCATAATTCAATTTCTATTACATTCAGTTTATAAAACTATTCATGGGTAGTGTAAGTGTGTGTGTAGATCAAGTCTATGGGCAATATCACATGATGGCCCTCCTGTGCACGCCCCAAAGTCACGGTGTGTCTGTGGACTGAATCAACGTCTGTTATCCACAACGTCTGGGTAGCCAAATCCGACGTTAAGCTTTTTTAACAACATTACTTCATATTGTTCGACGTAGAAGCAAAAAATAAAACAAGCAAGAGGGGGAGAAAGGAGGAATGTGTACAGCTCACCTGAATCCAACGTCTGTTATCCACAACGCCTCGGGTAGCCAATGTGGCTTATCGGGCACCTAGGGGACGCTACTGCTAGATCCAAATGAGACTGTGTTTTTGTCGGATATGGTGGGTTTTAATTCTCTTCACTATTTATATAGTAGTGTACACCTGACGTTAGGACTTTTTGATTGAATTGGGGAAAATTTGAGATTCATTCCTTTACTACATTTAAATACTGAATTTACTGGCATCCTGCCTTGAGTTTGGAGTAGCTTATGCCATCTAGTGACGGCTAAGGCAAACGGGACCATTTGGTCCCTCACAAATTACATTATCTTGGCCTTTTTGACTATTAATTATTACACATATTGGGATTCTCAGCAGCTTCATTAGTAAGCATTTCACAACCATGATACGGAAAGAATTGCATACCCATTATTATTCTGTTTAAGGTTTAAACTTGAGTGCCCGGCAACGACGTGCACATAAGGAAGGGGAATGTTGCCCGCATCTGTTATTCGATTACTCCCATAGCTCAACACTTCCAGTTACACTTACCTATGCATAGATACAGAGATATATACATATAAAAATAAAGTTATCCCTACATCGATTATTTACACATGAACTACTACTTAGAACAGTGGGAAGCCTTATAGGACTAGTATTCAGATTACACCGTATCTAACTTTAGAAATTACAGTACCTCTAAACATATACATGAATACTAAATCTGTGGCATTACACTGGCTCCCACCTTCGGAATACAAATTTTACCCAAGTCATTCATCTATGACATGTGCATGGATGGAATGTTGTTATCTCCTATAACTGCTATTAACACTTTGAATTGGAACATTTTTTCTCCCCACAATTGGTGGCACATTTCTGTTGGTTCACATTAAACACCTATCATGCGTAATTTCTCGGAAAGTTAAGCTTACTCACTTCATTAGGAGGTATGAGTCACTCCTTACACTTGATGTGATGAGGGAATTTATGCCCCCAGCCAGCCTCAGGTTTTTGGAGGATAGCTTTGTCTCTCACCGGGAGCTTGACAGGGTCTCTCGAGAGTGAGATCACAAAGGGGCACTTCCTTCCACTCTTCGATTCGCATTCGCATTCACTCGGTTCACTTTTGTTTCCAGCATTCCCCACCCACAGGAAGGTGGAGGGCTCATGCTGTCCCTGAAGACCTACCACTACCTCACAAAACCATGCTAACTGTAAAGGTGAGGGGATTAATTACTCCCCTTGAAGTAAGGTGCACTTCCCGGTTCCAACCGGAACACTTTTCTCTCTTTTTTTTTCCTTTTTACACCCTTTCCTCGGGGATGAGTCCACCCGGAACACAACCTCAGGCAGTTATGTTTCACAACATTTGTCTCTTGCACTTATCTCTACTTTTCTGTTTTAACACTCCTCTATGAGCCTCCAAGGGGCATTCCTCACTGCCTTGGTGGTAATTGCTCATCTTCGGGCTCCGGGGCGAGTTCCTGTTGCAACGGTTCTAAGAGCCATTCCTCAGTACCGTAATATGGTTTTACCTTTTCAGCAGCCCTTTGTATTCTCTTGCCACTAAATACATTTTCAATTATATAAACACTTCCATCTAGCAACACTTTGATCACTTTATACGGGCCAGTCCCATATGGCATTCAGTTTCCTACAGGTACCACTGGGCTGTATGGTTTACTTTATTCGCCCACACCAATTGGCTATTTGACTCCAACCTTCTGCGCTCTCCTCCGCCTTGTTGGCCACCTCCCGGTATCGCCTGGTCATCTTTTGGTGGTTTTTTCTTAATAATGGTGTGTGCTATCGCTAGGTCAGTCCCTCCTCTGCATCCCACAGAAGGCAATAAGGTACCAATGAGGCGAGGAGGGGATGGCTGGCGAAGAAGAAGGCATAATAGGGCTGTTGACCTCGTGCTCGAGTGCACCGCTTTGATTTATGACGGTTTGACACCGACTGGAAGCAGCTGAGAGCCAACGCATAGGGGGTTGCCCGTTGCAGTATGGATGCTACGATTACTTTTCTATAGTCCTATTCATCCCTTTCGGTGGTGGAATTTCCCTGGGGATGATAAGGGGTGACGTAGAACAAGTCCACCCTGGTTCCTCCGGCAGAACTTCTTCGAATTCTCCACTCGTGAACTCTCCACCGTTGTCCAAGACGATGCCTCGTGGCCTCCCAGAAGTCGGTGAAGTATTGCCCAAGACAGTGTATGATGTGTTGTGTATGTTTGTCTCTGAGGGGATAATATTTCACAAACCTACTGTAGTGATCTATCACAGTAAGGGACATACTCGGTAGCCCTGAGCTCCAGCAACCATATCCGGTCAAGTCGATCCCGATACGTTCCAATGGTTTACTTACAGGCCGGGAAACCTTTCCAAAGGTTGCTGTAACCCAGTTTCACCTTTGAATCTCTTTGACAAGTGGGACACTGTTTCACATACTGTGATACATCTACTTTTAGATTTGGCCAATAGAATAGCTCTTTCTCTGCCCTTTTTGATGTTTTTTTTACCTAGATGTCCTGAGATTTCATGAGCGTGTTTTATAGCTTCTTTTTGTTAATGAACTTGGGAATCGCCAAGCAATATTGGATGCTACCACCACTTGTTTCCTGAGCAAAATATAATAGTTCGTCAATCAACGCAAACTGGCTCAACATGGCTTTTGGTAGTCTTTTAGTAGGGAGCTTCTCACTACGCAAGTACTTAGCTAACTCATCCCACATGGGTTCTTCCCGCTACTTATTTCTCACTTCGTCTCAGCTAAATCCAAGCCAGTTGATTTCTGACTGGTGGAATATCACTCTGACAGGTCTAGAAAGCTGATTGGCGACTACATTATATTTACCCTTGACATATTGCACATTGTAGTCGTACTCGCGCATCTCAAGAATCCATCGGTTCATATGTGGGGATTTAGTTTTCGCTTAAAAATGCTGGTAAGCGGTTGATGGTCTGTCTAGATAGTAATGTGGGAACCCCACAAGTAATGGTGGAAGTTGCGGCATGTGAGAACGACTGCCAATGCTTCTTTGTCAGTTGCAGAATATTTTCTCTCGCAGGGATTGAGCTTTTTGGAAAAGTAACCAATAGGTAAGTTGGAGTTGTCTGGTTGTATTTGACTCAGTACGCCACCAATATGGGTGTTGCATATCGTCGTGTGGTTACAATGAATGGTCGAGTCACACAGGCTCTTACCAATACTGGCGCATTCACTAAACACGACTTCAATTCGAACAAGAAATCGCGGATTGGCACTGCGTGGTGACCATTCTGAACGCTACTCCGGATCTTGTTAAGTTAGGGTAGAGGGGAGCTGCTATTTTCGCGAACGAAGGTACGTGTTTTCGGTAGAACCCGCACATCCCAAGGAATCTCCGGACTTCTTTGACTTTTGTGGGTCTTTTCCATTTTGTTGATAGCCTCTATAAGTTTTTTGGGTCCGGTTTACTCCCGGCCGCTGAGATTTTATGGCCAAGAAAGTGGTTATTTCTTTTAATCCAAAAGTACATTTGCTTAAATTTAGGCTTGGCCCCCATTCTGTGTCAGCAAAGTGCGGAATAGTTGCTGTAAGCGACTCAACAACATAGAGGGGAAGTCATCAGCCCAAATTATTAAATCGTCCAAATAATTCTTTACCCAGCCTTGTTTCAAAAATGGAGTAAGAATGTCTTGCATTCGTCGGGAAAATATAGCTGGTGAACATTTTAGTCCTAATGGTAAGTGCCTAAATCTGTAAAGGGTGACTCCATCACTGAATGTTGTTAAATCACGGCTCTCCTCGTCCAACATGATTTGGAAAATATGCCTCCAACGGATATCAAGAGTCACATAGTAATTATGACCTGCGGCCTGCTCGACTAATTCTTCTAGTCTAGGCAGTGGATACATATCCGTGGCTAGATGTTGATTCACGTGGCGATAATCTAAACACATGCGCTTGCTGCCGTCCGGTTTGTTTACTAATACAATAGGAGATAACCAGGTAGCTGTTGATCTTTCAATAATTTCTCTCTCTTCCATGTCTTGCAACATTTCAGCGATCACCTGTTTAGCTTGTTCAGGATATCAATAGACCGGTCCACGGCTGGGCTGTGGGTCTGCTACTTTAATGTGAACGGGGGGACCGCTGATGGTTCCTAGTTCTTCTTTTTCCAAAATGAAGAGGGGATCGTGTTGCAGAATTACGTTAGCTAGTTCTTCTTGTTGAGCTAAAGCTAAGTGAGGCCATGTCTGTTCGTCAATTAGCTTTCAGAGTCGTTGAACACGAGTTCCGCTCTCATCAGTTCGATCACTGGTAGGGATCAGGTCATTATGACTGTACTTTCAGGAGGGTCATCAATAATTTCATATGAGCCTAGAATGGTACCTTTCCGAAACAGTTTATCTTGTTTAGCTCCAGTATTGAGGGTTAAATAGACTAAACCCTCTGAATTCACTTGTAATATGTAAGGGTGACTATTATGACTGAAACAGCAGCTTGTGGGTAGAAAGAGTAAAGTGGTTTTAGGCTCCTCACTGACTTTGGCACGGCTATGAATCTGGTTTGATATGGGGTGAGCCTCTCTACTGTTAAGAGATTAATCTGTTTCAACTGTTGGAGGGATTCCTGACGGCCCTGATAGGTGTGGCCTGGACTCGCTCAACTTTCTCCTTTCCGCCTCGCGGAACATAGTTTACGACGTACGGGGCTCACTCTCCCTACATCAGCGCTTGTTGCGCACAATTCCAGGATCAACGGAGATTGTCCGAGGACATCACATCCCAACAACATTTCAGTAGTCAAGTAGGCGTTCGGGACAGACTGGACACCGCTGTTGATGACCTTTCTCATCTTCCACTCTGGATCTCTACTTTGACCATACCCAGGATACGGAGCGGCGCTCCTGTGACTCCCTATAATCTCGGTGGATTTCTCCTTATGTTTATTTCTTGTTCCTAACCGCTTCTACGGTGGCCTCTTTGAGTAAGGTGTTAACCACTCCCTGTATCAACTACAGCTTCCACTACTTTATTATTCACGCTGACGCTTATCGTAGCGATGTTATGCCTGCGTGGGTATTCAAATAGACTGATGTGGGGAACTTTTGTTTGGTTTGGTGGTCTGCCTCGCATTTGGACTGGGTGAGTGAAATCTGTTATTGCTCCACGTCGCTGTGCTGTGGTTTATGCGGACCTGGGCAATCATGACTGCCTCTTACGACATCCCAACCTGCGGCAACTTCAAAACAGTGGCCTGGTGGTGGTTTTGCCCAACATTCTTGCAGTGTATGTGAACTCTTCAGACAATAACTACAGTATTTTTTTTCGCCTCGGTGTTACAGGAGGAGTGAGATTGTTTTTGGTTGAGTTCTAAATTTGTTTTCAAATCCCTTAATTGAGGCTCTCAATTCAGTCACTTCCCTTGTCTGACTCTGGTTGACGGTCATTATGGGATGGTCTTGGTGGAGTATCCACTACAATTGTGTTTGAGGGAACTTCACTTTTATTGTCCCTATCCGGCATTGCATTAACTGGGGTGGTGTACCTTTCTTTGAGAAGCTGCCTCTCATTTTCGATCCTGTCAATGAATTTACAGAGTGGATATCCGTCATCAAGGTAACCTTCCAATTTTTCCCTGGACTCGAGCGAAAGACCATACCACAATTTCTTCTTTAATTCGTTTATCTCGCGTAGGGAAACCTTTCTCTTTGGAAACTTCGTTTCAAGAGCTGCATGCTTACACATGAACCTATGTACAAACGCGTCTGGGGTCAATTCTTTCCCAGTCAAAAGTCATACTTTCTAGCTCTTGCCATGCTCGATCTACACTGAATTAAATGGTAAACTCCGCGCTCAAGAATTTTTTTAGTTCGGGCCATGACAGTGCAAAATGTTTCTTTTGGTAATTATGGATGAAAGTGGCCAGTTCGGAACCCATTCGACTTTTGGCAACTTCTTGGATTCTGATCGCATTACTGGTATCAACTTGCTCAACCATCTCACAAAAACATTTCGAGGCGAGATGTGGCCTCTATCCCTTGAAGCTGATTTAATTCCAAGATTGGAATATCACGAGGTTTTGTAGAGAGAGACCCGTGAAGTCATGGTGTGCGAACAAGGGGTCGAGTGTGATAGAGCAACGTTCTATTCGCAGTACTGAATTGCTCATCCGCCTCATCTAATTGGATAGTTACTTTATTGATCTCCTCATTGCTTCGGACGGACGATCAGCTTCCGGCTGTGATTGTCCAAATAATTGTCCATACAGAGACATGGTGACCCTAATTCTCTTTTCTACCCTACTCTAGAGAAATTAGATTTTGGAATGCTTTCTCTCTTTTGGTGTTTGTAAAAGAATTGTGGATTTTGTTTAGTGGACACCTACATTACCTTTGGAGTAGGTCTAGTCACTTCCATTGTCTCTGTAGGCCCTCAATAATTTTGATAAATTTTGCGTCCACTCGCTCACTAACTATGCGCCTCTCCAGTTGTACTCCATCGCTCTAGATTATTACTATAGTAAGCCTTGTTAAATTGCAGGTTTTGATTAGGCAAGCGTCAGCGAATTTTCTTATTGGACAGACTTCCTTACGGTTTTATAGTCCTCGGACGAAATAGGGGCACTTTACTCCCTGGTACACTCTTGGTTCTACTTGACAAACAATCACCGCAGGCGCAGCATTAGTTTCTCTCTAGCTCCCTTGGTAACAGTCTTTATTCTGTGAAAAATTTCTTGAGGGGTAGTATTTTGGTCATTAACATTACTTCCAAACCACAAAAATACAAGGTCACATTCCCACTCCAATGCAGAATTTAACCGGGGGTCCTGAAAGAAATTCCTAACTTTGCCCCCACTTGCCCGAAAGATTCTAATCTCCACGTCCTGACATAGAGTTGCGGAGGTATTTGGGAATGACCAACCAATGCTACCCTTAACATTCTCACTCTCTTTGCTAGTCACTTCCCTTCACTTTCTCACCAACGCCACTAACTGGGGAACGATTAATCCCACCGCTATTGCCACCAGTGTAACGCCACGAATATTTTTATCCCACCGTTGTGGTTCTGTTTACCTTACTCGTTGATAATACAAATGGTACTCAACTTAGTCTCCCCTCAATGACTGATAAAGTATTCACCTCAGAAAAAAACAAAGGGGGTGGGGGAAATAACTTCGACTTTGAATGATAAAGGTTAATTGCTTAAAGGATATTTTTGGTAGCGTTTGTATTTTTTTTGGCCGAGTCGAGAATAAGTTAGTACCACATGTGTTAGTCGTTCCCAAAGCGGAGGAATCTTGAACTGGAAGGAGAGTGAGTTATGCGTGAGAGGACATAATTCCCTTGGTTGGGTATCAAAATTGCATATACTTTACTTTAATAATTCTATACTTGTTAATCAACAGACATTTTTGATTACATGACCTTTAATAATATGTAAAAGAGTTGTAAATTAAGTAATAGTTTGGGCGAAAGTAATACAGTACTGATACCAAGCGAAACAATTTGAATATTCAACAGTGACTTCTGAGGTCATCACATTACATTCTTTATTAGCGGTTATTCCTGGGCTCGTCAATAGCCTCAAGACTGGGACATTTATTGATGTGAATTGTCTTTTCGGGCTGGCATAGCCTCGAACCAAAAATATTGACTCTTGTTCTATTTCGTCGGGGCAGTCTAAATTCATCACACAATTCACTAATAATTCATAATCACTCGGGCTTGTTTAGCCTCGAGGAACAATTCAAAATCAC
>NC_137018.1:10854726-10934726 GCF_032717465.1 Coenobita brevimanus | reverse complement strand
AGGGAGGTAGAAGGGAGGGGGGGGGGAAGCGACGAGCAGAGGGAGGGAAAGGTGGGGAGTGAAAGGAAAAACACCGAAAATATAGAAACGCAAAATTGCCTGACTTTTAACACACAACAACACATTCAGTCACATCACAATGTTCTTTACTTGGCTGTTTAATCATTAGAAACTTTCCTGAATTTAAACACACCAAACTTTTAGGTCACAAGGTTCATAAGAGGGGTTGCTGAGTGGTAGTGGCTGGAGGTGGGGGGGAAGGAGGGATGTTGAGGAGGGGGAGGGGGAGGGGGGGAATGGGGGAGAGGACGATGGGGATTGGCTGGTTTGGGGTGGGGGGAGATGCGTGATATCTGGATGCGTGTTGAAGGAGATACTCAAAATTAATGATGCTCACAAATGTACAGATGTTCTCTTAATTCTATTGATAATATATGGCAGTTAATTGTGGAGGTGTCATTTGAACCTTGTAATTAGCTGGCGCTTATTAAGACTCTTGACAAATGAGCTGTGAGTGAGAAGGGTAGCGAGAAGCCGTGAAATATGTACGCAGATACCATTAATTAATATCATACGCTTTTTTGTACTAACTAATCCTCAGTGTCTCTAGATAATGCTGAGGAAGGGTGTAATGCAGATTAAATTGTGTCATTAGAAAGGCAGGAAGGGTGGTGGCTGTGTGTTTTAGTCTTTATTTAAATCAGTTGAACAAATAATGGTAATCTCATCTAGGGAGACTTGCCGGCTATGAGCTGCTGTTTCCCGGATAGCGACAGAAACTTTGCTCTTGGAGTGTGGTGCCCTTGGGTGTCTGCCTTTGTGTGTGTGTGTGTGTGTGTGTGTGTGTGTGAAGAGAAGAACAATAACATAAGGACTGGAATCTAGAGGTGTGTGGCTTCGAGTGGGCGTGCGGATGACAACGAAGGGGCCAAGGAGACGGAGGAGTGTTATATTAGGTAAGTAATGGAGGAATACGCGTGATTGTTGTCGTTTTGTGTTTATAATGAAAGCAGTTTGTGCGGTGCCATAACCATCATTGCGATGATCACCACCACCACCATCAACATCATCATCATCATCATTATTACTACAGTCACCAATATCATCATCATCATCATTACTACATCAACCACTATCATCATCATTCATCATAATCATCATTGTCATCATCATCATTAGTCATCATCATCATCATTCATCATCATCACCAGTATTACAACCACCACTATCACCACCATCATCATCATCGTCCATGCAATTTCATTTTTTCCCATCAAAGCTAGCCTTTATAACCATTCCAACCCCACCACCACCATCACCACCACCACCATCACTAGGAACCTTGAAGTCACAACAACATTACAGCATCACAAGCAACAACAGAGGTAGGAGACAAGGTGAAGTAAGGTGGAGCGGCCTGGGACTCTGCTATCACTGTACCGAGTTCGAGTCTTCACCCACAGAACATCGTCTCCTTTTTCCTTCTTTTTCCTTGCATATTTTTCTTTTTCTTATTATTCCCTTCTGTCTCCTGCTCTTTCGCTTGTCTTTCTGGTGTTCTTTGTGTCTGCTTTTTGTTTCATTCTCGCCTCCCTTTTCTATCTTATTTCTCCCAATTTTACTCCCTTTCCTTTCATTTGTTGTCTACTTTCTACATTTTTCCTTCTTCTATTTTACTTCTTGATTCCTCCACTCTTTGTTTTTGTTTCAACACCACCTTTTTTTCTGTCATTCCCGTTCTTTCTAACTTTTTTTCTTTCCCTTATCTTCCATTTACCCTTTAATGCTTTCTCCTTTTTACTTACTTGTATTTCACCTATTATTTAAGAACTGCAACTCTTTTTTCCAATTTCTCATTTTTTTCTTAATCATCATCATTATCATCATCATCATCATCACTATTAGCTACATTAGATCAAAGTCACAACTGTGTTGAACAATTACATGATGCAAGAGAGACTGGAGGCGAGATGAAGTGAGGTGGAGCGGCCTGGGACATTTACAACAGGTGTACTGAGTTAAATCCTTTACCATTTATATCTGATTTTCCTCTCTCTCTCTCTCTCTCTCTCTCTCTCTCTCTCTCTCTCTCTCTCTCTCTCTCTCCATTACAACATCTAATTATACTATAGCACTAGCCGTGTGTGTGTGTGTGTGTGTGTGTGTATTTTGGGCAGCCGAAACCACACATTCAAATCGCACCAAAATTGGCACAAAAATCGCAAAAAATTTGATGTGAAAAAAAAAAAAAATCCTTTTATCTGTCTGCCTGTGTGTCTGCCTGTTAACAACTCTACGCGAAAAATACTTGTGCGATTTTGACTAAAATTACAGGGATGGTGGGATATGACCTTCTGATCACCTAATTAAATCTGGGGCCAAATTGGACCAAGGCCATGGCTGTGGCCCCCCCCCAAAAAAAAGGTAAAAAAAGTCAAAAAATTATTTTTTCGCCATAACTCCTTTCAAATTCGTTATATCGACATGAAACCAAATTCTAAAGGTGCATCTTTCAAATCCACATCCTATAACCTGCCTCATTACATCAGTGGCTCACTGCCCAGTTAGCGGTAGGGAGGTCATGTCAGGTGGGTCGGGCCTAAAGTTTCAATTTGGCAAAAAATCGTCAGTTTTCACCCGATTTACTTCAAATATGGTATGTGGCATCTTTGACTACGTACCCTGTAATGTTTATACGTCAGCACTAAACTGCCGGCGACGGGTTTGCTGTGCCGTAGCACCGCTTCTTGTTTTCTTGCCTTCTTTTCTTCGTTTGTTGTCCATTTATTTCCTAATATTTCCCTTATTCCGGTTCTCTTTCCTTTTTTTGGTTCCATTCTATCTCAATTCTTTTTCAGTTTTTGTTTGTTCACATTCTCTTCGTCTTGGAGTTTTCCTATTCTAATATTTCTTTCTATTTCTTCCCTCATTTTTTCTTCTATCATCGTTATCACTACCATTACCATTATCATCTCCATTATTATCATGACCATGACCGATGTCTGTTTTCTTCATTCATTCCCAGTTTTTCTGTTGTATACATTTAAATTGCTTCTTTCCTTTATCTCATCTCATTCTTATTGCTTCTCATTCCCTGTGACTTTTCTTTCTTCCTTCGTTTTTTTCTTTCTTATATTGATGCAATAAAGCAACAACAGAAGTAGGAGCCTAGGTGGGGTAAGGAGGAGCGGCCTGAAAGTTCCACCTTTTGTAGTGGAAAGCTCCTTCTTATTTATCCCATTAAAGTTTCTTCTTTCTCCTCCATTTTTTTTATGCTCCTTATAGTTCTTTTCCTCCTCTCGTCTCTCTCTCTCTCTCTCTCTCTCTCTCTCTCTCTCTCTCTCTCTCTCTCTCTCTCTCTCTCTCTCACACACACACACACACACACACACACACACACACACACACACACACACACACACATTCCATTACAGGAGAAGTACGAGGAGATATGAAGTTAGGCTAGTACTATCAGTATTAAACTACTAAACATCACAGTCATCCACCACCACAACCACCACCACCATCATCATCAATTTTATACATACAGTTGTCATTAAAACTAATTTAAAACTGAAGGCCCACCCAAGGGGGGAATCACACCAGCCGTGAGCCGATACATATCTAGCACGGCTCGGAAGATGACCTTGACCTTGACCTACTTTCACCAATTTCGAACTTGTAGGAGATTTTTATCCCTACTACACACCTGTGAAATTGGGTGATGATATTTTGAGCGGTTGCGATGTTATTGTGCCAGCAGACACACATACACACAGACAAACTGGAACCAGTTCTCGTAGGAGTTATTCATCTCTACTACACATTTTTTTAAAAATTTGTGATGATATTTTGAGCGGATGTTGACTTATCGTGGTAACAGACGCACACCTTGACCTACATTTACCAATTTCGAACTACTGATCGATTTTTTTCCTTACTATACACCATCTTATTTTTTTTTCCCCATATGATGTTATACCATCACAATCTCTAAAGAGTTAGGATTTGAGATGGGTAGTTATTGGTTCTGTTGCCAACATCCACCTCTTCCTCCTCCTCCTCCTGATCATCATCATCATCATCATCATCATCATGAAGCAGAAAATTCCTATTATCATCGAATGAACTAATGTGAATCACCATCATCACCTTCACCATTATCACCGCCTTTAGCTACTACAGATAAAACCCACATCTATATTACAGCATCACAAGCTGCAAGAGAGGTAGGAGACGAGATGAAGTAAGGTGAAGCGGCCTGGGACTCAAACACACACACACACATATGTGTGTGTGTGTGTGTGTGTGTGTGTGTGTGTGTGTTATATGGCCTTAATGACCAGGGGCTCCGGCCCCAGTGGTCGATAGGTCCCCCACCAAAAAAAAAAAAAAAAAAAATGTTTGCTATTCCTGAAGAAGCCAGTCTTGGCGAAACGTTGAAACAAACTGAGTCTCTACTCTGTACTTTGTGTCATCCTCATCGGAGTTGTCGCAGCCAACGATGAGTTCACCACAAAATATAGAGCTTGCAGATGGGATAAGGAAAGGAGTATATAAACATGAAGAGGCGTTGATTGATTGAAAAGAAAAAGAAGTAAAACAATGTGAATATGAATGAAAGAAAAAGAGACAGAAACAAAAAAACAAAAGAAGCTAAACAGAAAAGAAAAAAAGAAAAATGAAACATAAAAGAAAGAAAAAGAAAAGGAGAGGGCTTAGGCGATGTGGAACTCGAGACACCTTTGTTAGAGTCTCAGGCCGCTCCATCTTGCTTCACCTTTTCTCCTACTTCTCTTATAGTCTTCTTGCAGTAATATAGTGAAGAATGAAAGGAAAGAAAATAAAGCAAAAACAAAAACTGAAATGAGAAATAAAAAGAACAGAAAAATCAAAAGCTGTAAGGAAAAAAAAAAACTGGAGAGGAAACAGGAAAAACTAGAAGGAGAAAAGATAAATGAAAAGAGACGGGGAATCAAAAAAAAAAAAAAAGAGCGAAAGAGGACAATGCGAAAGGAAAGATGAAGAATGAGGGAAGGAAAGTGAGGAAAAGGATTATAATAAAACAAAACACGTAATTAAGGAGATGAAAGGAAAGAAAGTAAAGAAAGAAGAAAAAATGACGCATAAATGGAAAGGTGTTAATTCTGTACACATGCAGAAGAGTCCCAGGTCGCTCCACGTTACTTCATCTTGTCTCCTACCTCTCTTGTAGTTCTTGATGCTGTAACGTTGTTGTAGCTCTGACCTACAGTGTAATATAGCCAACACTGATGATGATGATAATGGTGGTAGTGGAGGAAGTTGTGAGCTTTGAGATAAATAATAACCGTATGGATAATGATGATGGTGACGAGAATGATGACGGTGGTGGTGAAGGTAATGTAGCTAAACGATGATGAGAACAATGAACACACTATGATTAATGGTGATGATGATGTTGATGACGTAATTTAATACTGATAAAACTCAAATCTAAACTGGTCTTCTATTTTTATATATATATATATATATATATATATATATATATATATATATATATATATATATATATATATATATATGTGTGTGTGTGTGTGTGTGTGTGTGTGTGCGTGTATGTATATATATATATATGGGGCAATTGTGGTACAATGGTAAAGTGTGCGTTTTCGTACACTGGAGAGCGAGGGTGATAAACTTTGGAAGCGTTCTCCTGGCCATGTACTGCTTTCGCGGACACCAGGGGTACTGTGGTTGAACCTGTGCCGCATACTGTAAAGTATGTTGCACCTAGCGGCTTGCGCGGACAGATTACACTTGACGCACAGACTACACACACATCCAAAACCAGTACAATACTACAATCACAGTTACAAGCACTTCTTACTCTACGTACAATCTCTATCAGACAGCCTAAGCCACTTGGTAGAGATACATAGGCTGTATCGTCCCTAGTTTAGTCGGGATAGGCCGGTCCTGCAGTAGATATATATATATATATATATATATATATATATATATATATATATATATATATAGATATATACACCTAATCTACAGACCCTAACATTAATGTCCTAACAGACAAATCGCTAACCTATACTAAATCCTAAAGAGACAAATAGCTAAACCTACACTAATTCTAAAAATAAATAGCTAAACTTACACTAATGCTAAAAATGCCTCGACCAAGAGCACTCCATCGACCACAAATATGTAATGCCTTTCTGCATTGCATACCTGCACTCATCACCTGGTGACTGTCAGTCGAGGCAGAAAATAATATAGGGAACATCAATATACGAAAGAGAACCAGAGGAGTCAGGAACTTTTCCATATACGTCTACTGTCGACCCTAATTAAGAGAACTTTTACAGGAAGTTATAAAGACTTTACATATACTGTATACAAAAATTGGAGGACCTCATCCAACAAAACACGTCGACTACAGATGCCCAGTTCCTTTCTATATTGCACACTCTCACTCATCAACTTGTGACTGTCAGTCGAGGAACGGGGTTTAATGTACGGGACATCAATATTAGAAATAGATCGGTCGGAAGCAGGAACTATTTCAAATACGTCAACTGTCAACCCTAATTAATAGTACAATATATACGTATTTACAGTCGATAAAAACCATAACCATACAGTAAGAAAGTCACATCACTCTGATCAGTCCGGTCTCTCTCAAGAAAGCCATCAGTTTATCAGTCATAACAATATCCCCATCACTCAGGATGGTGGACGGTGTGAAGGGGACGTCTGCTGCACCGCAGTAATTTATAAGTGAAGCACGTTCAGAAATATATCGCCGACAGCTCAGGATGATATGACTGATAGATAACACCACATTACAGATGTCACAGTGCAGTGGGAATCGTCTCTCCATATATGGTTTCCTATGGGTTAATATAGTGGCATCAAGCCGCAAACGTGCCAACACTTTTTCTTCCAGGCAACTGGGATGGTTGGCAGTATCCCAGTCGTCCAAGTATGACTTCCATGGTGGAATATTTAGTCTGGTCCACTGACCTTGCCACAGAAGATTTATTGATTTCTTTCCGAGAGAGAGACTCGACTGTAGATCACGAGGAACGTCCCAAGTCTCCTTGAGCCCTACAGCCGACTTTGCAAGTAAGTCAGCCTGCTCATTGCCGTAGATACAACAATGACCAGGCACCCATATCAGTGTGAAGGACTTGTTGCATGAGTGCAATTTAGTAACGATGGATCTCATGCGAGTCCATATTACAAGATGCAATTGTCTGAAGGGCTGATTTTGAATCTGAAAATTTGACACATTAGTCATGACTAGATTTTAAAGTATAGTCTATGGCTTTGTCAAGAGCAAGAAGTTCAGAGGTAAACACAGATGTATGAGTCGGCAACCAATACCTGAGGGAACATTCAGTCAACCATACACTTGCACTCAGACATTCACTCTACTTGGAGCCATCGGTGTACAATTGGTGGGACCCCAGGTGACGAACGATGATATTACGAAATAAGTGGTGGACCTCCGCCTCTGGCGCCTTTGTCTTCGGTACTGGGAGCCAGGAAACATCCACGGTAAAGCTTGGTGGCTCCCAAGGCACAATATTTTTTTACACCAACTTGTCACAGTCACTGAGGTCCGCACCAAGCTCTTGAGTCAGTAAGTGGAGGCGAATGGCAAGTGGCCTACGCACCCCCCACATAAGATGGTGGTATTGACACAGGGGGATACAGGCCAAGTTCACGATATTACGTTTCATGAGTGTTCTTAAGCCATAGGAAAAGGCCAGGTGGTTCTGGCAAATACCGAGAGAATGCACATTTGCCTCCACTTCCATTCGAGCTACACGTGTACACCAGACGGCTCCAAGACACATTCACAAACATTTATTATGTAACACATTCAACCTCCTCAGTGTGGCATCGGATGCCGAGCCATACACCTGTGTGCCATAGTCTAGCTTGGATCTAATAAGGGACTTATACACCATTAATAAAGATTTTCTTTCAGCACCCCATGTAGTACCTGCTAGGTCCTTGGGGACATTTAACAGTTTATCGCAATGAGCAAGCAGGTTAATAACATGAAGTTTAAAATTTAATCAGTGATCAAAATGGAGGCCCCAAAACTTTACAGAATTTTGAAAAGGTACCGCTTATTTATCCAAAAATAAACGCAAATTGGAGACGTCATGAGTAGTAAAAACTACAGCGGCACACTTTGGGATGGAAAACTTTAATCCCCATTGCAAAACCCATTCGTGGACGGAGTCAAAGGGTGCTTGAATCTGCCCAGCCAAAAAGTGTGCATTACGGGATGAGTGCCACATTGCACAATCGTCAGTGTAGAGCAAGTATTTAAGATTCCTCGGGATGGGAGCAGATGACAGAATATCATTGATCATAATACTAAATAAAGTGGGACTATGCACACTCCCCTGCGGCACCCCATTTTCCTGGATAAATATCTCCGATGTTACAATACGGGGCAATTTGACAGAGAAAATCCTGTCCCTTAAGAAATTTTAAATTAAAGTAGGCAAATTTCTTCTCTATGGATGTCCAATAACACCCCTATCATGAATTCTTTATTGGCAAATGCCTCTGAAATACAGTACTCCAAATTCATTAAATGATCTATTGAACTTCTGTATTTACGGAAGCCACATTGTTGATCATTTAACAAATTCGTCGACTCAAAAAGTAACCTATTGTTTACCATTCGTTCCATGATCTTACATTGACAAGAAGTCAACACAACAGGACAGAATGAATTGGGATTCATAAGACAACCAGCCTATTTCGGTATCGGTATGACGTGGGCAAAGTGCCATGAGTTTGGGAATGTTCGAGACGCCCAAAGCTCATTGTACAATGCTAACAGCTTAATCAGGATGTCCTGATTAAGATGCTGGATCATACCGTACGTGATGGTATCTGGTCCTGGGCTGGAGTCTTTACAGGATTTAAGGGCAAGGAGCAGTTCATCTAGCGTAAACTCTTGGTTGTATGAGAAGTCTACTTCTTCTGTGGCAAAGTCTAATATTCGTAGCTCAGCCGTGCGTTTATCATGTTGGAAACGTGGGTCATAATTGGCTGAGCTACTTACATGAGAAAAACTCCTGGCCAGGATGTTAGCAACGTCCACGGGATCGTTATCGATGTTATTATTTACCTGCAGGGTGGTAACAGGGATTTACGGGCCTTTATTATTTAATGTTCTTATAGTGGACCAGACTATTCACCGTGGACACAAAATTCCGCCAGGAGCCACGTTTAGCCCTTCTTATTATTCTCCTTGCCTCAGCCCGTGCTTCTTTGTATGCAATAAAATTTTCCTGACTATTGAGAATCTTCTATCTCCTGTTGTTTTTCCTTAATGCTTCTCGGCAATCCGGCGTCCACCAGAGTGCTCTATGCTTTGCATGAATTGTCGAAGTCTTGGGAATAACAGCCTCGGTCGCGTGTAATATGGAATTGGTTAAATTTTCGACCCTAACATTCATGGTCTCCCCAGATATATCAAAATTGGTGATCCTTGAGAAGGAACCCAATCTGCTTTCTTATAGTTAAATTTTGGGGGTGGAGGATCCGAAACAATGTCGCGTGTATAAGAAAGACCGATGGGTAAATGATCACTTCCTAAGGAGTCGTCATAAGGGTCCCACGAGAAATCTTGATGTATACCTGGGGAGGCCAGAGATAAGTCAGTGGCCGAAAAGTTACCTGTACGATCATATACACGAGTCTCTCTGCCATCGTTCAAAAGACAGAGGTTGGACTGTAGTATTTGGTCAGCTACTTGTTCCCCATGACCATCGATCCTCAAGCTACCCCATTGATAGTAATGGGCGTTAAAGTCGCCCAACACTAGCTTATTCCCTGGAAGATGTTCAGATAGTGAATTCAGAGCAACACTGTCAATGGGGCCATGTGGTGGAGAGTAGAGAGAGCAAATAGACAGATACGTGTTAATAAATTTTACTCTACACGCGACAGCTTCCAGAGTAGAATTTAGAATCACCTCCGTTTGTGGTTGCAATTTGTGTGGGTATATGGCAACTCCATGACCTTAATATTTTCTATACGAGTTGTAGTGTTTGAGCTGAGGAGGATCAGGATGATCCACCAAGCACGTCTCCTATAAACAAATAACGTCTGGCATGCGTATTGAAAGCAAGATTGCTATATTATGTAGTTTATTCCCAAGAATCCTACAATTCCACTGTAATATAGTGAATGCGACGGTTTAAGATTTACGTTGGGGGCCAGTGTTCTTATTCGACTACCGGGGGACCTATGCCGGTGCTTGTTGACGGAAACCTCCATTTTATCATCAATAATGAGGCTCCTAGAATCCCTTGAGGAAGAGCTAATGTTTCTCTCCCTCACTGGAGTAGGAGCTGGAAGAACATGAGGACGTGGCTCTTTTCTGAGGGTGGTCATGTTACTCTTACTAGACTTGTCAGACTTTGGTTTAGGCCTTACTGACTGAGAGGCAGCAGCAGCCTGAAAATCTGTTGAAACCTTAGGGCTGTCAGTGAGAGAGTTCGAGCTGATAGGAGGCTGAGATGAAGAGGTATTGTGAGTGGCAGGAGGGAGAAGGACAAGATCAGTCTGCGTCTCAACAGAGCACATCAAAGGACGGGACATTACAACCGAAGCATGAGACCAATTCAGCGTGGGAGTTGCATGCAATGCCTTCACCTTTTTCCTAGCTTCGTAGTAGGAAGTACCCTCAGTTGCCTTCACTGTGCCTTCCACTTGGGACAGTCGCTAGAGGAATTTAGGTGAGTACCCTTGCAGTGAAAACAACATACTGTCTCAGATGTGCAACGTTCTGTATCATGACCCTGGTTTGCACACTTGCCACACACTGGCTAGGAAGCCCGACAAGCCTTGTCATTATGCCCATACAACTGGCATTTCAAACTACATAGAGGGTTAGGGATATACGACCACACATGAACAATTTCATAACCAATTTTTACATGACTAGGAAGAGACACATTACCAAAAAACAAAATGATAGTTACAGTCTTCGTCCAGACATCTTTCGTAAATCTGGTTATAAATCTAGCATCAATGACGTCTTGCTGAGCGAGTTCCTGTATGATCTCGTCCTCATTCATCACCACATGAGGATCCCTGCAAGTGATAACACCCTTACAGGAATTCATGGAAATTGGGATCTTGGCTTCGACATCATAGCAATGAAACTTGTGCAGCTTCAACAAGTCTTGAACTTTAGATGAATTACATGTAGATGTGGTTGAAAAGATTAGGAGAAATACACTGAGGTGGTTTGGACATGTGGAGAGAATGGAGAATGAAAGACTGACTAAGAGGGTGTATGTAGGTGAGGTGGAGGGAGGGAGAGGGAGGGGTAGACCGAGGATGAGGTGGAGGGATGGAGTTGAGAGGTATATGAGGGAGGGTGAGTTGGGGGAGGGTAGTCGAATGGTGGGTGACAGAGTGACTTGGAGGCGTTTTGTCTGCGGCCGCCCTTTGCGGGATTAGGGCATCGGGCTATAGATAGATAGAGAAGATAGACATGTATTTACTAGGAGGTTTATGCTAGCATTTTTTTAAAAATTGTTTCACCTCCCCAGTCCAGTCATCAATGACCTTGATCATGAAGGGTTTGAAACTGCTCAAGGGAGTGGAACTTTGAGCATGGATGATGACAAACTCGGCATTATGTACAAGGATATCACGAGGCATACGAGTCTGGGATCATTTTGTCTGGGGGCTGTCAGTCTGTGAGCCAGTCGGGGGTCGGTCAGGACCACCTCCCCCCTGAAGGGAGAGCGAGGCGGAAAGGACGTCCGCCATAGTGACCGCTTCCACCGTGAGGGGGAAGTAGAGCGAGCAAGGGACAAAAAAACTGGGACCAAACACCTAACTTCCGACTAGGCTAACATAGGGCCCGGTACCCTATTCATTAGGGGTAAAACTCTAAAGAAGAAGAAGAGATTGCCCTCTCAGACCACTCCAGGGAGGCCCGACCGTGTTTATTCGTGCCCCAGAGCGATCAGTGGGGGTGGTGGAGGGGGGGGAGGACCCTCCGTTGGCGAGTAGGCAAAGGTAAGCTCCGTAAATAGGGACAGACACCTACTGTTCCTAGCTAGTAGGGAGGGGTGGAAAATGAGCAACGCTATCCTAATACCACCAGAAGGGTATGAAAAAAAAGAAAAAAGCTGATGCCGGTGAGGCAGCCTTAGAAAGCTAGAGGAGAGCTCAGAAGAAAACACATCTTTACTCTCTGCGACCATGCATAAAAATCCATACATTATTATTATTTTTTTTTGCCTATCGACCATTGGGGACAAAGCTCCTGGTCATTAAGGCCACATATACTGTATATATGTATACACAAACACATATATACATATATATACAAACATGTATATATACATACATACACAAACACACTTCCATGCATATATACAGACACTTCCATGCACACGTGTGTATATATATATATATATATATATATATATATATATATATATATATATATATATATATATATATATATATATATATATCATTTTTTCCATCCATCCATTCATCCATCATCCAATCCTACATTGCCCCATGAGGGAGCATAGGAGCCCGGGGCTAGGCAGTTGGTCCCGACATTTAAGATGAGAGTGACCAGCCTCGCTCATTCCTGAGTGGCATTACATGAGCAATCGACCCCAACCACCCCTTGGATATAAACCTTCACCGGCTCAATCTGATTGGAGCGCAATAATTACCCACTAAACCAGCAGGCGCCAAAATTTGGTTATATGGTTACCACCCAGCGTGGTAAATGGTTTCCTGGTGCACAGGAAGCCATTTGACTTGTCACTCAGTGTAGAGTCACCCACAGGCTGAAGAAAGTGGAACGAATGAAGGAAAGAAAGACAGAAGAGGGAGTCTAAAGTCACCCGTAGGCAGGACAAGGAAAGCATGAAGGAAAGAAAGACAGAAGAGAATGGAAGGAAAGAAGGATGGAGAGGAAAGGGCAGACACCCGAGAGCTGCACTACATCGAGTGAGTGGATGGTGAGCGCCCCCACCTACCACATATTTTTTTTTTATTATTATTTTTTTCTTGGTTTTATATTTTTTAGACCTTATATTACTTATAAATTAAAATCTAATCTAAAGACCCTAAAACTAATCACTTAACAGACAAAATTGCTAACCTATACTAAATCCTAAAAAGACAAATAGCTAGACCCCAAACAGTGTTTACACTCAGAGACTTAAATAGACCTCACAGCTCGAAGATAGTGACGTCATGCTGTTGAACAATCAGAACAAACTACCCTACTTTAGGTCTTCCCCTCGTTAAAAGGTAGGCTAAAGGTTTGGTTAATGAATAAAATCCGCTATTCTGATTAAAGTTATTCGACACAGCAATATGGGCAGACTCGAGACATCTGCGTTTTGTTATATTACTATCATGTAACACAAACGTAGCCTCATTCCGCAGTGTTCCATGTTCGGTAGTTAACCTGTGTTGTGCAATAGTATTGTTGAGATTAAACACTCTCATATTATATTTATGTTCCTTTAACCTCTTATTCAACCCTCTAAAAGTCTCTCCACATATACCTTTTCACAGTCTTTGTACGGAATTTTATACACACCTGCCTCGTTTGTTCATTTTACATATTTGTCATTTTCTCTTACTAAACTACCCACAGTCATAATTCCTGCTCTAACCGCCTGTATTCCTGCCATATTCATACAAGGAGAAACATTAGTACACAGGATTTAGGTAGTGCTAGCCTTTCTCATTTTTTTCTTTTCTTTTTTTCCGTGTGTGTGTGTGTGTGTACTTTAGTGTATTTTAGTGGCACTGTTTCTAGAGTTGGCAATTAAATATGGAGGGTATTTTAGATCACGAAAACCCTTAAAAATGTAATCATATTCATCTCGTAAATTTTCATCAGAACTTATCCTCAAGGCTCGAAGGAAAAAGCCGATGAGTATCCCCTGTTTTGTTCTGCTATCTATGGTCGAATAAAAATGATTAAAGTCGTTTTTGTTGGCAGCCTTTCTTAAAACTTTGAACTTAAGGTTGTTACAGTCTTTTATTTAAATAGTATCAAGTAAAGGTATGCGGTCGTCATGTTCGTACTCTATAGTAAACAGAATGCTGTGCCCTACCCTTTCTAATCTATCTTTAAGTCTTTCTAGATCTAGCGACTATTGCAAACGCAGTTCATGCTCGTCAGTGAAGAAGCGCAGGTTCGGCCCTATAGGCTACATCACCATTATCCGTGGTCTTAGTACCAATTTGAATTCTGTTCACTTTTTTCTTCAATTTCAGTAGTATCTCGTCTACCCCTGTTCCATACAGAATCCCAAATCTCACCCTCAACTGAATTATCTCTATTTTCTTTTCTTTCTTTCTTTTTTCAACAGAGAAAGGAAAAAACAAATGAATAAAAAATACTAATAATCCATACACCAGATTCCCGGCGTCCTGCATTCATAAAATATCTGTAACAGTTGGACTTGAACAACTGTGGGTTGAAGTTTGGGGGGGAACAACTCTGGGGAAACAAGTTCCAGAGAGATGCAGTTCGGGGAATAAAAGAATTCTGATAGGCAGAAATTCTGCAATATGGCAGTGTGATATTCTAGTCATGAGCTCTGCAAGATGCCCAAGTAGCACAGGGGAAGGCATGGAGAGATGGCACAATGACGCAACTTCGTCTGGACATTTGTCATAAACGTATCTGTAAAACAATTTGTGTTTTATTTCGTCCTCTCTCTCTCTCTCTCTCTCTCTCTCTCTCTCTCTCTCTCTCTCTCTCTCTCTCTTTCTCCTTTACATCAAAAGCCAGAAGAGAATTAAGAGGCGATGTGAAGTGTGGCTATTGTTATAAGTATTAACCTACTAAACATCACAGTCATCATCGTCATCATCATTATCATTACCATCATCATCTTTATCCATATATTCATCATTAAAACTAAATAATAATAATAACTATAATCATCATCATCATCATCATCACCATCATCACTAGGTACATTAGATCAAACCCATAACAATATTACAGCATCACAAGCTACAAGACAGGTAGGAGACAAGATGGAGTAAGGTGGGGCGGCCTGGCACTCCACTACAGGTGTACCGAGTTCCACCCTTGGATCAACTCAGGTCTCCTTTTCTTTTCTCTCTCCCATTTACTTTGTCTTTCTTTTTTTTTTTTGTCTTTCTCTTTCGATCTTTTCATTGTTTGTTATACATTTGACTTTTTATTATCCTCTCATTCTTTTCCCTTTTCTTTTTCCTTTTCCTCAACAGCTCTTTATCTTTTTCTCCTAGTTGTCACATTTTCTGTCTTGTATTTGTGGTTATTAAGTTATGTTTTTCTCCATTTTCATTTCTCTCTCTCTCTCTCTCTCTCTCTCTCTCTCTCTCTCTCTCTCTCTCTCTCTCTCTCTCTCTCTCTCTCAACCCATTTTTTCTCTTTTATATTAACAGCGTCACAAGCTACAATTGAGGTAGTAGACGGGATGAAGTAAGGTTATTATCATCATTATTAAGCTGCTGTACATACATACTTCACCATCATCATCACTGCCACTACCACCACTTCCATCATCATTATCATCATCATTATCATCATCATTACTACGCTCAGCATACTTTCATCATCATCATCATCATCATCATCATCATCATCATTAGATCAAAATCACAGCTATGTTCACTAATCACAAGATGCAGGAGAGACAGGAGGCGAGATGAAGTTTGGTGGAGCGACCAAGGACATTTACGACAGGTGTACTGAGTTAAATCCTATACCATCTCTCTCTCTCTCTCTCTCTCTCTCTCTCTCTCTCTCTCTCTCTCTCTCTCTCTCTCTCTCTCCAGTATTACAGCCACAGGTGGAGTTGCCTGAGATTCTAACAAAGGTGTCTCGAGCTCAATCCAAAACCTCCGGCTCCTTTTTTTTTCATTCTTATTTCTCTCATTTTCACTCATTTCTTATCTCCCTCATTTCCCCTCTTTTACACCCGTGACCGCGAGGGGAGAATGGATGTTACGTTTTGAGCCGTGTGTGTGTCTGTGTGTGTGTGTGTGTGTGTGTGTGTCTGTGTGTTCATTGTACCTACCGATGATTTTGTTGGCGTGGGGAGGGATGTCTTGTACTGAAGGGGTTTTATTCTTTCTTTTTTTGTGTGTGTCAGAGAGAGAGAGAGAGAGAGAGAGAGAGAGAGAGAGAGAGAGGGAGTACTCGATTTTGCGTGTTTAAGTGGAAAGAGAGAGAAGTGGTGGGTGAAAGGGGAGAGAGAAGTGTAAGGGAGGAGGGGGGATGCTAAGAGGACACGGAGAGAAAGGCTTTGAGTGAAAGGGAAAGCACTGAAAATATAGAAACGCAAACTTGCCTGACTCTTAACACACAACAACACATTCAGTCACATCACAATGTTCTTTACTTGGCTGTTTAATCATTAGAAACTTTCCTGAATTTAAACACACCAAACTTTTAGGTCACCAGGTTCATAAGAGGGGTTGCTGAATGGTAGTAGCTGGAGGAGGGGGGGGGGGGAGTGGAGGAGTTTGGGGGAGGGGCAGGGGGATGGGGGGAGGAGGTGGGGATGGGCTGGTTTGGGGGTGGGCGGAGATGCGTGAAATCTGGATGCGCGTTGGAGGAGATGGTCAAATTAAACGATGCTAACCAATGTAGGCCAAACGGGTGTTCTCTCACTTCTCCTGGTATTATATATGGCAGTTAATGGTGGAGGTGTCATTTGAGGTTTATAATTAGCTGGGGTTTATTAAGACATTTGACAAATGAGTTGTGAATGAGGGGGGTGGCGAGAAGCCGTGAAATATGTATGCAGATACCATTAATGAATATCATACACATTTTTATACTAACTAATCCTCAGCGTCTCCAGAAAATACTGAGGTAGACAGTAATGTAGATGAAACTGTCAATTGAAAGGCAGGAAGGATGGTGGCTGTGTAATTTAGTCTTTATTTGTAACAGTTAAACGAATAATGGCAACCTCATCTGGGGACACTTGCCGGCTATGAGCTGCTGTTTCCCAGATAGTGACTGGCTCTTTGCCTCTTGGAGTGTGGTGCTTTTGTGTGTGTGTGTGTGTGTGAAGATTAGGATTGGAATCAAGCGGTGTGTGACTTCGAGTGGGCCTGCGGATGACAAAGAAGGGGTCAAGGAGACGGAGGAGTGTTATATTAGGTAAGTAAAGGAAGAATTACAAGTGATTGTTGTCGTTTGGCCTTATCGTGATAAGTAATATGTGCGGTGCCATCACCATCATTGCGACGACCATCATCATCATCATCATCATCATCATTATTATTCATCATTATCATCATGTTCATCATTCATAGTCATCATCATCATCATTGCTCTAACGTATGGAAGTGAAGCTTGGACGTTGTTGGAGGGACATAAGTCAAGAGTGAAAGCAGTGGAAATGAGTTATTTGAGAGGAGCCTGTGGAGTCACATGGAGACAGACTGATAAATGAGGATGTGAAGGAGCGTTCTGGTGTGGAAGTGGATGTGATAGGAAGCGTTAGGAGACACACTGAGGTGGTTTGGCCATGTGGAGAGGATGGAGAGTGAGAGACTGACGAGGAGAGTGTATGTGAGTGAGGTGGAGGGGGAGAGAGGGAGGGGAAGGCCAAGGATGAGATGGAGGGATGGAGTGGAGAAGTATATGAGAGAGGGGGAAGTGAACTGGGAGCAGGGCAGTGAAATGTCGGGGGACAGGGTGACATGGAGGCGATTTGTTTGTGGCCAACCCGTATGGGATTAGGGAGTCTGGCAATAGATAGATAGATCACTTTCATCATCATTATTACAGCCACCACTATCATCATTAATCATCATCATCATCATCATCACCATTATTACAACCATCACTATCATCACTACCACCATCACCATCGTCCATGCAATTTCATTTTTTCTCATCAAAGCTAGCCTTCATCACCATTCCACCACCACCACCACCCCCACTTCCAACATTAGGAACCTTCAAGTCACAACAACATTACAAAATCACAAGCAACAACAGAGGTAGGAGACAAGATGAAGTAAGGTGGAGCGGCCTGGGACTCGCTATCACTGTACCGAGTTCGAACCTTCACCCCAAAAATCTCCTTCTCCTTTTTCGTTCTGTTTCTCTGCCTTTTTTTTTCTTTTTCTTTTTCTTATTATTCCCCTCTGATGCTCTTTCGCTCGTCTTTCTGGTGTTCTTTGTGTCTACCCTTTGTTTCATTCTAGCCTCCCTTTTCTTTATGTCTCCCAGTTTTGCTTCCTTTTCTTTCATTTATAGTTTATTTTCTACTTTTTTTTTATCCTTTTCTTTTATTTTTTGATTCCTCCAGACTTTGTGTTTCAACACCACGTTTTTGTTTGTCATTCCCATTATTTTTGTCTTTTTTCTTTCTCTTATCTTCCATTTATCCTTTACTTCTATGTCCTTTTTACCTTCTTTTATTTCACCTGTTGTTTCCTTCTGTTAATCTTTCTTCTCTGTTATTGCCTTTCTGTCTCATTTCACTACATTGCTTCACTCAGTCTGCTCCCTTCTTTCTGTCTCATTTCTTAACTACTGTACACTACATCAAACTATATGAGAAGCTGAAGCAAAGGTGAAATGAAGTGGAACGTCTGAGATTCTAGTATAGATGTCTCGAGTTCGACTCTTAAAGAACGGCAGCTCATTTATGCTCTTTGTTATTTATTCTTTCTCCATATTTTCGTCATCATCATCATCATCATCGTCATCATCACCATTAGCTACATAAAGTACCAACTATGTTCAAGTATCACAAGATGCAAGAGAGACAGGAGGCGAGATGAACTAAGGTGGGGTGGCCTGAGACATTTACAACAGGTGTAGTGGATTAAATCCTTTACTATTAATATCTGATTCCTCTCTCTCTCTCTCTCTCTCTCTCTCTCTCTCTCTCACCATTACATTACAGCATCATAGGTTAGAGGAGAAGTAGGAGGCGATATGAAGCTAGGCTATAATTATCAGTATTAACCTATTAACATGACAGTCATCATCGTCATCATCACCGTCATCATCTTTGCCACACAGTTATCATTATAACTAATTATTAATAATAATAACTATCATCATCATCATCATCATCGTCACTAGGTAAAGTAGATAAAACCCATAACTATATTACAGCATCACAATCTACAAGACAGGTAGGAGACAAGATGGAGTAAGGTGGGGTGGCCTAGGATTACTACAGGGGTACCGAGTGCAACCCAAGGGTATAGTCCTGTCTCCTTTTCTTTTCTCTTTCCCATTTTCTGTTTATTTCTTTTATTGTCTTTCTGTTTCTCTTTCCAGCTTTTCATCGTTTGTTATACATTTGTTTTGTTTTTTACTATCCCCTCTTTCTTTTTCCCTTTTCTTTTTTCCTCCTTTCCCAGAACAGCTGTTTACGTTTTTTATCTATGTTTTTATTTCCGCCTTTTTTCTTTCTCTCTTTCTTCCTCTTTTTTCATGTATTTTATATTAACAGCATTGCAAGCTACTAATGAGGTAGTAGACGGGATGAAAAAAGGTTTTTATTATCACTACTAACTTACTGCACATATATACATCGTCATCACTACCACAACCAGCACTTCCGTAATCATCATCATTATCATGATCATGATCATCATCATCGTCATTACTACCTTCACCATACTTCCATCATCATCATGATCATCATCATCATCATTAGATCAAAGTCACAACTATGTTAAAGTATCACAAGATGCACGAAAGACAGGAGGCGAGATGAAGTAAGGTGGAGCGGCTTGGGACATTTACGGCAGGTGTACTGAGTTAAATCCTCTCTCTCTCTCTCTCTCTCTCTCTCTCTCTCTCTCTCTCTCTCTCTCTCAGCATCACCTCCGTGGTTGTATATACTTTTATAAAGCATTACAATTATAACAGAGGTTGGAGACAACATAGAGTACTGTAGAGCGGCCTGGTACTGCTGTGTGTGTAATGAGTTGTATCCTCAAGCTGCTTCCTGTCCCCTTTACTGTATTTCCTTCTCCCGTCTATACGACTTCTTGGATCCCTTTATTTTGTATCTTTCTCTTTCATTCTTCCTTGTCTTTCTCGTAGTTATTCCTTCTTTCTTCACAATATTACAGCATCACTAGCTACCAGGGGGGTAGGAGGCGAGATGAAGTAAAGTGGTGTGGCCTCGACTCTACTACAAGTGTGCCTAGTTCAAACCTTCACCCTTTTTTTGTTCTTCCTCCTTTTTTCACTTGTCTTCACTTTTTGCCTTCTTTTTGTCATTCATTATCCTTACTTATTTATTTATTTCTCATTTTCCCTTTTTCTGGTCTGTTTCTCTCTACCCTTCTTTCTCCTTTCTTTACTACAACATAGCAGGTTACAAGAGATAGGAAGACAGATGAAGTAAGATTGTCATCATCACAACTGCCCTACGTCTTCATCATCATCATAATCATCAGTACTGCTCCCATCATCATTATCCACACAGATGTCATTGTCATCATCATCATTACCACCACGACAACCACTCATCATCATCGTAATCATTATTATCATCAGTACTGTCACCATCATTTCAGCTGTCACCATTACAGTCATCATCATCATCATTATCAGTAGCAGCAGCACTATCACCATCATCATTATCCACACAGTCGTCATTACCACTAAAACTAACATATTTTCACTATCATCATCCTCTCCGCCATCATCATCGTTATCACTATCACCAGCAGCAGCATTAGCGACATAAGATCAGTCCACATCTTTATTATAGCATCACAAGCAACAAAAGACGTACTGTAGTAGCCGAGGTGAAGTAAGGTGGAGCGGCCTGGGACACTACTACAGGTGTACTGAGTTCAGACCTAACAACTTGACTGATGTACAGTTGAGCAAGTAGAAAGTGTGAAAAAATATTGGGGTATATGGAGACATCTGGCAGTTCCCTGTAGTAAGTCCACGTATATTTATGAATGAATCGCTCACAACCTAGAGCCTGTGTAAGGTGGAACGTGATTGGCTGAACCTTTGAGTGGTTGTGAAGCAAATATTCTCATCATATTATACGTAAATCAAAGTTAATAACTAATAAGTGGCACGAAAGAATGTATAGAGAATACTACAGTATTGAATGATCGAACGTGGAGTATAATAGAGTAATAAGCGTCAGCAATCTGTAAAACGTAACAGAAGAGCATGTCAGCTGGTAGTTTCGTTTATTCATAATATTCGAAGCAGTGGAAACGAAGTCTAGTGAATCAGATTAATAGATGTTGACCTTTAACGAACAGAACCAGCAATCTCTTCTACCCCTTCGCTACGAGAGATCTGTCGTGGAAAATCAAAGGGCAGTATCAAGATTTAATGATAAAACTGGCATACCGAACATGAAGGACTTAATGTTTCTCTTTTTCACTACCAGACGTCCCTCTTGAAGAAAATTGTATGGTATTGGCAGGAATAAAATGGGAAAAAAGGCATCATCGTGGTGAAAGGGTTAACCAATGTAATATTGGTATTACATTTCATCGATTTCAAGGGTTATTATGATCTGACACATGATATCTGTTAATATGCATAGGCAGGAAATTAATACTATTTGTTGTCTTACTGTCTTTTATATTTCACCAAATATATTATATTGAAAAAGGAAGAGAGAAGACTGTACTAAACCAGTTAGACCTTGCAGCACAAGGAAGAAGGAAATAGAGAGGAGGGACAGCAAGCACGAGGAAAAAGAAAGAAACGAGGGACAGTTGAAGACCTGAAAAGGGTTGATTCGGGACCGAAGGGTCGCCAAAACTCTTCAAATATCGCCCACGTCTTTGCAGACAATACCCCCTTAAGAGGCTCATTCTCAGTATTAAAGCATTGCATTAGAAATACAAAAATATAGTAAGATAATCAGCAACATTCATATATTGTGGGATGATTTCCTTCAAATTCTTCCTAGCAGCTCCACTGAATTACTTTCACGTCCATGAGGTGCATACGACATCGTTCCGTAACATCAAACAGGAACTAGGTAACGAAATATTCAGTTTAAATTTGCGGCACCTAACCAACACCGATCCCTCCCCCACAGTGTTTGGTGGAGATGATAGGAAAGAGACAACGCTGAAGACAGTGGAATGAAGAGGTTATCAAATGGGTAACTAGCATCAGTCAACACTGGCAGCCGTGGGGTTGTTCCCCCATTTGATTACATAATTATGTTGCTTGACGTTAGTCAGTCCCCGGATGTAAGTCATTAAATCCCGTCCACACTCGCTTATCGGCCACAGTTCTTTCTTTCTTTCTTTTTTTCTTTCTTTATTTTATTTTTAAGATATCCTCGTCATGTCAACGGGGCAGGGCAGTGTATTGACCGGTCAATCGGGCACAGTCTGTCAGGCATGACTATCATGTTGTCCACACTGTTGCGTAGCTGGTCAGGCAGCAAAGTCGACCAGTAGTCAGTAGGTGGTCGGCAGCGCTTGAATGCGATACGACCATGCGCAACACAGTTGGAAAGAAAAAGAAATTGCTCAGTATAACATATGAATAGTTGCAACTGTAAAAAAAGAAAACAATGAAGAGTGCAGAAAAACATTTTGGTTAAAGAGGCAACTTTTTGAGGATGGCATGGTCCTTGGGTCATGGCCGGCGCCAAACCACCGGGAAACGTCTGGTGATTTCCCTCAACTACAGGCACTGGCTGTCCGCTGGTTTGCCCATCAAAGTTGCCACAAAGTGTTCGATGAAGGGATTTAATATCATATGATTGCTTTGATAAGTTGCTTAGTTTATTTGTGTATCGCTTACATGCATTCACTATCGATTGCCAGGATGTTTACCGTGTGCGACATAGCAGCGAGATGGGCACGGTACTGATTCCAACACACATCTCGCAACAGTTTTATCTCCTTTCATCTTTTCTAAGAAAATTCATCGCAATCATGAAATAGGACATGTTTTTTAATGTGGTGAAAATGAATACAGAGACGGCTTGGTAATCAATTATAAGGGTTTGTTTTTGCCTGACATATTTGTCATCTGCCACTTTAATTACACTCAATATTTTGTCCCGAGACCATTACTGGCAATCAGATCGTGAAGGTGGTCAGGTAGTGACGCCACATGATTGTGAATGATGTGAGGCTTTCTCCTGAGGACCTCCCACTCCCTCATCATGTGACGCAACAGTCGCTGTGGCGTCCTTCCCTCGTTGGGCTCCCAAACATTAATAATATTGGCCCAAACTTTCTCAATGGGATTTAGGTCTGGGCTGTTGCTAGGCCAAGGCAAAAGTCCTAAGTGGCGCTGGTCCTCAAACCATGTCCGCACAACTCTCGCTGTGTGGACGGGACAATTACCGTGCATGAAGGTGATGTTCTTGGGATACGGACAGTCGGCAGCATCACCTCCTCTAGTATCTTCAGATACTGCTCAACCCTGAACTTTCCCTCTATTTCTGTGACCTCACCAACACCATGGAGATCAATCCACCCCCACACGTTGCATGTTACGTGACCACTCCGTGCCTATGCGTAGATGTGCTCCCGAACATATATATAAAACATTATGTCCTTGTCAGTTTAGATAAATAATACACATTAATGACTTCATTTACTATCTGTCAGTCTATATACTGTAATACTGTATATGTTCTATAAGATTTTTTTATTTATTGGATTACACATTAACTATTTCAAATGAAAATTCTCTGTGTCTATATATATATATATATATATATATATATATATATATATATATATATATATATATATATATATATATATATATATATATATATATATATATATATATATATATATATATATATATATATATATATATATATATATGTATATATATATATATATATATATATATATATATATATATATATATATATATATATATATATATATATATATATATATATATATATATATATATATATATATATATATATATATATATATATATATATGTATATATATATATATATATATATATATATATATATATATATATATATATATATATATATATATATATATATGGAGCCTCTGTGGTACAGTGGTAGAGTGTACGTTTCGTACACGGGTGAGCGCCAGGATAATATACTATGGGAGTGTTCACCCAGTCATGTACTACTTTGGCGGACGCAAGGGGTGCTGTGGTTGAACCGGTGTCGCTTATCATAAAGTATGCTTGCACCCAGTCGGCTTGCGCGAGCCGGCTACGCTTGGTTCACAGACTACACACACATCCAAAGCCACTACAACACTACAGTTACATTACAAGCACTTTTCATCCTACATACAATCTCTACCAGACAGCCTAAGCCACTTGGTAGAGAGACATTGGCTGTATCGTCCCATCTTCGGTCGGGATAGGCCGGTCCTGCAGTGGATACTCAAACGGCTGATGATATATATATATATATATATATATATATTCAGATACCGGTGTAGAGATAGAGATATCGGTATAGACATATCGGTATAGACAGAGATATCAGTATAGATAGAGATACAGATATAGACATAGAGACATAGAGACGGACATAAAAAAAGACATAGGGACAGAGAGAGAGAGAGAGAGAGAGAGAGAGAGAGAGAGAGAGAGATGGAAACATGAAACGATGGGTAAATGGAATAATGGAGAAAATGAATATATATATATATATATATATATATATATATATATATATATATATATAGATATATATATATATATATATATATATATATTCATCATTCATTCATTGCCAGACGCCATGTATCCCAACCGGGGTGGCCAAGGGCTTTGAGTTAATTGTTTTACAGGGAGGGGCACTAATCCTCCACCAACCTCACCTGACACGTAGGGATGCCAACAGCATCTGGTGTTCCCAGGCGGTCACCCATCCAAGTATATATATATATATATATATATATATATATATATATATATATATATCCATCTTTCCATTTTTCCATTTACCCATCGTTTCATGTTTCCATCTCTCTCTCTCTCTCTCTCTCTCTGTCTTTTTTTTATGTCCGTCTCTATGTCTCTATGTCTGTATCTGTATCTCTGTCTATACTGATATCTCTGTCTATACCGATATGTCTATACCGATATCTCTATCTCTATACCGATATCTCTATCTATATAACGATATCTGAATACCGATATCTCTATCTTTATACCGACATCTCTATCTTTATACCGATACAAGTAATTCCTCCAATATCCGATGTAATAGAGCCATAGGCAGGTCCGGATAGTGGTCCTGTCCGGATATTTAGCCCAAGCTTCTGGACTTGTACTTATGGACCCTAACTCAGAAAAACACCTATACAACTCCCTCTGGACATGCATAGCACCTATTTAAGACCCAAATCACACCAATAAGGGACATAAAAGACTGAAATAAATGAAAAAGAAGCATAAAATGAGGTTTTTGAAGTTGGTTCATACAATATTCAACATTCCGGGTACTTACAAGTCCCTGGCTCCTGGACTGGTAGTTATGGACCCTAACCTAGTCTAACTCAGAAAAACACCTTCCTACTGCACATGCATAGCACCTAAGACACAGCATATTCACACCAATAAGGAACATAAAAGAGTGAAATGAGGTGTTTGAGGTAAGTATAGTATGGAAAATACAGTAGAGTACAGTATGAAACATTCTGCCTACTTACAGCAAGTCCATGGCCATCTCGATGAATAACTGCCTCCTCTCAGACTCTGACAGTAAGAAGGATTTCGTGAAGCACTTGCAGTACACTGTTCATGAAGTCTTGCACTGAACTTAGTCATTCGCACTCAGAAGTCCATTCTCTTCACGGTGTGCACTCTTGTCTAACTTATGCTCCATTGTAACTTAATAAGTGTTGCACTCTGACTTTAAGTCTTTCCACTCTTATAACCATTTTCTAAAGCAAAAACACACAAGTCTATTTACGTTAAATTTAGTCCAAAAATTGTTTGTCTTTTCACTCACAACTGTAAATCCTTAACACAATGCACTGTTTTTTTCACTGCACAACACTGTAAATTCCCGTGTGGTCTAGTGGAGAAGTTCTTGGTGTCTATTCACTGTCAGAGTCCAAGAGTATCGCTGGCAGGTGACCTGGGGGTGCGTCGCTGGGTCGTGGTGATGGCGTACCCACTGCAGACGACTCTGAAGACAGATGCAAACTCACGTCGAGCGGTGACATCGCCGTGGTTGATGTGCTGGGCTGTGGCTTGGAGCATGAGGGCCTGTCTTGGGGAGGCAACGGAGTGGAGCCAGGGCTGGGCACAGCGGGGGTCACAGGCCTGAAAAAACTGTCAATCGTTGATTGACGCAAGGTACAACGATTCTGACGATTAATGATGCGCTGCCTGAAAGCATGCACTTCCCCCACAAGTCCCAAAGGCCCCATCTTCCTGTCACAGTCCGGGTGTTCCAGGTAGTCCAGAACGAACTCTAGGTGTTCCCGGAGTGTGCTCAGCTTGGGGATGGCTGGAGTTGTGTCATGCTGAGAGGAGTCTGCATCATCGTCGCCGTCCTCATCGGAATCTTCAAGCTGGGTGCTGACACCTGCAACTGAAGATGCGATCTCGATATCAGACAGGGTCTGATACCCAGGATCGCCCTCGTCGTCATCCAACCACTCACGCATGTCATCCACATCAACATCGTCGCCATGTGTATGTAGACGTGCATGGAAGTCATCCATGTCAAAACTTAGGAAATCGTACTCCATATCTGTTCCGAGAAGCAGACGTGACCAACCATTTTCTAGAGTCTTGACAGGGATTTCCTTCCATGCACTGGCCCAGTTGTAGACTGCAGACTTGATGTTGTAGCGGCGAAGGTTTTCCAAAGTCCGCTGGCCTCGCGTGTCCCGTCCCTCCTTGCGCTCGTCCTTGTCCTCAAGAACAACCATCACCTCGTCCAGGAACTTCCTTCGGTACAGCCTCTTCATTGCCATGATCACTCCTTGGTCCATTGGTTGGATGAGAGCAGTTGTATTAGGTGGCAGAAACATGCACCTAATGCAGCCATTCTCAGCCACCAAGGCCTTGTCGCACGGGTGGGCAGGTGCATTGTCAAGGAGAAGGAGGGCCTTTACCTGGCCGCGTGGGATTCCCAGTTTCTCTGTCTGGTAATGTATGACCTCCTTGACGAAATGGCAGTAGAACCAGTCTTTGAAGATCTGGGCTGTAAACCATGCCTTCAAAGAATGGTACCAGACGACACGATGGACATCCATCACCCCACGAAGACACTGAGGCTGCTTTGTGCGGCCAACAATAACGGGCTTAAGCCGGTGCATGCTGTTAGCATTGGCACAACACAAAGCAGATATTCGTTGCTTGGAGAGCTTGCGGCCAGGTACACGCTTCTCCGTCTCCTTGGCTAGAGTGTCGATCAAGCCCTTCACCTTGTGCCAAAACTTGTCAACTCCATCCTCGTTAGCGTCCAAAGCTTCGCCATGAGCCTTACGGTTGGTAAGGCCATTCCGTAACTTAAACGTGAAGAGCCAACCCTCGGATGCCTTGAAGTCTAGGGCATCGTGAAGCCTGGCAAACTTCTCAGCAGCAGCCTTCAGCTCAGTACCACGTACCATCACACCAGTAGCACGTTGCTGTTGATACCAAATCAACGTGGAGCAGTCGACTTCAGCAAACTTGGGAGTAAACATCACCTTCCTCTCCACGCTGCGTTTGCTTCTTGATGAGAAGTCAGCCGTGTACTGCATGAGTTTGTCTCGGGATCTCTTAATATCAAACAAAGTAGATCGAGCCAAGTTGAACTCGCGGAGGATGCGGGAAGAAGACCACCCCGCATCTACTTTCTCCAATATCTCTTCCTTCTTCTCCAGAGTCAGCACCACTCTCTTCCTCTTCTCAGGCGGCGGGGCCATCATCACACACACAAAGAAGAGGCACGAGAGCAGTACGAGTGCCTGCAGCAGGTAAGGCACCACCACAAAAGCGAGCACGTGGGCAGCCATGACGACGAGCGTTCACTTGCGACGAGAGACAGGCGGAAAGTGGGGAGGATGCAGGGGCGCTCTAGCAGACGTTGGAGGAATGATGCAACACAACCAAGCTGTCCCGCACCCCGCGTACCAAATTCAAGTTACGAGCGAGGATTTTTATTTATTTTTTTTTTTTGCGGTTTTTGGACCATTTTGGGAATATTGGATCCCGGGACGATTATGTCCGGTTAGTGGGGATGTTCGGATATTGGGCATTCGAATATTAGAGGGATTACTTCTCCATACCGATATCTCTATATCGATCTCTTTCTCTGTATCGATCTCTATCTCTGTATCGATCTCTGTCTCTATATCGATCTCTATCTCTATCTCTATATCGATCTCTATCGCTATCTCTCTGTCTCTAACTCTATCAATATCTCCATATCTCTGTCTCTATATTTCTCTGTCTCTATCTCTGTATCTCAATCTCTGCATCTCTATATATCAATCTCTATATCTCTATCCCTATATAGCTCTATATATCTCCGTATATATCTATATCTCTATCTCTGTACTGTATATCTCTATTGCTATCACTATATCTATCTTTCTACTCTATCTCTCTATCTTTATCATTTTATTTCTATCTCTATCTCTGTCTGTCTCTGTCCTTTTGTCTCTGTCACTATCTCTATATCTCTCTCTCTATATCTCTATATCGGTCTCTCTCTCTCTCTCTCTCTCTCTCTCTCTCTCTCTCTCTCTCTCTCTCTCTCTCTCACACTATCTATATATCTATATATCACTATATCTATATCAGTCTACCACCATATCACTATATCAATATCAATCTATCCATTTATCACTAAATCTATGTCAATCTATCACTATATCACTATCTCTATCACTCAATCTATCACTGTATCACTCTTTTTTTTTTTTATAAATAACAGAACGGAGGAAGGAAAAACAAATGGGTAAAAAACAAAAATAATTCATACACCAGATTACTGGTGTCCTCTGTTCATAAAATATCTGTAACAATTAGACTTGAACAGTTGTGGGTTGAAATTTGGAGGAAAACAACTCTGGGGAAGCGAGTTCCAGAGAGATGCAGTTCGGGGAATGAAAGAATTCTGATAGGCAGAAGTTCTGCAATATGGTTGAGTGACATTCCAGTCATGAGCGCTACCAGATGCCCGTGTAGCACGAGGGAAGGCATAGAGAGGTGGCACCATGGACGCAACTTCGTCTGAGCATTTGCCAAAAAAATATCTGTAAAATAATTCAAGGGAGGCAACATTCCTTCTTACTTGCAGGGGAGGTAGTTTATATGTAATGGCAGGGTTGTTAATGATTCTAACAGCTTTATTCTGAATTTTGTCTAGTTGTCTTAATGCAACCTCTCCACAACCATTCCACAAGGGTGAGCAATATTCAAGCTGAGAGCGCACATGACTCTTATAAATTATAGCTAACTGCTCATCGGCGAAGAAGTTACGGACTCTGTACAATAATCCAAGTTTCTTTGAGGCGGTTTTAGCAAGTGATCTGACATGAGAGGTCCAGCTGAGGGCACTGTTAAGTGAGACACCAAGAATTTCAATTCTTTTGGAGATGGGAATATTAGTAGCATTGAAGGTAATGTACGAATCTGGCAATATCTGTCTATTAGTAAACTGTATATATTTAGTTTTACTAGCATTAAAAGAGACAAGGTTGTTTTGTCCCCATTCACTGATTGTAGATAGATCTTGATTTATGGAGATGGCTGTACTGAGTTGAGAGGTAGAGATAATAGACTTTGTAAATGGATGTCTGAGTGTGAATGAACTATGTAGTGTTGAGTCATCTGCATATGAGTGAATGGAATTGTGAGTGACAGATAAGAGATCATTATTATGAACCAGAAATAGGGTTGGCGCCAGAACTGAGCCCTGCGGCACGCCGGCGTTAATTGAGTGGAAATTCGAATATACATCATCTACTTTTACTCTTATTTTCCTGTCACTAAGATAAGAAGAAATCAAAGGAACAAAAGACGTTAATCCATAGCAAGGGAGTTTGGACAGCAGGGAACGGTGCCATACTCTGTCGAAAGCTTTAGAGATATCAAGAGCTACTGCATGAGTTTCTCCAAAGAGATCAATAGATTGATGGATGGTATGAGTTAAGAGATTGAGTATGTCAATGGTGGATCTTTCGTGGCGAAAACCGTATTGTCTATCTGTATCACTCTATCACTATATCTCTATCACTGTCAGTCACTATATCATTTTGTCTGTCAGTCTATCACTTTTTCACTGTATCTGTATATCTATCTTATTTATCTATCTATATCTGTCTATCTATCTATATACACATATTTAAAATAGTTAATGAGTAATCGAATAAATAAATAAATCTTATAGAACATATACAGTATTACAGTATATAGATTGACAGATAGTAAATGAAGTCATTAATGTGTATTATTTATCTAAACTGACAAGGACATAATGTTTTATAGATATGTTCGGGAGCACATCTACGCATAGGCACGGAGTGGTCACCTAACATGCAACGTGTGGGGGTGGATTGATCTCCATGGTGTTGGTGAGGTCACAGAAATAGAGGGAAAGTTCAGGGCTGAGCAGTATCTGAAGATACTAGAGGAGGTGATGCTGCCGACTGTCCGTATCCCAAGAACATCATCTTCATGCACGGCAATTGTCCCGTCCACACAGCGAGAGTTGTGCGGACATGGTTTGAGGATCAGCGCCACTTAGGACTTTTGCCTTGGCCTAGCAACAGCCCAGACCTAAATCCCATTGAGAAAGTTTGGGCCAATATTATTAATGTTTGGGAGCCCAACGAGGGAAGGACGCCACAGCGACTGTTGCGTCACATGATGAGGGAGTGGGAGGTCCTCAGGAGAAAGCCTCACATCATTCACAATCATGTGGCGTCACTACCTGACCACCTTCACGATCTGATTGCCAGTAATGGTCTCTGGACAAAATATTGAGTGTAATTAAAGTGGCAGATGACAAATATGTCAGGCAAAAACAAACCCTTATAATTGATTACCAAGCCGTCTCTGTATTCATTTTCACCACATTAAAAAACATGTCCTATTTCATGATTGCGATGAATTTCCTTAGAAAAGATGAAAGGAGATAAAACTGTTGTGAGATGTGTGTTGGAATCAGTACCGTGCCCATCTCGCTGCTATGTCGCACACGGTAAACATCCTGGCAATCGATAGTGAATGCATGTAAGCGATACACAAATAAACTAAGCAACTTATCAAAGCAATCATATGATATTAAATCCCTTCATCGAACACTTTGTGGCAACTTTGATGGGCAAACCAGCGGACAGCCAGTGCCTGTAGTTGAGGGAAATCACCAGACGTTTCCCGGTGGTTTGGCGCCGGCCATGACCCAAGGACCATGCCATCCTCAAAAAGTTGCCTCTTTAACCAAAATGTTTTTCTGCACTCTTCATTGTTTTCTTTTTTTACAATTGCAACTATTCATATGTTATACTGAGCAATTTCTTTTTCTTTCCAACTGTGTTGCGCATGGTCGTATCGCATTCAAGCGCTGCCGACCACCTACTGACTACTGGTCGACTTTGCTGCCTGACCAGCTACTCAACAGTGTGGACAACATGATAGTCATGCCTGACAGACTGTGCCCGGTTGACCGGTCAATACACTGCCCTGCCCCGTTGACATGACGAGGATATCTTAAAAATAAAATAAAGAAAGAAAAAAAGAAAGAAAGAAAGAACTGTGGCCGATAAGCGAGTGTGGACGGGATTTAACGACTTACATCCGGGGACTGACTAACGTCAAGCAACATAATTATGTAATCAAATGGGGGAACAACCCCACGGCTGCCAGTGTTGACTGATGCTAGTTACCCATTTGATAACCTCTTCATTCCACTGTCTTCAGCGTTGTCTCTTTCCTATCATCTCCACCAAACACTGTGGGGGAGGGATCGGTGTTGGTTAGGTGCCGCAAATTAAAACTGAATATTTGGTTACCTAGTTCCTGTTTGATGTTACGGAAAGATGTCGTATGCACCTCATGGACGTGAAAGTAATTCAGTGGAGCTGCTAGGAAGAATTTGAAGGAAATCATCCCACAATATATGAATGTTGCTGATTATCTTACTATATTTTTGTATTTCTAATGCAATGCTTTAATACTGAGAATGAGCCTCTTAAGGGGGTATTGTCTGCAAAGACGTGGGCGATATTTGAAGAGTTTTGGCGACCCTTCGGTCCCGAATCAACCCTTTTCAGGTCTTCAACTGTCCCTCGTTTCTTTCTTTTTCCTCGTGCTTGCTGTCCCTCCTCTCTATTTCCTTCTTCCTTGTGCTGCAAGGTCTAACTGGTTTAGTTTTTTTTTTTTTTTTTATGTGTCCGACTCTGGGCATAGGCTTCACAGCCTGCTATCAAGGCCCAGCAGTCCTCCTACATACCATACACCTCTACATGTCACCACTTCGGCGTTAACACCCACCGTCCATATTGAATACATGCTAGGGCTGTCTCATACAGGACTGGTGTATTGGTATTAGCGGGGGTATTTTTACGACATGTCGGCGGGTCTTCTGGTAGATCAGTAAAGCCTGATTTAATGAAATTCAAATCCTTAAACTGTTCCCTGCCCCAGCCGGGATTCGAACCTGGGTCCGTAAGGACTACAGGCCACCTCTCTACCGATTGAGCCACCGCCTCCCCCAGTACAGTCTTCTCTCTTCCTTTTTCAATATAATATATTTAGTGAAATATAAAAGACAGTAAGACAACAAATAGTATTAATTTCCTGCCTATGCATATTAACAGATATCATGTGTCATCACAATAACCCTAGAAATCGATGAAATGTAATACCAATATTACATTCGTTAAAGAAGGGATTGCTGGTTCTGTTCGTTAGAGGTCAACATCTATTAATCTGATTCACTAGACTTCGTTTCCACTGCTTCGAATATTATGAATAAACGAAACTACCAGCTGACATGCTTTTCTGTTCTATGTTGCCAGTTACGTTTTACAGATTGCTGACGCTTATTACTCTATTATACTCCATGTTCGATCATTAAATACTGTAGTATTCTCTATACATTCTTGCGTGCCACTTATTAGTTATTAACTTTGATTTACGTATAATATGATGAGAATATTTGCTTCACAACCACTCAAAAGTTCAGCCAATCACGTTCCACCTTACACAGGCTCTAGGTTGTGAGCGATTCATTCATAAATATACGTGGACTTACTACAGGGAACTGCCAGATGTCTCCATATACCCCAATATTTTTTCGCACTTTCTACTTGCTCAACTGTACCTCCGTTTATTTTCGTGTCTCATTTTCTGTCTCTTTCTTTGTTTTTCTTTCTTTCCTCTTTTCTATCTTTGCTCTTCTTACCTTTTCTTTCTTTCCTTTTCGTTTCTTCGTTTTACTTTTCTTACGTTTTTTACCCAAATTTTCTTTCACCTTTTCTCGTTTTATTTATTTATTTTTTTTTTGTTCTCATCAAAACTAACCCGTTCCTTTCTTCTCCCCAATAATTTTTCTTCCATTGTCTTAACGTCCTTACTCCTTTTCAATTGTTTTTCTTTCCTTTTCCACTGCGTTACGTTATTACAAGGTAGGAGGCGAGATGAAGCACGGTGGAGAGGTCTGGGACTTTGTATCGAGTTTAATGGCTATCCAATTCCCCCTTTTTTTTCGTAATCTTCCTTTCATCTCTTATTTTCCCACTTATGTTTCGTTCCTTAAGCCTTTGTTTCTATTTTTATCCTTCCTTTCATTTTCCTGGACACCCTTTCCATTTTCTTTCTCCTTTCTCTCTCTTGTTTTCATCCCTTCGAGCTCCTTATTTTTCTCCTTTCTCTCATTCTGTTCCATATCAAGTAGGAGCCAAGGTGGTGTAAGGTGGAGCGACCAGAGATGCTAACAGAGCTGTCTGGAGATCCACCCTGATTCTCCTTCAACTCCTTTTTATATTTCTTTCGCTTTTCCCTGTTTCTCCATTATTCTTATTTTATTTCTTCCCCTTTCGTCCTTTCTTCTACTGATCTGTCATTCTGTCCCAGTCTACCTCTCTCACTCCTTCTATTGTTTCTCATTTCCTTTCTTATCTCTAATTCTTTTTCCTTTTATTATTTTTTTTTCTTTTTCACAATAATTTCTCCTCTCTACCTGCTTCAGCTGTGATATGTTTCTAGAGTTCCACTCAGATTCTCTCTCTCTCTCTCTCTCTCTCTCTCTCTCTCTCTCTCTTGTTCCGTTTATTTTCCTTTTGTTTCTTAATCTTACTTCTTCCATGTGCCTTATCTTTCCTTCTTCCTTTCTCCTTTCTTAATGTTATTACTTTCTTCCTTCTATCTTCTGTTTAACTTTTCTTATTAATTTCCTTGTTTCTCCCTTTCATGGTCGCTGTGTTTGTTCATTTTCTCATTTTTTTTTCTTTACATACCTTTTATTTCACATTTTGTCCTTTTAGATTTCTTTTTCCACCATTCCTTCTTTTCCACTTCCATCCTGCTTTCTTGCTCCCTGATATTACCGTGTCAGCAGGTAGCAGAGGCAGGAGGGTAGCTGAAGGGGTGTATTTATCCTCACTACTAACCTACTGTACACTGGATCCAGAAAGTATCGGTGCACACTTGGCGCCAAACACTTTGACACCACGGACGTTGGCTGTTGGAAAATGCTGGATGATTTTTGCCCACGTTGGTAACCCTGCTTACATAAGGATGCCATATATCGCTTGCTTGTGACGTTTTGCAGTCGGTGTTGTTATTGTATGCATATTCATTTGATAATAGATTAATGGTCCTGCAAATTCACAGGTTGTGTTGATCATTTCACTTATCATCCTACCCCTCATTTGCCATACTTTTTTCGACAGTACATCGTCATCATTATTACCACCACGACCACCACCACCACCATCACCACCAAAACCATGATCATCATCAGTACATCTTTCATCATATTTACTAAATCTAACAGACATTATTATCTTCACCAACACCATCACTAACATCATCATCGTCATTATCATCATCATCATAACCATAACCACCACCCACCACCACCCCCTTACTTACTTTAAAACACATCCATAACCATATTGCATCACGATAATCTACAAAAGAGGTATAATGAAGTAAGATGGAGTTGTCTGGGACTCCACTGCAGGTGTATCGAGTTGAAACCTTCACCCTATGTAACATGTCCTCCTTTCCTTTATTCATATATTTCTTTTTCAATGGTATTTCATTCTTATCTCATATCTTTGTCGTCATATTTGTCAATTTATCATTCATTCTTTTCTTCATGCTTGCTTTCTCCTTCTCTGTCTCCTATCATTCTTTTTCTTTCTTTCCTATTATTACATACAATTAATGTGATAGCTTGCCACACGTACTCATCATAGTGTCAGAGGCGGAAATTAAACCATGTGGATGATACTACCTGTGATGACCGCACTCCACCACAGTTCATAAGTACCACCTTAGTCATTATTATCATCATCCGGACCTCCATTCTCATCTTAGGGCAGGGTGAGAAGAAGCAATGTCCAGTCAGCCCAAATACTGTATGCCCAGTCCAATGGGCCACACATCCAATCATCATTCAAACCCCCGGAATCCTGGCTCTATCGGATACACCAAAACATTCACCACGATCTGTAGCTTCACATAAACGTATCCGATAGAGTCAGTCTGGACGCTGTCACGTTAAAAAGGAGTGCCAAATCCCTGATCATGCGCTTCTCCTCAAAATATTCATCCAGCCAGTTCGATCTCTTGTCAGTTCCCTAGCCTCACCGACTTCCAAACCTCTCTTCCTCCCACACTCATCCACCATATCTCTCCACCTTCTCCCTGGCCTACCTCGCCTCCTCCCCCCTTCAAATTCGCTCAGATATACCTTTTTCACCACCCTATTCTTATTCATTCTCTCCACATAACCATACCATCTCAGAACACTCTCTTCAGTTTTGGTGTCCACAGACTTCCTCACTCCACGCCTTTCACGAATCACATTATTTCGTATCCTGTCCACTCTCTGTATTCCACATTCATTCCTCAGTAGTCCCATCTCCACTGCTCTCACTCTTGACTTTTCATTTTCATGCCACACCATAGTCTCACATTCATATGTTAAAGTTGGCACTAACACTCCTTCATGTAAGCCTCGTGCAGCTGCAACACTCAAGCCTCTGTTTCATATCAAGGCCTTCATTGCATCAGCTACTTTCCTTCCTTGTGCCACTCTCCTTTCCACTTCTTTTGCATATTATCCTCTCTTTTCTATCGCTGTACCCAGATATTTGAACTCTCTCACCAATTCCAGTCTCTCTCCATTCACTGTAACATCGCACTGGGGGTCACCATAGTTATTGCTGTATTTATTGACGGCTGGTAATATGTTAGCAGGTAAAGGTTAGCCCAGAAACTAACAGACATCTCCCTCACCACCACCACCACCACAACCACTACCATTATCATTAGTTGCCTTAGATCAGATCCATTAATATATTGCATCATAATAAGCTACACGAGAGATAGGGGATGAGGTGAAGTAAGGTGGAGCGGCCTGGCACTCTGCTACAGGTGTCCGGAGTTCGAGCCTAATCTTAACAACTTCTCCATTTATCTTGTCTGCCTCATTTCATTATCTCTTTTCCTCTCTTTCTCTTTTCCATCTATTATACTTTTGTTTCTTACTCCCTTTTGTTTCTCATCATTTCTTTCTTTTCTTCTTCCTCCTCTCAATATATTTTTATTTTTCTTAGTTGTAGCTTCTTTTATTCTTGTATATCTCGTCCAAGTATTTCTTTTTTAACGTATGACTTCTTTCTCATTATTTCTTTGTTTTCCGCCTCTCTCTCTCTCTCTCTCTCTCTCTCTCTCTCTCTCTCTCTCTCTCTCTCTCTCTCTCTCTCTCATTTTTCTTTCTGTATTACAGCATCACGAGCTACAAGGAGGTAGGATGCGAGCTGAAGTAAAGTCATCATCGTCAGTAATAAAGTACATCACCATCATCGTCACAACCACCACCACCATCTTTATTATCATCATCATCATCATCATCAAACAGAAAATTCCAAGTATCATCCTCAGTGATAATCTAAATTACCATCATCACTATCACCACCATAACCACCTTTAGTTACGTCAGATCAAAGCCACATCTGTATTACAGCATCACAAGCTACAAGACAGGTAGGAGACGAGATGAAGTAAGGTGGAGCGGCCTGGGACTCTGCTACAGGTGTACCGAGTTCTATCCATCAATGTCACTGTGTCTCCTTTTCTTGCCTTGCAACTCTCTTTCTACTCTGCCATGCTTTGTTTCTTTTTTATTTTTGCATTCTGATTTGCCCAGTTTAATTCATTCCATCTCTCACCGCTTATTTTTTTTCTCCCCTTTTCTATCATTTTCCTTCCTTCCGTCTCTTCAGTGTCTCACCTTCTATTTCTTTCTCATTTTCTTCTCCATCTTCCTTTCTCCACAATATTACATGGTCACAAGCTACAGGAGAGGTCGACAAAAAGATGGAGTAAGGTGGGGCTGTCTGAGACTACTACAGGTGTACACCTGCAACTCATTTTCTTTCTTCCCTCTCCCTTTTCATTCATTACCTTGTCATATATTCTTGTGTAATCCAATAATGCAGTCTGTATAATATGGTCTATTGTTTCAGGTAAGGAGTTGTGCAGTACCTGTCTGGTCTACCTGTGTCAGTACCAACTTTATCCAGTCTTTGTTTATTGTCTCATTAACCCATTAGCTCCCAGGGTTCCTGCGTGAGGGTTTGTGCTGGAAGAGTCTAAGTGTACCGCCCTCCGCCTATCGGCTCATAGTCGTGAAGCTCATAGGTCTCTGCCTCGAGGTTCCCTTCTTCATTAAGTTTTGAAAATGCCCATATCCGTCCTATATTGAGGACACTGGGCGCAAATGGGTTATAAGGTTGGTATGTCGGTTCGCTTAATTTGTTCATGCTGTCTCCTTAACTATTATCATCATCATCATCATCATCATCAGGGGCATGTTTAACCTAAGCGGGGCCCAGGGCACTTGGTGAGCTGCGGGACTTCTTCACTTGTAACACACACACACACACACACACACACACACACACACACACACACACACACTGTGGCTAGTATTGTTGTAATTAATATGAATTCACTTAAATATTTATATACGGTATGCATTTATTTATTTTTTTGTTATATGCGGGGCCCCATGGACCGCGGGGCTTAGGGCACGTGCCCTATATGCCCTGGGGTAAAAATGTCCCTGATCATCATCATCATCTGTAGCTACATGAAAACTACCTCTTACAACATCACAACCTACAGAAGAGATAGGAGTCGAGCTAAGTAACATCATTATTAACAACAGTAACTTATATAACCATCATCATTATCATCACTGCCAGCACCATAATCAGCCACACACACTTAGGTACTATGATACAGCATCACAACCTACAAGAGAGGTAGGAGGGTGGATGATATTAGGTAGATAGGCCTGGGACTCTACTGTAAGTCTACCGAAATTCCTTTACCATTTATAATTCAGATTTCGTCTTCCTCCCTCTCTCTCTTTTCTTTTCCTATATTCCAAGTTTTGATTCATTTCCTTTATTGTTTTCTTCCTTCCTCTCTATCCCTTGTTTTCTGTCATTCTGTTGCTCCTTTTCATCCTTGCTCCATAATTTCCTCCTTTCTTCCCTCCTCTCTTCCTTTCTTTGTCCTGTCCTTTTCTTTTTACTTTCATTTCTCATCAGTAGGTTATTATATTTCGTTCATTTCTTTTTCTTCTTTCTCCCTATCATATTTTATTTTCCCTTTCCTTTTTATCTCCTTTCCTTCTTCACTACATTAAAGCAACAAAACAACAAGAGAAGTAGGAGCCAAGGTGAAGGAAGGTGCAGTGGCCTGAGATTCTAACAAAGGCGTCTCGAGTTCCATCTGGCCATGACTCTTGCAATCTTTTTTTTTTTTTTTTTATTCTGCTTTATCTTTTCTTTTTTCTTTAGCGTCTTCTGTTTCTTGTTTCCCTCACTTTTTGTTTCACATGCATATTTTTTGTATTATTTTCCCCTCCGTAATTCATCACCTATTGTGCTTTATTTTCTCATTTCCTTATCATTTTGTAATTCCATATTCATTCTCATTTCTGATGCCTGATATTGATTTTTTATCATTTATATTTTCTCCCTCATTTTCTTTCTTTCTTCTCCATTTCCTGAGTACTCTTTCTTCCTCACTTCCTTTTATACTATAGTACAGCAGTACAAGCTATAAAACAAATAGGAGACTAAATTCAATTAGGGTTTTATTATCAGTAGTAAATTACGTCATCAAAGCCATCATCATCATCATCATCTAGTACTGTATACAGAGTTCATTATTCTCATCATCATTTAGCTACATCAGCATCAGCATCACCATCACTCGTCACCATCATCATTATCCATATAGTTATTTTTCTCAAGGTCACCACTATCATCATTAGCGCAATTATCATCAACATCAGCATCACTATTAGCTATATTGTTCTGTAGATCAAAGCCACATCTACGAGTACATTACAGCATCACAAACTACAAGAGAGGTAGGAGAGAAGATGCAGTAAGATGGAGCGGCCTGGGACTCCACTACCCGTATATAGAGTTCAATCCTTCACTCTGTCTCCAGTGTCCGTCTCCTTTTCTTTATTTTTCTCTCATTTAGTTAATCCCCTTTCCCCCCCCCCTTTTTTTTTTCCATGTTCTTTCTTTTTCATTCAACACTTTTAATTTTCCTTTTCTCTCTCCCTTTTGTATTATTTTTCGTTTCCCATATTTTCCTTAACGTTATTTTTCCCTCTCTTATCCCTTACTTTCTCTTTTTCCTTCTCAGTGCTCTTCTCTTCTGTGTAGTTTCTTCATCAGTTGATGGCATCACAAGCTACAAGGCAGCTAGGAGTCGAGGTGAAGTAAAGCGGAGCGACATGGCAATCTTACTACAGCTGTACAGAGTCAACACCTTTACGATTTACGCTTCATTTTTCTTCTTTCTTGCTATACTTTCTTTCCTTCTCATTTATTTTCTGTTTTGTGTCCTTTTCCTCTTCTCCTTTCGCAGTTTCTTTCATGATTTCCTCTTTCCTCATATTTTCCTTCTCCTTACCCTTATTTAATTATATTTAATTATCCTTGTTATTCATTTTATCCTCCGTGTTCCTTCTCCCTCTTCCATTTTTTCCTTTATTTCGTTTTGTTTTTTGTTTCCCCTTCCCTTTGTTTCGCTCTCCTTTATCTCTACACTATATTACAGCAACGAACTACAAGAGAAGTAGGAGCCAAGGTGACGCAAGGTGGAACGGCCTGAGATTCTAACAAAGGAGTCTGAGTTTCTCCCTTCCGCTGCCGCTCATTTCTCTCTCTCTCTCTCTCTCTCTCTCTCTCTCTCTCTCTCTCTCTCTCTCTCTCTCTCTCTCTCTCTCTCATTTTCCTTTTATTGTCATTTTGTTTCTTAATCTTCCTTCCTCCATCTGCCTCGTCATTCATTCCTTCATTCTCTCTCTCTTTTTTTTTTTAATATTGTCTTTTCCTCCCCGTCTTTTTAGTTTTTTTTCCTTATTCATTTTCTCCTTTCTCCCACTTTTTCTTTCTTTCCTTTCTGTCCACTTTTTTCCCATCTACTTATTTTTTTCAGTATCATATTACAACATCAGTTTATAAGGAGTTAGGATGCGAGATGATATTTTTAATACCACCATCATTTTCATCATCATCATCATCATCATCAGTATCATAATCATCATGATCATGATCATCATCATCATCATCACCATCACTATTACCTACATTAGATCAAAGTCACAACTATGTTCAAGTACCACAAGATGCAAGAGAGACAGCAGGCGAGAGGAAGTGAGGTGGAGTGGCCTGGGACATTTACAAGTCCAGTACTCTCTCTCTCTCTCTCTCTCTCTCTCTCTCTCTCTCTCTCTCTCTCCATGTCGCATATGCTCTCATTTTTGCTCTCCTTTTCTTTTTTGTTTCCCAGTTTTCTTCTTCGTTTCCTGTTTCTTCCATTTTTATCGTTTCCTTTGCCGCCTCTTTCTCTCCTCTCTCAGGCTCCTCCTTTTCACTCCTTCTGTCTTCTCCCTTTTCCTTTCTTTCATTCTTCACTATTATACAAGTAAAACAACAAGGGAAGTAGGAGCCAAGGTGGAGTAAGGTGGAGCGGCCTGAGATTCTAACAAAGGTGTCTCGAGTTCCACCTAGTCCTCAGTCGTGCCCCTTTTTATCTTTCTTTTTTAATGTTTCTTCTTCTTTCTCCTTTTTTTTAATGCTTCTTATGATTCTTTTCTCCTCTCCTTCTTTCTCCTTGCCTTTCATTCACTCTGCATTATTATGTTTTCATTCCTTTTGCCTCTCTGTCTTCTTTTTACTCCATTTCATTTTTTTAGCCTTTTTCCAGTGTTATTTCATCCTGTGGATCATCCATTATTTGTCATGTAATCTCTATCATTTGTTTCTCCTCTCTCTCTCTCTCTCTCTCTCTCTCTCTCTCTCTCTCTCTCTCTCTCTCTCTCTCTCTCTCTCTCTCTCTCTCTCTGACATTATTTTACATCATAGGCCAGAGTAGAAGTAGGAGGCGATATGAAATTAGCTTATCATTTTAACCTTTTAAACATCATCATTATCATCATCATCGTCATCATCATCTATACGGTTATCATTAAAACTAACCTATAAATAATAACAAGCACCGTCATCATCATCATCATCATCATCACTAGGTACATTAGATCAAACCCATGACTATATCACAGCATCACAAGCTACAAGACAGGCAGGAGACAAGACGGAGTAAGGTGTGGCGGCCTGGGACTCACCTGTTGGTGTACTGAGTTCGGCCCACGCCCTCTTGCTTGTGCTTTCCTTTTCCTTTCCCTGTGGCGTTGTCCTTTACTTGTTTGATATTTCTCGTTCCTTCATTTCTTTCTTTGTTACCCATTCGTTTGCTAATATTTCCCCTTCTTCTATTACCTTTCCTTTTCTTACACCTTTCTATCTCCAGTTCTTTACTTGTAGTTTTTCTGTCCGTATGTTTCTTTCTATTTGTCCCCTTTCTTTCTTTCTTCATCATGATCACTATCATCACCATCATTATCATCATTATCATCATCACCATCATTATCATCATTATCATCATCACCATCATCACGATCATCATCATCAATCAATCAATCAATCATTTCTTGTGGCACCCTCGGGGATGCATAGGGCCTAGATGAACTCACACCACCACATCCTATCTTGTGCTAACTCCTCAAGATCTCCCCAACACTCATCTCCAGCTTCCCGTCTCATTGTCCTCACCCACGTCTCTTTTGGCCTTCCTCTACCTCTCCTACCAAGTGCCACCCACCCTGGTGTACCTCGTACTATTCCCTGTCTCCTATACACATGTCCTAGCCACTTCCATCGTGAGAATCTAACATATTCATCGATCGGCTGCACTCCCGTTATTTCTCTAATTCTACTATTTGGTATCCTTTCCCACCACTTAACTCCTAATATTCTTCTAAGTGCTTTATTTTCAAACACCAAGAATTTATTTTCCATAGTCACTGTGCTGTACCAAGACTCGTGTCCATAAATTAAGATACTCCTAACCATTACCTTATAAAGTTTGATTTTTGTATGCACAGAGAAATTGTCATTATTCCAAATATTTTTAAGCATTCCCATTGCCTGATTAGCCTTCTTTAACCTTTCCTCGAATTCAAAGTTCAAAGAACCATCCTTGGCTAAATAAGTACCTAAATATTTAAACCTATCAACTTGCTTTACAACCATACCTCCAATTACACATTTCTGCGCATTTTCCATATTCATGTTGATTATTTCAGTTTTTCCACAATTAATAACCAAACCCACCTTGCGACCTTCACTCACCAAACAGTCCAACACTCTCTGCATCTCTTCTGGCCCATCACAAATCAAAACTATATCATCTGCATAATCTAAATCCAAAAGTTTCCTGTTCTCTCCCCAAAGTATACCTGCACCGGTTTCTGTTCCAACGCGTTTCATAATGTAATCAATGACCAATATAAATAGTAAAGGCGATAGAACACCACCTTGAATTACTCCGGACTTGACTTCAAACGAATCACTCAGACAACCATCAACCATCACTTTACAAAATGTGTCCTCATGCATGTTCATAATGACCCTCACAAACTCCTCTGGTATTCCATAATGTCTCATGATCTTCCCCATAGTCTCTCTCGAAACACTATCAAAAGCCTTTTTCAAAATCAACAAAACAAAGACTTAACGGTACTCTCATTTCATTAACTTGCTGCATCAAATGCCTAACTATAAAGATCTGATCATTGCAACCACGTCCCTTTCTAAAACCAGCCTGTTCATCCCTCAGAATACCCTCAACCACCGGCTCCAACCTATTTAACAACACTCTACTGAAAACTTTCAAAGCTATCGGTGACAAAGAGATTCCCCTCCAATTACCACATTCCTCAGGTCTCCTTCTTCGGAACTTTAACAATTACACCATTCTTCCAAACTGACGGTAGTAACCCCGTCACCCATATCTTATTGAATAGCTTGGTCAAGATCATTATTAATCTATCCCCCTCCACTTTAAACATTTCCGGAAATAAACCATCCTCCCCTGGTGCCTTATTATTCTTTGACTGTTTTACTGCTTTCTCCACTTCTGCAAGCCTCAACTCTCCTGTTTCTATATTTAAATCTTCCTGAGCAGACGGTATATCCTCTTCTGGTGGTATTGGTCTATTAAGAACTGTCTCAAAATGCTCTTTCCATCTGTTTTTAATATCTCCATCTTTGGTCAATAAATTTCCTTCCCTGTCTCTAACTGGTATTTCCTTGCGTTTACCTGCATTACCACTCAGTTCTCTAATCGATTCATATGCTATTCTTTGACTCTGTCCATCATTTTTGTTTATTAAGATTTCAGTCTCTGCAACCTTTTCATCCACACATCTTCTTTTATCTCTCCTAGCTAACCTTCTTACTTCTGAATTCAAACTCCAGTACGCAGCTCTTGCTAATTCAAGCTCTCGTTCATCAACGCATTGCATCTCACTCCTCAATTTAGCCTCACCTCTCTTTTTTATCATATCCCACGTTTCCTCCGATATCCATTTCTTTCTCCTGAATCTATGTCTCCTTCCAATCGTACATTCAGCAGTCTCATGCAAAACTTTGTTCACATCCTCCCACATCTCATCTACACTTCTCTCCCCCTCTTCCAACGTTTCCAACACCAAAAACCTATTTCTGCATTCTAATCTGAATTCCTCCTTTTCTTCTCCTTCCCTTCTAAGCTTAACAATATCGTATCTACCAACACAAGATTTTTCCTTCATCATCACAACCATAATCATCATCATCATCACCATAATCATCAACATGAGAAGATTCCGTTTTCTTCTTTCATTCCCCATTTTTCCCATTTGTACATTTCATTTTTATCATCTCCCCCTCTCTCATCTTCTTCTTGCTTTTCACTCCTTGTGTCTATTGTTTCTTCCTTCGGTTTATCTTTCTTCGTTATATTGTAGCAATAAAGCAACAAGAGAAGTAGGAGCCAAGGTGGAGTAAGGTGGAGCGGCCTGAGATTCTAACGAAGGTGTCTGGAGTTCCACCCTTTGTAATGGAAAGCTCCTTTTTATTTTTTGTTTTTAAAGTATCTTCTTTCTCTTCCATAATTTTTTTATCCACCTTTTCGTTCTTTTTCTCCGCTGGTCTTTCTTTTTCATCTCTCTCTCTCTCTCTCTCTCTCTCTCTCTCTCTCTCTCTCTCTCTCTCTCTCTCTCTCTCTCTCTCTCTCTCTCATTCCATTACAGGAGAAGTAGGAGGCGATATGCAGTTACGCTATTATTGTCAGTATTAACCTACTAAACATCACAGTCATCCACCACCACCACCACCATCATCATCATCAGTTTCATCCATACAGTTGTCATTAAATCTAATCTAAAACTAGAGGATCACCCAAGGGGGGAATCTCACCAGCCACGAGCCGATACATATATAGCGCGGCTCGGAATATGACCTTGACCTTGACCTACTTTCACTAATTTCGAACTTCTAGGAGATTTTCATCCCTACTACACACCTGTAAAATTTTGTGATGATATCTTGAGCGTTTGCGAAGTTATCGTGCTAACAGATACACAGACCTTAACCTAGTTTCACTATTTTCGAACTCGTAAGAGATTTTCATCTCTACTACACGCCTCTTAAAAATTTTTAAAATATCTTCAGCGGTTGCAAAGTTATCTTGGGGACAGACACAGAGAGCTTGAGCTGCTTTCACCAATTTCGATCTCGTAAGATATTTTCATCCCACATACACACCTGTAAAATTTTGTGATAATATCTTGAGCAGTTGCGAAGTTATGGCGCTACCAGACACACAGACATGATATCTTGAGCGGTTGCGAAGTTATGGCGCTACCAGACACACAGACAAACAAACTGAAAACAATACACCTAGGAGATTTTCATCCGTAGTACACACCTGTAAAATTTCGTGACGATATCTTGAGCGGTCGCGAAGTTCTCTTGGGAACAGACAAGCAGCCCTTCTTCTATCAATTTCGATCTCGTCATCGCTTTCTCTCCCTACTACAAACCTGTAAAGTATTGTGACGATATATTGAACGGTTGCAATATTATCGTGCTAACACACACACACACACACACACACACACACACACACACACACACACACACACACACACACACACGATGAAAACTATACCAGCTTCCCTGTCACGGCCATCATCATCATCATCAGTTTCTCAATATTCTTTCTTGCCCAATTTTCCCTTAATTATCCTTTCTTTTTATCTGTTTCTCTCTACTCCCTCACTCCTTTTCAGTATAATATACCAATAAATCAACAAGGCAAGTAGGAGCCAAGGTGGAGTAAGGTGGAGCGGCTTGAGATTCTAACAAACGTGTCTCCAGTTCCACTCCTCGTGGAACTTTGCTCCTTTTTACCTTTTTTTTTTCTTCATTGTTCTTTCTCCTTATTATTACCCGTCCCCGTCAAGGAGGGGCTCGGGGACGGTTACTGTTTTCACTCGGCTTGCCTGTTTAATTGTTTGTTTGTCTATCAGCCTGTTAACAACTTGACGCGAAAACAACTGGTGCGATTTTGAGTAAAATTACAGGGATGATGGACTATGACTTTCTGAACACCTGATTAATTTGGGGGCCAAACTGGGCCAAAGCCTCGGCTGTAGACCTAAAGAATAAAAAAAAAAATCGTGTTTTCGCCATAACCCCCTTCAAATTTGATATATCGACGTGAAACCAAAACCTAAATGTGCATCTTTCAAATCTGCATCAAATTACATGCCTCACTACATCAAGGGGCACCCCCCCCCTCAGTTAGTGGTAGGGGGGTCAGTGTCAGCTGGATCGGGCCTAAAATTTCAGACAGACATAAAATCGTCAATTTTCACCCAATTTACTCCAAATTTGATATGTGACATCTTTGGCTATATATCCTGTTGTGTTTATACGTCAGCACTAAAATGACTGCCGGGGACGGGCTTGCTGTGCCTTGGCACTGCTTCTTCTTCTCACTTTTCTTTGGCTTGTAGTTTTCCTGTTATTTACTTATTTTTTATTTTTTTCGCCTTCTTTCGTTCTCTCTCTCTCTCTCTCTCTCTCTCTCTCTCTCTCTCTCTCTCTCTCTCTCTCTCATTTTTTTTATGAGTATATTAACAACATCACAAACTACAAAAATGGTAGGAGGCAGGATAAAGTAAGATTATGAACAACACTACTAAACTACTGTATGTACATCACCATCATCATCACTACCACTACCACCACTTCCTTCATCATCATGATCACCATCATCATCATCACCATCAACAGATTGTCAGTTTCTTATTTCTTTCCCGATTTTGCCATTTATATCGTTTCTTTGTTCTCCTCTTTCTCTCCTCTTTCTCTGATTCTTTTTGATTCCTTCTTTCTATTCTTTTTTCTTTTCTATCTTTTTTACTGCTTTATAGCAATAAAGGAACAAAAGAAGTAGGAGCCAAGGTAGAGTAATGTGGAGCGGCCTGAGATTGTAACAAAGGTGTCTCAAGCTCCACCCTATTGAAAACTTCTCATTTTTATCGTTCTCTTATTTCTTCTTCTTCCTTCTTATTTATTTTTTTTCTTTTTAGCCTACCTATAGGTCTTTTCCTTCCCTCGTTCTCTCTCCTTGTCTTTCCTTTTTTTTTTTTTTTTTTTAATTCCTTTTGCCCGTATCTTCTCTTTTCTGCATTTTTATTTTTCCGTTCTGTTTTATTTCATCCTTTAGATCTTCCATTCTCTCTCTCTCTCTCTCTCTCTCTCTCTCTCTCTCTCTCTCTCTCTCTCACACACACACACACACACACACACACACACACACACACACACACACACACACACACACACACACACACACACACACACCATCGTTATATTACGGCATAATAGGGTAGAGGAGAAATAGGAGGCGATATGAAGTTTGCTAATTATTATTGCACTCCAATCGGATTGAGCCAGTGAAGGTTTATATCCAAGGGATGGTTGGGGTTGAATGCTCATGTAATACCACTCAGGGATGAGTGAGGCTGGTCACTCTCATCTTAAATGTCGGGACTAACTGCCTAGCCCTGGGCTCCTAAGCTCCTCATGGGGCAGTGTAGGACTGGATGATGGATGGATGGATGGATTATCCTACTAAGCATCACAATCATCATTATCATCATCATCATCACTAGGTACATTAGATCAAACCCATAACTATATTACAGCAACACAAGCTACAAGACAGGTAGGAGACAAGATGGAATAAGGTGGGGCGGCCTGGGACTCTACTACAGGTGTACCGTGTTCGACCCAGTGCCTCCTGTTGCTCTCCTTTTCCTTTCTCTTTCACTTTTGCTCTCTTTTATTACCCATCCCCGCCCCGGAGGGACTAGGGGACGGGTACTGATTTCACTCGGTTTGCCAGTTTGTCTGTCCGTCTGATAACAACTCCACGCGAAAGCTACTTGTGCGATTTTGACTAAAATTACAGAGATAGTGAGATATGCCCTTCTGATCGACTGATTATATTTTGGGCCAAATTGGGCCAAGACCATGGCGGTAAGCCCCAAAAATGTCAAAAAAAAAAAAAATCGTTTTTTCGCCATAACTACATTCAAGTATCGACAAGAAACCAAATCTTGAGGTGCATCTTTCAAATGTGCATTCTGTAACATCCCTCATTACATCAGGGGGGGGTCACTCCACACTTAGCGGTAGGGAGGTCAATGTCAGATGGGTCGGACCTAAAATTTCAAATTGGCATAATATTGTCAATTTTCACCCGATTTACTCCAAAGTTGATATGAAGCATCTTTGACTACATATCCTGTTATGTTTATACGTCAGCACTAAACTGCCGTGGACGGGTTTGCTGTGCCTTGGCACCGCTTCTTGTTTTCTTTAATTCTTTTCTTCGTGTGTTGTCCATTTCTTTCCTAATATTTCTCTTACTCCTGTTTTCATTCCTTTTTCTTGTTCTCCAGTTCTTTTTCAGTTTTTATTTGCTCACACTTTTTCGCCTTGTAGGTTTTCTAATCTACTATTTCTTTCTATTTTCTCCTTTTTTCTTTCAGCATCATTATCACTACCATCACCATCATCATCATCTCCATTGTTATGATAATGACCAGTATCTGTTTTCTTCTTTCTTTCCCAATTATTTCATTTTATACATTTCATCCCTTTATTTTCTTTCTCTCATTTCTTTCTTATTCCTTTTCATTTCGTATGTCTTTTCTTTCTTCCTTCGTTTCTTTCTTTCTTCGTTATATTGTAGTAATAAAGCAACAAGAGAAGTAGGAGCCAATGTGGAGTAAGGTGGAGCGGCCTGAGATTCTAACAGAGGTGTCTGGAGTTCCACCCTCTGGTATGGGAAGCTCCTTTTAATTTTTGTTATTAAAGTTTCTTCTTTCTCCTTCATATTTGTTTGTTTTTATGCTTCTTATGGTTCTTTTTCTCCTCTCCTCTTTCGTTTTCGTCTCTCTCTCTCTCTCTCTCTCTCTCTCTCTCTCTCTCTCTCTCTCTCTCTCTCTCTCTCTCTCTCTCTCTCTCTCTCTCCATGTGTTTTATTTAGTTTTGTTTCTGTCTTCCTTCCATTCAGTTTCTTTTTTTTTTTTCCATTTTCCTCTTTTATTTATTTCTGTTGAACTCGTATTCTTTGATATATTGTCTGTCTCGTTCTATTGTTTCTCGTGTTCGTCTGTCTGTCTGTCTGTCTGTCTGTCTGTCTGTCTCTCTCTCTCTCTCTCTCTCTCTCTCTCTCTCTCTCTCTCTCTCTCTCCATTACAGCTTCATAAGCTGGAAGTCTCTCTCTCTCTCTCTCTCTCTCTCTCTCTCTCTCTCTCTCTCTCTCTCTCTCTCTCTCTCTCTCTCTCTCTCTCTCTCTCTCTCTCTCTCTCCATTACAACATCATAAGCTATAGTAGGACTCGCCTCCGTCTGCGGCTGTGGTGTGGCCCGCACCTGTGTACAATGGTGCCACGTTTCCCCAACTTGCGATGTGAAACGGAAGCTATTTATGTACAAGACAACACAAATACGATAAGTTCAGATGAATAAAACTTACACTTGTGTATTTTGATGGATGAATCAACAGTAATCTTATTATGCCTAAAATATTTATACAGTAACACAGAAACATGGCATACATATTGTACAGTGTTGCTAAAAGAAATTGTAGTCACTTTTAATGTTTTTTAGCGTAGTTTTAGGGTGGGTAATAATATTACAGTTATGGATATAAGAGAATGAGCCTGAAAAAAGAAGAAATATGCCAATATTCAAAGTAAAAGAAATAATTCATATAATTCTTGTGAGTGGCAGCACTGACACACCCAGTCGGCCTAAGGTAAAGTACGTACCCCTCCGTAGACACAAGGAATGCTTGTACAGGTGTTGCTAGGGAAAAATGCTCACATTTACTGGCTTTTACCGTAATTTTAAGGGCGAGGAATAATCACATTTATAATCATAAGCTGATATGTAGGACAAAATAGTAGGCATATGCCAATAATGAAGTAAAAAAAAAAAAAAAAACATTATTCACTCGCGAGCGGCAACACTTCCACACCCAGTCAGAGGCCATGACCAAAAGGGTGGTGTGGAGAGAGAGATGGAGGAAGGGGAAAGAGAATGAATGAATGAAAATCAATCATGGTACTGCAATAACGGGTCATCTGTCGCCGTATACAAAAAATGATAAATATCACTAAATATAACAAAACCAAAATAACAAATGAAAGCACAATTATAAACAACTTATAAAAGAATCAAAAGTACTCAGGGTGGCTCACATCTCCCGCCAGGAGAGAGAGAGAGAGAGAGAGAGAGAGAGATAACGGTATAGAAAACGTGGCAACACTGTACTCAGGTGCGGGCCACACCACAGCCGCAAATGTAGACGAGTCCTACTATAGAAGAGACTCTCTCTCTCTCTCTCTCTCTCTCTCTCTCTCTCTCTCTCTCTCTCTCTCTCCATAAGAATGTTAAACATAGAAGCCAAGATATAAACAAAGCAAGTGCACGTTTCCTGGGCACGAAATTCAGCACTAGGGAGAGCACCACACTGGTGGTTGGTGACTCCATATTAAGAGGTCAGGGCGCTGCCTTTGCATCAAATGATAAAGGCAAGAAACGATCAGTGAACGTTGTACCTGGCAGCAATATTGACATGATCACCAAAGACATTGCAAGTACACCAGTCAGTCGAGATGCATGTCTTGTAGTAAACGTAGGAACAAATGATGCAAACGACGGAGGTAGAGTTTCCACCAAAAATATCATGCAGAAATATGAAGACCTTCTAAAAGTAATGAAAAATAAGTCAGGTAAGTGCGTGGTGAATGGTATATTGCCAAGGCTACGTTCCAATTCTTACTGCAGGAACAGAGTAGTAGAAATTGATGGAGCCATTAAGGAAATGTGTACCAGAGAAAACATATATTTCAATGATGTCTGGAACATATTTGTTCAAAAGCCAAGCCCCTTTAGACAAGATGGTGTACACTTAAATGCGAAAGGAATTGCAGAGATGGGCAAATTGATAAATATGGCCGTTTTTAAAATCCACGAGAATGCAGGTGTGGCGGAAACACCTGTGCACCCTGGGGACCTCATGGACGCTCCCACCTCACCCACCTCGCCCATCACCCCAGCCCCGCCCCTCACCCTCACCTCACCCCCCACCCTAATCTCACAGTCGCGCAGTCGCCCTCCCCCTCCTCTCCCTCCCTATCCACCCCTCCACTGACCCAGGGAAACTAAATCATAATTCCCGGGGAGATGGTGTATCCGAATTAGCCCTACAGTCAAAGCCAACCGCAGAGCAAATTAAAGTATTATCATTCAATTCTCACAGTCTTAGAAACAAGTTTAACGAACTAAAAATCATTCTAAGTGTCGAAGATTTTCATATAATTGCCGTAACAGAAACGCATCTTGATATAGGTAATAGAGATTTATTATCTGAATACCTGTTAGACTCGTATAAATTTCACTATAAATGCAGAGAAAATGGACGCCGAGGAGGTGGTGTTGGGATATATGTAAAAAATCACTTAAACCCAACAGAGGTAACCTTAAGTGGACAGAACACCGAACTGGTCTGTGTCAAATTACGTTTAAAATATATGAATATAAATTTTGTTACAGTCTACCGTCGCCCTACTCATACTCCAGAGGAAGACACAGAACTATATAGTACACCTTGCAGGAAGTTCTCGATAGGGACGAAACGTTGATTACCGGCGATTTCAACCTGCCGTCAGTAAATTGGAATACAGTTACCGGTAACAGTAATAATGACAAAAGAATGACAGATTTCATCAAGAACAACTTTTTATTTCAATGAGTCACGGAACCGACAAGACAGGGCAATATCTTAGATCTTGTTATCACTACAAATGAAGATATGGTCTCAAGCGCTTCTCACTGTGGGTGAACATCTAGCATCTAGCGATCATAATCTCATAAGATTTTCCATGAATCTCTCACATAATGAGTGCACAAGTAAAACTAAGATGCCGGACTATAAAAACGCAGATTTTAACGGCCTAAAGGACGCCCTGAGTACACTAGCTGAGCACATAGAAAGAATTAATGATGTAAACGAAATGTGGGCAGAATTTAAGCACGTATTCATGACCGCTCAAAACAAGTACGTGCCAATGAAATCTAGACAAAACAAGGGTAGAAACAAACCAGTGTGATTTAATGCCGATATTAGCAGAGCAATTAAAGAAAGAAACCGTCTCCACACCTTGCTTAAAAGTCACACCAGTGAATTACTCACAGGGCAATATTCCAGTAATAGAAGAAAAGTTAAAAAACTCATTAGAACAGCTAAACGACAATTTGAAACTGATATAGCAAAAACAAGTTCTACGGATCCTAAGCTTTTTTATGGATACATTAACGGCAATAAAAGACTCAAGGCGGGCGTTGGTCCACTTATCAGCGACGAGGGTGCTCTTATCACGGACGATCAGGATATTGCCTCTACTTTAAATAAGTTTTTCAGTTCAGTTTTCACAGTAGACGCCAATGACACCATCGAAGAGCATCAAATGTCAATCCAAAACGCACTAAGTGATATGCATATTAGCAGTAATGAAGTGAGAGATAAACTTAATAAAATGAACAGTAATAAGACTCCCGGCCTAGACAATTTCTACCCTAAAATACTGAAAAATGTGGTGGACGTAATATGCAGTCCTCTAACATCTATCTTTAATAAGTCCCTACAACAAGGAAAGGTTCCAGCAGACTGGAGACTGGCTAACGTGACCCCTATATATATATAAAAAGGGCAGTAGAGATCAACCAGGTAATTATAGACCAATTAGCCTTACCTCTGTCTTGGGAAAGATCCTCGAATCATTAATTAGAGATAGGATAGTTGAGTTCCTAGAAAATAATAACGTAATTAGGAACAGCCAGCATGGCTTTAGAACACGGAGATCATGCGTGACAAATTTAATTGAATTTTACGATACACTTTTTAAAATGAATGATTGTACCAGGTCACTTGATATAATCTACTTAGATTTCCAGAAAGCCTTTGACAAAGTGCCGCATGATAAACTAATGACAAAAGTAAGATCACTTGGAATTGACGGAAATATTCATAGGTGGATACGTTGCTGGTTAAGTGAGAGAAAGCAACGAGTCGTTATAAATGGAGTAGAGTCAGACTGGGCTCCACTGACCAGTGGTGTTCCTCAGGGATCAGTGTTGGGACCAGTCCTATTTATTATGTATATTAACGATATCGATGTTGGCCTAAACAACTTCATTTCTAAATTTGCAGACGACACAAAAATCGGCAACACTATATTAGCTGAAGAAGACAAAATTACCCTCCAAAATGACCTTAATAAAATTATCAGCTGGTCAGAAAAATGGCAAATGCCTTTCAATGTAAGCAAATGTCAGGTACTGCAATGTGAAAAGAAAAACGTATGATTACGAAATGAATGGCCAAAGCATTAGCAAGTCCTCACTAGTTAAGGATCTAGGCGTACTAATTTCAGACGATCTGAAATGTTCAACTCAATGTATCTCTGCCGCCAGTAAAGCCAACAGGGCCCTAGGCTTCATCAAAAGACATTTTACATATAAAAGCAAAGATATTGTAATCCCCCTATACAAATGCATAGTCAGGCCACACTTAGAGTTTGCAGTGCAATTTTGGGCGCCTCACCTAATTAAAGATATAGAAATACTCGAAGCGGTCCAGCGTAGGGCTACCAAGTTAATCCCGTCCCTGAGGAATAAACCATACCTAGAGAGACTCAGGGAATTAAACCTATTCTCTCTTAGAAAACGGAGACTCAGGGGACAGCTGATTGAATGTTTTAAGATTCTAAAAGGCTTTAGTAATACTGATTCAAGCAAGCTATTCACAGTAATTGCCGAGACTGTAACTCAAGGAAATGATATGAAGTTGCAAGCAAGGAGGGCTAATCTTGATACAACCAAAAACTTCTTCACTTACTCTGTTGTAAGCGAATGAAATAAACTCCCTGGGAATGTGATTGAGAGTGGTACCATAAATAAATTTAAAAAGAGATTAGACATGTATCTCGACGCAACTGGTGTCGTTTAGTTAGGATGGAGCAATTATTGCATATTCGCGTCTGCATTCGTGTGTCTATTAGACAGAGACAATGTTTTAGGATATATATAATAGATTCATCTTTTGAAAAGAAAAAAAAAATGCATGCATAGAGTAAGTATGTGGCTGTATGCCCAAATTTTCCTTTTCCATATTATTCTACTTTCTGCCGATCCTATAAAATTCCTTCAGGTTTTTCATTCCTGCAAAGTATTACTTCCTCTCTTGTTTCCTGTACGGCAAATGCCGGAGGGTCTTGGAGGGTGGGGGAGAGAGCCTTCTGCTGTGCTATCCTTTTCTGCTGCTCCTATGCACTATATTAGGATTAAGGCCGGACCACCTCGCAGGGACCGTAAGGTCTGTGTGGTCTGTGTATCTATGTAACTCTATGTAACTCTCTCTCTCCATTACAACTTCATAAGCTAGAAGAGACTCTCTCTCTCTCCATTACAACTTCATAAGCTAGAAGAGACTCTCTCTCTCTCTCTCTCTCTCTCTCTCTCTCTCTCTCTCTCTCTCTCTCTCTCTCTCTCCATTACAACTTCTTAAGCTAGAAGGGACTCACTCTCTCTCTCTCTCTCTCTCTCTCTCTCTCCATTACAACTTCATAAGCTAGAAGAGACTCTCTCTCTCTCTCTCTCTCTCTCTCTCTCTCTCTCTCTCTCTCTCTCTCTCTCTCTCTCTCTCTCTCTCTCTCTCTCCATTACAACATCATAAGCTAGAAGAGACTCTCTCTCTCTCTCTCTCTCTCTCTCTCTCTCTCTCTCCATTACAACATCATAAGCTAGAAGAGACTCTCTCTCTCTCTCTCTCTCTCTCTCTCTCTCTCTCTCTCTCTCTCTCTCTCTCTCTCTCTCTCTCTCTCTCTCTCCATTACAACATCATAAGCTAGAAGAGACTCTCTCTCTCTCTCTCTCTCTCTCTCCATTACAACATCATAAGCTAGAAGAGAAGTAGGAGGTGATATGAAGTTAGGCTATTGTTATCAGTATTAACTACTAAACATCACAGTCATCATCATCATCATTATCATTACCATCATCATCTTTATCCATACACTTATCATTAAAACCAACTTAATTATAATATCTATCATCATCATCATGATCATCATCATCATCATCACTAGGTACATTACATCAAACCCATAACTATATTACAGCATCACAAGCTACAAGACAGGTAGGAGACAAGATGCAGTAAGGTGGGGCGGCCTGGGATTCTACTACAGGTGTACCAAGTTCCACCCAAGATAAAAAGTCTGGTCTCCTATTCTTTTCCTTTTCCGATTTATTTTTTCCTCTTTCTCTTCCTTCTCTGTCTGTCTGTCTGTCTGTCTCTCTCTCTCTCTCTCTCTCTCTCTCTCTACCATTACATTACAGCATCTTAGGTTAGAAGAGAAGTAGGAGGCGATTTGAAGTTATTATTATCAGTATTAACTTACTAAGCACCAGTCGTCATTGCCTTCATTATCATCATCATTATCCACACAAGTATCATTATCATCAGGACTAACCTAAATAACCGTCATCATTATCATCATCTTGGTCATCATCATCATCATCATCATCATCATCTTTATCCATAGAATTTCCATTACAATTAAAACTAACAAAGAACCGTCATCATCATCAGCTTCATTATCATCTAAATCCGTCCAGTTAATGTCATTATTATGCAAACTAATCTAAGTAACCGTGATCATCAATATTATTATTATTATTATTATTATTATTATTATTATTATTATTATTATTATTATTATTATTATTATTATTATTATTATTATTATTATTATTATTATTATTATTATTATTACTATTATTATTATCTTTATCATCGTTATTTTATTATTATTATTATTATTATTATTATTGGAGGATTGGAAGTTAGGTATAATTATTCCCTTGTACAAAAGAAAAGGGGAAAAAGAAGTGTGTGGTAATCATAGGGGCATTTGTCTTCTTAGTATAATAGGAAAAGTGTATGGCAGGATACTTATTGACAGAGTTAGAGAAAGAACAGAGAAATTAGTTGGAGAAGAACAGGGAGGCTTTAGGAAGGGAAGAGGTTGTGTAGATCAGATATTCATTCTTAGATCTTTAGTGGAAATGTTTCTAGAGAAGGGAAAAAAGTTGTATGCGGCTTTCATGGATTTGGTGAAAGCATATGACAAGGATTGTGGAAAGTGTTAAGAAAATATGGAGTAGATGGGAAGTTGTTGAATGCTGTGAAGAATATGTACGATGGTGCGAAGGCTGCAGTGCGTGTGGATGGTGAACTAAGTGAATTTTTTTCTTTGAAAGTTGGGTTGAAACAGGGATGTGTCATGTCTCCATGGTTGTTCAATCTGTACATGGATGGGGTAAAAAAAAGAGGTACAAGGTAGGGTAGTGGATGTTGGAGTGACTCTGGTGAGAGAGGATAGTGTTTGGAAACTTTCTGTACTGTTGTTTGCAGATGATACTGTGTTGTTGAGTGAAGACGAAGGGGAGCTGCAAGGCTTGGTGGATGAGTTTTGGAGAGTGTATAAGAAACGGAATCTAAAGGTGAATGTAGGGAAGAGTAAAGTGATGGTCTTTGAGAGAGGTGAAGTCAGTGAATGTACAGAGAGGTTGGATGGTGAGGAATTGGAAAATGTGAGTACGTTTAAGTACTTGGGTAGTGTGATGAGTAAGAATGGAGGTTTGGATGGTGAAGTGCTGGAAAGGGTACAGCAGGGAAGAAAGGATGCTGGTTCTTTGAAAGCAGTGATAAGAAACAGGGAAGTGAGCATGGAAGTGAAAAAGTTACTGCATGACAGTGTTGTGATACCAACTCTAACGTATGGAAGTGAAGCTTGGACGTTGTAGGAAGGACACAAGTCTAGAGTGAGAGCAGTGGAAATGAGTTGTTTAAGAGGAGCCTGTGAAGTCACATGGAGAGACAGGCTGACGAATGAGGATATAAAGGAGCGTTGTGGTGTGGATGTGGATGTGATAGGAAGCGTTATGAGGAACACACTGAGGTGGTTTGGCCGTGTGGAGAGGATGGAGGGTGAAAGACTGACGAAGAGAGTGTATGTGAGTGAGGTGGAGGGGGGAAGAGGGAGGGGGAGGCCGAGGATGAGATGGAGGGATGGGGTGGAGAGGTATATGAGAGAGGGGGGTGTGAGTTGGGAGCAGGGCAGTGAAATGGCGGGGAACAGGGCGACTTGGAGGCGATTTGTTTGTCGCCACCCCAAACGGGATTGAGGCATCTGGCAATAGATAGATAGATGATGATGATGATGATTATTACTATTATTATTATTATTATTATTATTATTATTATCTCGATCATCATTACTAGTAGTGTATTAGTATCATCATCATCACTAGTTACAGTACATTACATGAAACCCATAACTATATTACAGCATCACAAGCTACAAGACAGGTAGTACACAAGATGGAGTAAGGTGGGGCGGCCTGGGACTCTACTACAGGTGTACCGATTTCAAACCTTAACCCTTTCACTGGCTTCTTTTTCTTTTCCTTTGTCCTCTTCCCATCTCTCTATTTATTCTTTACCTTCGTTTATTTCTTCTATATTCAACTGTCCTAGTTTTTTCCCTATCTCAATCCTTTTGTCTTTATAGCAGTTTTTTCCAGCTAGTTATTTGTGACATTTTTTTTTTTCCTTTTGTGTGTTTCCCGTTCCTGTCTTCCCATACTTTTTCCATTTCTATTTCACGCCTTTCCTTTTATCTTTCCTTAACTTTATTACGGCATAACAATCTACAAGAGAGGAAGAAGGCGAGATGATGTAAGGTGGACCGGCCTAGGAATCTAATACAAGTGTTCTGAGTTTGCACCTTTCTCAGTTATGCCTCACTTTATTTCTTTTCCCCTGCCTTTCTTTCCTTGTCTCATGGTTCACATTATGCTTCATGCTCTAGCTCTTTTTCTCCTTTGCTTACCAACTTCCTTCTTTCCTTCATGTCGCTACTATCCTTCTTTTCCTTCCCTGCCTTTTTTCTTATTTCTTTCTTTCATTCTTGATTTTATTTTCTGGCTCTTCTTTCTTTGCTCTTCTTTCTTTTCTTTTTTTCCTTTTCAGTTTCTTCTGGCTTTTTTCTTTCTTAATCATGTCTGGTTTTCTTTCTGTTTCCCTGTATTCCAGTCTCCCTTTTGTCATAACTATATTACAGAAATGAAGTAACAGGCGAAATAGGAGCCAAGGATAAGTAAGGTGGAGCGTCTTTAGATTCTAACAAAGGTATCTTAAGTTCTACCCTAATTAGTAACCTGACTCCTTTCTTTTTCTTTTTCTTTTCTTTTTTTTTTACTTTTTCGCATTTTGTTTTACGTTCTTTTAATCGTCCTCTTTCTTTCTCCTTCCTCCTTCCTTTCTCCTTTATTCATATTTTTTTCTTTCTCTTCTCTTTCTTCCTGTATCCCTCTTTGTGTGTTTTTAATCTTCCTTACATTCCTTGTCATAGTCTTTATTTCTAACTTTTCTTCTGATTTTTTCCAGTACAGTCATTTTCTTTTCCATCTTTCTATTTCCCTCTTTCCCTCATTGCATTTCTCTCTGTTCCTTCTTGTTTTTCCCTCCATTATATTACAGTATCACAAGATTCATTATATCTCCTTTCTCTTCTTTCTTCTCCTTCCGTTTCTTCTCTCCTTGTTCTCATCGCTATATTACTGCAATTAAAATACAAGAGAATTAGGAGCCAAGGCGAAGTAAGACGGAGCGTCCTGAGATTTTACCGAAGATGTCTTGAGTTCGACCCATCCCTCTTGTACTGTTCTTTTTCTGTTCCCTTCTTCTCATTTCATTATTCTTTTTTCTATTTTTCTTTTTTTCTTCGTCCCTTCTCCTAGTCTTTCCCACTTTTTCACCCCCCTTTCTTTTATCCCTGTCTCCTATCTGTCCATTTCTTTTTTTTTTTTTTTAGTTTAGTTTTCTGTGTCTTGTTCTTTACCATGTCTTTATTAAACCTGTCATTATTCTTTACTTTTTTTTTCTATCATTTTTTTCTTTCTCATCTTCTAATTAATGGTTCCTATATTATTTCTCTTTCTTCCCCCATTTTCCCTTATGATAGTACAGCATCACAAGCTTACTGTACAAAGACGTAGGAGGTGACACGAAGTAAGCTTATTAACATCGGTACTAATCTACTTTTCGTCACCACCACTATCAACATCATCATCATCGTCACTACAATATGTATCATCATCATCATCATCATCATTATCACCATCATCCATTAAACTTTCATTATTATTGTCAGAAGAAGTGTTATTTTCATCTATACTAGCATTTGCATCATTAGCTTCATCATCATCTATTTAAGTTTTATTAGTATTATGAAAACGAACGTAAATTTGCATCACCATTATCATTGTCATCATCATCATCATCATCATCATCATCATCATCATCATCATCACCATTGTCTATATTATATTAAATCCCCATCTCCATTATTGGTCACAAGCAATAAGACAGGTAGGAGGCGAGGCGAAATAAGATGGAGCGGCCTGGGACTCTATGACTGGTGTGCTGAGTTAACACCTTTACCAATTAGGCATTTTTTTTCACCTGTTCCTTTATTTTCTTTCCTTTTTTATTTCATGTTTTGTTTCATTCTTTTACAACCTTTTTCCTTTCTCATTTTCCACGTTACTTTCCCTTTCTTAATATTTTCTTTTTCCTTCCCCAAAATTTTTCTCCTTTTTGTCTTTCTTCTTTTGATTCCTTCTCCTCCTTTTTTTTTCATATCTTGTTCTTTTTTCTACTTCCTTTTTTTTCTCTTTCCATCCTTTCCTCGCTGTATTATAGCAACAAACTACAGGATATATAGAAGCCAAGGTGCAGTAAAGTGGAGCTGCCTGAGATTCTATAAAAGGTGTTTCAAGTTAGAGTCTGTTACAGCCTCCCTCCCTCTCTCTCTCTCTCTCTCTCTCTCTCTCTCTCTCTCTCTCTCTCTCTCTCTCTCTCTCTCTCTCTCCAATTTTCCGTTTATTGTTCTTCTGTTTCTTAATCTTACTTCGGCCATCTTTCATTCCTTTTTTCTCCTATTTTAATATTGTTTTTTTTTTTCTTTGTATCTTTTTAGCTTCTTATTCAATTTAACCTTTCTCCCGTCCACTTTATTTCCATCTTAATTTTTTCCATATGATATTATACCTCACCGTCAATAAAGAGTTAGGATTTGAGCTGGATTGTATTGTTAATGTCACCATCATCCACCTCCTCCAGCTCATTATCATCCTTATCAAGCAGATAATTCCTATTATCATCGTAAGAGCTAATCTAAATCACCATGATCATTGTCACTACCACCACCATCACTTTTAGCAACTACAGATAAAACCCACATCTATATTACAGCATCACAAGCTGCAAGAGAGGTAGGAGACTAGATGAAGTAAGGTGGAGCGGCGTGGGACTCTACTACAGGTGTACCGAGTTCTACCCTCTGTTGTTGTTGTCTCCTTTTCTTTCCTTCCCTTTCTACTCTGCCTTGCTTTCTTTCCATTTTTCAGAATTTCTCATTTTTCTTTCGTCCGTCTCTCAACATTTTTCTCTTTCTCCCCTTATCGTTCCTTCATTTTTTCTCCACAATATTGCATGGTCACAAGCTACAGGAGAGGTCCACAAAAAGATGAAGCAAAGTGAAACGGTCTGCGGTTCTACAACAGGTGTACCCAGTTAACACCTTTGCCACTGATACCTCATTAGCTTATTTAGTTATCATCAAAGCTCTGTTAAGTCACCATCAGCAAAATCAACATCATCACCATTAGTATCCTTAGAGCACATCCATCACTATATTACAGCATCACAATCTCCAAGACAAGTAGGAGACAAGATTAAATAAGGTGAACCTACCGGGGATTTTATTACAGGTGTACTGAGTTCTACCTTAATCGCTGTGTTTCCTTTTCATTCTTTTTCCCACTGCTTAGTGTCTCATTTTTTCTCTATTTCTCACTTTCCTACTGTCACGGGGTTTTTATAATATCAGGGTAATTTTGATATAAATGGTTAAATATTATTTAAATTGATATTTATATTCAATAATATTGAAGCGCAGAGACAATGATTGTCTTGCTACATCAAGCAACGATTACTTTACGCTGGCTTGTGCACGATTCTCTAAGAACGAGAATTTATAAACTTTCTCAACAGTACACAGCAGAGACTAATTACTCACAATTGCTGAATTACTGTACTGTTAGCCTCTGGAGAAAGTTACATCACCCCTGACAATAAATAACTAATACTAATAATAATAACATCAGGTTCTTGCTGATGCATTAACTCCTGGCACAACGGATTTTAAGTTAATACAACAAGACTGGTCTAAGTACCAGTTATGAAAGCAAACGTTTATGCAAGCTAGGAGCTATATGGAAAATAAGCTTAATTATGGAGAAATGAAACAAGATTTTTACTCTACATTAAGCTCAAGAAATAGAACTGTTAAATTTATTAATTACAAAAACAAATTTAACATTACATTTCAAATCAAATTAAATGAGACGCACTCGCTCACTCACACAGAAGCTAAATACTTACGCCTAGGAAAAACACCTTAACTAAACTCTTAAGACTACAAAATACACAAAGGAAATACTAGTCAATGAATGCGGTGTATCACCCAAAGCTGGAGAACTAAAGGTGGGAGCTTGGAGAAACTGTAAGTGGAGTTTGGGTACTAGCTGACCTCTCGCACTGCTGCACAGGTCCTGTCTCCGTCACAGCAAACACTAAACTGAATTCAAATAATGCATAAGCAGTACGCACAGGCCACCGGAAGAAGGCGTGGCTAACGGTTGAATGAAGCAGAGGCAAACGATAAAGAAATAATTGTATCGCTCAGTAGCGCACTTAGTGACGTGCATTAAATCGGTCACTTTTTGAAAACGGTGACGAATTATTTGAAAAGTATACCCCTAAATGGAGAGAGAAACGGTTAACTGAGCGATACACAGTGAGTTTTCCACTATTAGTTCGTGGCTTCTCACAAAAAGGAAATGTCGCGAATTGATTCGTGACATTACGCCCCATGAAAATTAAATCTTTCTTCCTTCAGAAGAAAGTTTTCAATATACATACATATAAATCCTAACTCAGTCACACAAGATTCACACTGTGGTGTGTGTGTGCTATCCTGCTACAGGAGAAAATCGCAGTCGCCAGTGAGCGAAAAAACCTCGTATTTACGTTAATAGAAGCAAGCTTGAGGGAAAAACTCCGTGACGACGGTGAAAATCCTGTACTCAGGTCAAACTGAGCGAAAATTCGCTACATTTACACTGACAACTAATTGTTGTGTAGCGTGGTGTATGTAATACACGGTGTAGGTGTGACAGTTGTAGTGTAACTGTACCTACATGTAAAATGACACAGTAAATAATATGGCGACGACGGAGGCAGAGGAGAAGAGGCGGCAGCGTGCGGCAGACGATCAGCTGGTCTGCACAGCAAAACTGCTACACCCATTGCTGAACCTGCAAAACCAATTGAGGTGGAGCATCAAAAGTGTCAATGAGACAAAATTCTTATTAAGTTACAAATTACTCTCTCTGCCTAGCAATCAGTACATGCTATGAAAAGTACACTCGAGGTCGCCATTAATTTTAGCACACGATTATGGTCGGCCAGTTGAGAATCCCTGTGCAAACTCGGGTCTTCCATAGCCTCGAACCGCACACGGGTCCTCAACCTGTGCCTTAACCTACAGTACTTATATTAATATCGGGAAGCTGAGAATCCTTGTGCAAACTTGGGTCTTCCATAGCCTCAAGTCGCCTCTGCAGAGTTCTCACTTCCCCCTTAACCTACAGTACTTATATTAGTATCGGGGAGCTGAGAATCCTTGTGCAAACTTGGGTCTTCCATAGCCTCAAGTCACCTCTGCGGAGTTCTCTCTCGAACTTCCCCCTTAACCTATAATACTTATATTAGTATCGGGAAGCTGAGAATCCTCGTGCAAACTTGGGTCTTCCATAGCCTCAAGTCGCCTCTGCGGAGTTCTCTCTCGAACTTCCCCCTTAACCTACAATACAATACTTATATTAGTACCGGAAAGCTGAGAATCCTTGTGCAAACTTGGGTCTTCCATAGCCTCAAGTCGCCTCTGCGGAGTTCTCTCTCGAACTTCCCCCTTAACCTATAATACTTATATTAGTACCGGAAAGCTGAGAATCCTTGTGCAAACTTGGGTCTTCCATAGCCTCAAGTCGCCTCTGCGGAGTTCTCTCTCGAACTTCCCCCTTAACCTATAATACTTATATTAGTACCGGAAAGCTGAGAATCCTTGTGCAAACTTGGGTCTTCCATAGCCTCAAGTCGCCTCTGCGGAGTTCTCTCTCGAACTTCCCCCTTAACCTATAATACTTATATTAGTATCGGGAAGCTGAGAATCCTCGTGCAAACTTGGGTCTTCCATAGCCTCAAGTCGCCTCTGCGGAGTTCTCTCTCGAACTTCCCCCTTAACCTACAGTACTTATATTATGTATGTACAGGCCCTGGACATAATGTGTCCTGTGGGGCCAACAAGTGAGACGTCAGGTCTACACTTTTGACTGGGAACCAGGCTAGTCCTTGGATTACTCAAATCTCTGAGGATGCCTATCACGGAACCCAGCATACAACAACTGCCCATGTTAGTCAGCAGTTAGTAGGCGAGACATCAGGTCTGCACCTACGTTATCACTTCCCTTGATGTATCTCACAACAAGGTTAAACTGCTGTAAATACAGTGTCCAGCGTGTCAATCTTGCATTAGCCGTCTTGGTCGTGCTAAGACTAGTGAGTGGCATATGGTCAGTTTCCAGAACAAATGATGCCCCAAATAAATAATAATAATATTTTTTAACACCATCAACCACAGCCAAGAGTTCCTTCTCAACAGTACTGTAATTCCTCTCGGCAGGTTTTAGCCTACGGCTGTGGTATGCCACTGGGAAGATTCCACCTTCCGATTCCTGCATCAATACAGCACCTACTCCATCTTGTGAAGCATCAGTGCGCAGTATGAAAGGTTTGCTGGAATCAGGCAACTGCAAAATGGGCTCCTTGCACAACATATTCTTGAGGGTGGCAAAAGATCTCTCTTGTGCTTCTCCCCATTCAATGGTGTTTGGAGCATATTTCCGTAGCACTTCGTACAACGGTTGGGCAATGAGAGCAAAGTTGGGAATAACACTCCTATAATATCCCACTAGGCCAAGAAATGCCCTAACCTGTTTCTTGGTCACGGGTCTCGGGGCTTCTTTAACCTTCCTGATCTTGTCACCCTGACACCTGCAGTGATTGTTGCCAACAATATGACCAAGGAACTCCACCTCACTGTGAGCAATCTTGCATTTGCTAGGCTTCACAGTCATGTTGAAACTCTGGAGTCTACTGAAGACAATTTCCATGAGTCTGAGGTGCTCCTCCAATGTGGCGGAATGAACGAGGACATCGTCAACGAACATCTCTACTCCTACAATACCATGGAGCACTTGTCTCATGGCACGATTGAATACTGCTGGGGAATTGGTAAGTCCGAATGGGAGGACTTTATACTGAGTACAACCCCCTAGGAGTAGCAAAGGCAGTGAACTGACGACTCTCAGGATGAAGGGGAATCTGGAAGAATCCCTTCGCTAGGTCAAGCTTCGTGAAATATCGTGACCCTGCCAGCTTGGAGAAGATGGCAATATGGTCACCCATTGGCTCAGCATCCACTTTGGTGATTGCATTGAGCCTTCTATAGTCGCCACAAATCCTGACTCCACCATCTTTCTTGCGGACTACTACCATCGGACTACAGTAAGGAGATGAGGACTTTTCGATAATGCCTGCTGTCTCCATGTCAGCAATTTCCTTATCTACTGCACCCTGTAGTCGCATGGGAATCGGATATGGTTTAACCTTTATAGGAGCATTGCTGGTCAACTCAATTTTATGACACGCAACCTTTGCAAGTCTAGGTTGGTCTGAAAAGACATCAGCATACTGACAGAGCAGTGACCATAAGGCATTCTGGTCCCCTACTGCTAAGTCAGGGTTAAGTGAAACATCTCCGACAGTCTCTTCCTGATGGGACTGAGCGGTTAAGGGCTCGTCATCATGGTCATCAGCTGGTATCACCGCAGCTGCCCCGGTTTCTTCCAGTGGCTGGTCACTATCATCAGCTACTCGTAGGCCAGTCTCCTCGGGGTCTGACTCATGATAAGCCTTCAACATGTTAATGTGGAACCTTTTACGAAGATTCCCCATCTGTATTATGTAGTTGAGGTCTGAAATGCGCTCTACTACATTGAATGGACCCTTCCACTGCGCCAACAACTTGTTCTGGGCAGTGGGGAGTAATACCAAGCATTTATCGCCTGGACTAAACTTCCGAAGCTTTGCCTTCTTATCGTAATAAGCCTTTTGAACTTCACGCGCCTTGATCAGTTCTTCCTTAGCTAACTCGCACGTCGACTGGAGGCGGTCAGCCAAATCAAGGACGTAGGTGTAGGTGGTCTTGACTTCAGGGTCGGGTTCTTCATCGTCCCATAACTCACGAAGGACTTGAAGTGGGCCCCGGACCGACCTCCCATACACCAGTTCAAAGGGTGAGAATTTCAATGAATGTTGTGGGGCTTCTCGATAAGCAAATAGAAGAGGAGCAATGAACCGCGGCCATTCCTTTGGCTGTTCGGCGGTCATGCGCCTCAACATCTTCTTGAGAGTTCCATTGAACCTCTCACACAACCCGTTACACATGGGATGATACGGCGTAGTTCGTAAGCCTCGGATGGACAGCAACCTGAACGTTTCGTTCATCATTGCCGAAGTGAACTGCGAACCCCGGTCGCTTAAGACCTCCTTAGGGATACCTACACGACAGAACACTTCAATTAATGCCTCAGCAACAGTGACGGCCTCTATATTCTTAAGGGCCACGGCTTCAGGCCACCGTGTGCTGAAATCAACTATAGTGAGGATATACTTTGATCCATCACTAGCCCTAGGACAGATTGGCCCAACTATGTCAACTGCTACTCTCTCGAACGGTTCCAGAGATTATGGGCATTGGCTTCAATGGCGCAGGACGGACACGTCCCGGTCAGTGGTACAGCTGACACACATCACAGGAACGTACAAGCCTCGTTATTTCCCGTCCCATTCCTGGCCAGAAAAAGTCAGCATGGATGCGGTCAGAGGTCTTCTTTTTGACCCATGTGACCTCCCATCGCTGAACAGTGACCCTAATTCAAACACTGCTCGGCGATACTTTGCAGGAACGACAAACTGCAGTCGAACCTCACCCTGGGGTGTCTGTGACTCACGGTACAGCCGTCCTCGCTTACGAAGGAACCTGGCTTGACCTCCCCGTGAATACTTGATCACTTTACCCTCCAGCTTCTTGCGCACTGAGGCAAGTGTCGAGTCAGTCTGTTGCTCTTGGACAACATCTTGACTACGAATCAGATCTTGCGGTGTTGCGACGGTCAACGGAGTGACGCGATTTGGAGCCTTAGCCATGGCTCGTGTTATCGCAGCAGCCGAAGTCTGAGTAGCAACATCTACGGCACAACTATTTTTGATGCCAGGTATGTTGCCTAAGATGAGGTCAAATAAAGGTTCTGGCATGACAACTGCAGCTGTCAAGCCAGTGAAAAATGGAGATGCCACCTGGATACGTGCCTCAGGGAACAATCTCACTGATCCATCAATAAGTCTAACTTGGATCTGTCGACCTGTATACTCATCAGGCCGAACTAAACTCTGCTTAACAGAGCAACCTGAGGAACCATTGTCCCTCAGGACATTTACAGAAACACCTCCCACAGACCCTGGCTGAACAAGAAAGGCAGTGTTGCTGGTGGAAGGGTCTGAGGAGGTAGCAGCCAGTCATTCATGAGACTGCGGAACAACCGATGCAGCAAACGTGGCACCCTGGGAACTAGGTGTCTGAGGAGAGTTCATGGTCGGAGGGGGACTTGTAAAGTGTTGGGAAGTACCTGGACTGGTAGAGATGGCACCACCGGGTACTTGTGGAATAAAGGCTGCATTTGCCTCCTGCCTCCGATACACTAATTGACCTGACTGAGGGTTACGTGGCTTGTCCTTGTATTGCTGCTGATGCTTGGGAAACTGCTGCTGGTTGGGGTGCTTGTTGTACCGCTTCCACTCAGGTTTCTGAGTGTTTTGCCCCTGGTCCTTCCACTGCGGTTTTGGACCTTGGCCATTATTCTGAGAACGGCCTTGGTGCTGGGATTCAGTCTGAGACGGCTTCCCAGACTTGGCAGTATCTTTTCTGCTCCAGGTGTTTTGCTTACGAGCTTGATACCCGTATGCAGTAAAGAATGCGTCAGCCTTCTCTGCCATTTGGCTGGCATCTTTCACCTGGCAGATCTTAAGCTGTGCTATGAGCTCAGCAGGCCACGACCTCTCTAGCTGTGTACGCAGCATAAGGTCAATTATCCCCTCACGCGTGGAAGGAGTTTCATCTTTCTCCATCCACTCATTTAAGTAAGCTGTGAGACGATCAAGGAACTGAACAGCTGTCTCCTTGTCTTGGAGACGAGCTCGCATGAACTGAACTTTGGCGTCGTCTACTGTGAGACCATACGCCTTAATGAGTGCAGCTTTCATCATCTCATATGTGAGATTGTCTCCACGAATTCTGTGGAGAATATCGAGGGCAGGGCCCTCAAATAAACTAAGAAATTGGATCCGCTTAGCTGCCTCATCCAGTTGATACATGTCTGCCATGTCCTCAAAACGAGCTATGTACGGCTCGATTCGCTCGCTTTCCTTGTATGAAGGAAGCTTGATGCGTGGGGTCGCCAGGACATGTGCAGGGAGAAAGCTCGTGGAGCTTGGACCAACTGCAGCAGACGTGTCTGAAGCCAAGGAATCTCGCTTGAGCTTCAGCACTTCAAGTTCATGTTTTTCTCGTGCTTCTCGCTCGACACGTTCGTGTTCTCGTTGTTCCCGCTCGTATTCGCGCTGTTCTCGCTCTTGTACTAGTTCGAGTTCGCTGTTTTTGCTCATGTTCGCGCTGTTGTCGCTCTTTTTCTAACTCGAGCTCGCGTTGTTTCTGCTCGTGTTCGCGCTGTTCTCGCTCGTATTCGCGCTCTTTCTCACGCTGCTCTTGTTCATAAGCACGCTCTCTTTCACGTTCCTCACGCTGTTCTCGCTCGTATTCGCGCTGTTCTCGCTCGCATTCGCGCTGAATCCTACGCTCTTCACGAGCATCTTTCTCACGTTCTTGCTCGTAATTGAACCGTGAGAGAACGTAACTCTGTATTTTCTCTGGGTCTGTGAGACCAATATCTTTGGCTTCCTGTACATATACAGCTGTAGCCATGATGCTAGCTCAATTTACTAAGTAACCGAAATTGAGTACTGACTGCTTAGCGACGAATACTAATAAACACAAGTAAAGAATACAGACACAAGCTAGTGGTGACCAGTCTTATCTAGTTAACTGGCAAAAATAAATCAAAAATGTAAATGACTGGGAAGACTCAATAATAAACACAATGGGTACGCCGACTTCCCAGGAGCGAATAAAATCGTCTGGCGTTACCAAAAATAAACTAGAGTTACGTACTCTATTGATTTATAAAGCAAAAACTCACTTGCTAAATTAACGGTAAACACCAGTAAGCTTGTGCCTATAAACTTTAATGATAAATACCTAAATATGAATGAGTGAGCACTATCTCGTGAATAGCTTTAGAGCTAGGAGTTAATATCCTGGAATGAGGTCGCCAATTGTCACGGGGTTTTTATAATATCAGGGTAATTTTGATATAAATGGTTAAATATTATTTAAATTGATATTTATATTCAATAATATTGAAGCGCAGAGACAATGATTGTCTTGCTACATCAAGCAACGATTACTTTACGCTGGCTTGTGCACGATTCTCTAAGAACGAGAATTTATAAACTTTCTCAACAGTACACAGCAGAGACTAATTACTCACAATTGCTGAATTACTGTACTGTTAGCCTCTGGAGAAAGTTACATCACCCCTGACAATAAATAACTAATACTAATAATAATAACATCAGGTTCTTGCTGATGCATTAACTCCTGGCACAACGGATTTTAAGTTAATACAACAAGACTGGTCTAAGTACCAGTTATGAAAGCAAACGTTTATGCAAGCTAGGAGCTATATGGAAAATAAGCTTAATTATGGAGAAATGAAACAAGATTTTTACTCTACATTAAGCTCAAGAAATAGAACTGTTAAATTTATTAATTACAAAAACAAATTTAACATTACATTTCAAATCAAATTAAATGAGACGCACTCGCTCACTCACACAGAAGCTAAATACTTACGCCTAGGAAAAACACCTTAACTAAACTCTTAAGACTACAAAATACACAAAGGAAATACTAGTCAATGAATGCGGTGTATCACCCAAAGCTGGAGAACTAAAGGTGGGAGCTTGGAGAAACTGTAAGTGGAGTTTGGGTACTAGCTGACCTCTCGCACTGCTGCACAGGTCCTGTCTCCGTCACAGCAAACACTAAACTGAATTCAAATAATGCATAAGCAGTACGCACAGGCCACCGGAAGAAGGCGTGGCTAACGGTTGAATGAAGCAGAGGCAAACGATAAAGAAATAATTGTATCGCTCAGTAGCGCACTTAGTGACGTGCATTAAATCGGTCACTTTTTGAAAACGGTGACGAATTATTTGAAAAGTATACCCCTAAATGGAGAGAGAAACGGTTAACTGAGCGATACACAGTGAGTTTTCCACTATTAGTTCGTGGCTTCTCACAAAAAGGAAATGTCGCGAATTGATTCGTGACACCTACCTTCCATATTTGCCCCCTTCCCATTTTCTACCATTTTCGTTCTTTCTTTCTCCAGTTCGTTACATCATAAAATAATTAGCAGGTTGGAGGCGAGATGGTAGATTATGTAAGATGGAGCGGCCTGTGACTATTACAGGTGTACCGAGTTAACACCTTTACTGTTTATTCCTAATCTTCCTTGCTTCTCCTTTTGTTTCTTGTCTTCTTTGCATCACGCTATGGATTATTCTCGCCCTCCTTCGCCCCTTGTTTCTTTATCTGATTTTTTTCTCGCTTGATTCCTTTTTTCCTTGTCATATCTTTTATTTCCTTTCTGTATTCTCCACTTTCATTCGTTCTGTCTTCTTTTCTTTCCTTTCCCTTCAGTTTTCTCCCATCTTTTCTTTCTGTATCCCTTCTTTCGTTCTGATTTCTCGTTAATTCTTTGTCCTTTCATTTGTTAATTTTCTCCGTTCTTCCTTCCCGATATTACAGCAATATAACTACTAGAGAAGTAGAATCCAAGGTGAAGTAAGGTGGATCGGCCTGTGATGATAAGAAAGGTGTCTCGAGTTTGACCATTTCTTCGACAGTGCTCTCTCTCTCTCTCTCTCTCTCTCTCTCTCTCTCTCTCTCTCTCTCTCTCTCTCTCTCTCTCTCTCTCTCTCTCTCTCAGCATCACCTACATAGTTGTTCAGTATATACGTATATAGAGCACTGCATGTATAACAGAGGTAGGAGATAAGATGGAGTAATGTGGAGAGGCCTGGGACTGCTGTGTGTGTAATGAGTTCTAACCTCAAGCTGCTTCCTGTCCCCTTTTCTATACTTCCTTTTCCTCTCAAAGCTTCTTCCTGGACCCCTTTATTTTGTATCTCCCTCTTTCATTCTTCCTTGTCTTCCTCATAGTTTTTCCTTCTTTCTTCATAATATTACAGCATCACTAGCTACGAGAGAGGTAGGAGGCGAGATGAAGTAAAGTGGTGTGGCCTCGACTCTACTACAAGTGTGCCTAGTTCAAACCTTCACCCTTTTCCCCCTTCTTCCTCCTTTTTTCTCTTGTCTTCACTTTCTGCCTTCTTTTTGTCATTCATTATCCTTACTTATTTATTTATTTCTCATTTTCCCTTTTTCTGGTCTGTATCTTTCTACCCTCCTTTCTCCTTTCATTACTACAACATAGCAGGTTACAAGAGATAGGAAGAGAGATGAGGTAAAATTGTTATCATCACAAGTGCCGTACGTCTTCATCATCGTCATCATTATCATCACCTCAGTACTGTCACCATCATCATTATCCACACAGTTGTTATTGCCACCATCATCATTACCACCACCACCAGTAGTCATCATCATCACCATCATTATCATTATCAGTACTGTCACCGTCATTACCACTGACACCAGTACAGTCGTCATCATCATTATCATCATCATTATCAGTACTGTCATCATCATCATTATCCACACAGTTGTCCTTACCACAAAACTACCATAACTTCACTAACATCATCACCACCAGCACCATCATCGTTATCATTACCATCAGCAGCATTTTTAGCGATATAAGATCAATCCAGATCTATATTACAGCATCACAAGCTACAAGAGACGTAGGAGGCGAGGTGAAGTAAGGTGGAGCGGCCTGGAACTCTACAACAGGTGTACCGAGTTCAAACCAAACCACGTGACAGACGACCTTCCTTTTATTTTTCATGCCTCATCTTCTCTCTCTTTTCCTTTCTTTCTTTCTTCTTTTCTCTCTTTGCCGTTCTTACTGTCTTTCTTTCTCTCTTCCCTTTTTGTTTCTTCATTTTACTACTCTTACCTTATTTACTCAAATTTTCTTTCATTTTTTCTCGTTTTTTCTTTTTTTTTTCTTTCTACCACAATCACACATACATTTATCAGCATTCTCATCAAAACTAACCCGTTCCTTTCTTCTCTTCTGTAACTTTTCTTACATAATCTTTACTTCCTTACTCTTTTTCAGTTGTTTTCCTTTCCTTTTCAACTGTATTACGTCATCACAAGGTACAATAGAGGCTGGAGGCGAAATAAAGTAAGGTGGAGCGGCCTGGGACTTTGTAATGAGCTTATACCTTAATTCCTGTCCTATTCCGTCTTCTATTTCGTAATCTTCCTTTTATTTTGTATTTCCCAACTTATATTTCCTTCATTAAGCCTTTGTTTCTTTTTTTTATTCTTCCTTTCATTTTCCTTTTTTCCTTATCCATTTTCTTCTTTCTCCTTTCTCTCTCATGTTTGCATCCCTTCTGGCTCTTTATTTTTCTCCTTTCTCTCATTCTTTTTCCATCTCATTGTTTCTTCTCTTTCTTCTCAATATTACAGCAATAAACAGAAGTAGGAGCCAAGGTGATGTAAGGTGGACCGGCCTGAGATGCTAACACAGGTGTCTGGAGATCCAACCGGATTCAGCCTCAGCTCCTTTTTATATTTCTTTCTCTTTTCCCTTTTTCTCCATTATTCTTATTTTGCTTCTTCTTCCCCTTTGGTCCTTTCTTCTACTGATCTGCCATTCCGTCCCAGTCTACCTCTCTCACTCCTCCTTTCTCATTTCCTTTCTTATCTCTAATTGTTTTCCCTTTTATTACTTTTTCTGTCTTTTTCCACTATAAATTCTCCACTCTACCTTTTTGAGCTGTGATATGTTTTTTGAGTTCCACCCAGATTTCTCTCTCTCTCTCTCTCTCTCTCTCTCTCTCTCTCTCTCTCTCTCTCTCTCTCTCTCTCTCTCTCTCTCTCTCTCATGTTCCGTTTATTTTCCTTTTGTTTCTTAATCGTCTTTCCTCCATTTGCCTTATATTTCTTTCTTTCTTTCTCCTTAATATTATTACCTTCTCCTTTCTATCTTATGTTTAACTTCGTTATTTTATTCATTTTCTTTTTACCCCATTTCTTGCTCACTGTGTTTCTTCATTTTGTCATGTTTTCTTTAGATACCCGGTATCTTTTATTTCACATTTTTGTCCTTTTAAGATTCTTTGTCTCATTTTCCTTCTTTTTTCACTTCCATCCTGCTTTCTTGTTGCCTGATATTACCGTGTCAGCAGGTAGCAGAGAGGCAGGAGGGTAGTTGAAGGGGTGTATTTATCCTCACTACTAACCTACTGTACACTGGATCCAGAAAGTATCGGTGCACACTTGGCGCCAAACACTTTGACACCACGGACGTTGGCTGTTGGAAAATGCTGGATGATTTTTGCCCACGTTGGTAACCCTGCTTACATATCTATCTATCTATCTATCTATCTATAGCCCGACGCCCTAATCCCGCAAAGGGTGGCCGCAGACAAAACGCCTCCAAGTCGCTCTGTCGCCCACCATTTGACTACCCTCCCTCCAACTCACCCCTCCTCCCTCATATACCTCTCTACTCCATCCCTCCGCCTCATCCTCGGTCTACCCCTCCCTCTCCCTCCCTCCACCTCACCCACATACACCCTCTTAGTCAGTCTTTCATTCTCCATTCTCTTCACATGTCCAAACCACCTCAGTGTATTTCTCCTAATCTTCTCAACCACATCCACATCCACCTCACAACGTTCCTTCACTTCTTCATTCGTCAACCTGTCCCTCCACGTCACTCCACATCCTCTCAAGTAACTCATTTCCATTGCTCTCACTCTTGACTTGTTCCCCTCTTGCAAGGTCCATGCCTCGCTTCCATACGTCAGGGTAGGGATCACAATACTATCATGCAGTGACTTCTTAACTTCCATACTCACTTCCTTATTTCTCATCACTGCTTTCAGTGTACCAACAACCTTCCTTCCCTGCTGTACCCTTTCACGCACTTCATCCCCCAACGTTCCATCCTTACTCATCACACTACCCAAGTACTTGAATGCACTCACATTCTCCATATCCTCACCATCCAACCTCACTGCACACTCTGTGACTTCATCCCCCTCAAACACCATAACTTTACTTTTGTTTACATTAACTTTCAGATTCCTCCTCCTACACACTGTCCCAAATTCATTCACCAAACCTTGCAACTCCCATTCATCTTCATTCAACAATACTGTATCATCAGCAAACAGCAACACCGGAATCTTCCAAATCTCACCCTCATTCATTAGAGCCACCCCCACATCCACTGCCTTACCTTGCACCTCCTTTACAACCCCATCCATGTATATATTAAACAGCCATGGAGACATCACACAACTCTGTTTCAGTACCACATTGAGATCAAAGAACTCACTCAGCTCACCATCCATACACTCACCGTAGCCTTAGCTCCTTCGTACATACTCTTCACGGCACTCAACAATTTCCCCTCCACTCCATATACTCTTAATACCTTCCACATACCTTGCCTATCTATTCTGTCATAAGCTTTCTCCATATATAGCTTGCCTGTGACGCTTTCTAGTCGCTGTTTATATTGTATTCATATTCATATGATAATAGATTAATGGTCCAGCAACTTCACAGGTTGTGTTGATTATTTCACATATCATCCTACCCCTCATGTGCCATACTTTTTTGATCGACTGTACATCATCATCATTGTTACCACCACGACCACCACCACCACCACCACCACCACCATAACCATCACCACCACCAAAACCACGATAATCATCAGTACATCATCATATTTACTAAAGCTAACAGATTTCATTATCATCATTAACATCATCATCATCGTCATTATCATCATCATTATCACTATAACCACCACCCCCTTACCTACTTTAAACCGCATCCATAACTATATCGCATCACTATAATCTACAAAGAGGTAGGAGGCGAGATGAAGTAAGGTGGAGCGGCCTGGGACTTCACTACAGGTGTATCGAGTTCAAACCTTCACCCTATGTGTGTTGTCCTCCTTTTCTTTCTTCATATTTTTTTTCTATGGTATTTCATTCTTATTTTCTATTTCATGTCTTAGTCGTCTTCTTTATCAGCTTGTCATTGATTCTTTCCTTCATGCTTGCTCTCTCCTTGTCTGTCTCTCTTCATTCTTTCTTTCTTTTCCTCTTTCTTTCCTATTACTTCATACAATTAATGTGATAGTTTGGAACACGGACTCAATATAGTGTCAGAGGCGGAAATTAAACCATATGGATGATACTACCCGTGATGACCGCTCTCCACCACAGTTCATAAGTACCACCTTAGTTATTGCTGTATTTATTGATGGCCAGTAATATTGTAGCAGGTAAAGGTTAGCCCAGAAACTAACAGATGTCTCCCTCACCACCACCACCACCACCACAACCATTGTAATCATCATTATCATTATCATCATCATCAGTTACACTAGATCAAATCCATAAATACATTGCATCATAATAAGCTACGCGGGAGGTGGGAGATGAGGTGAAGCAAGGTGGTGCGGCCTGGCACTCTGCTACAGGTGTCCGGAGTTCAACCCTCAACAGTAATTCCTCTTTATTTTCCTCACTTCATTTCCGTTTTTTCTCCTTTCTCTTTTCATTTTTCCATGTATTAATATTTTGTTTAATGCTCTAATTTCTTTCTTATCATTTGTTTCTTTTTCTTCTTCCTCCTCTCAACATATTTTTTCTTCTCAGTTTTGCCTACTTTTATTCTTGTATTCCTCGTTCAGTTATTACTTTTTTTACTTATTATTTCTTTCCTGTTATTACTCTCTCTCTCTCTCTCTCTCTCTCTCTCTCTCTTTCTGTATTACAGCATCACGAGCTACAAGGAGGTAGGATGCGAGCTGAAGTAGTCATCATCGTCAGCAATAAAGTACATCACCATCATTATCACTACCACTACCACCACCCCTATCATCATCATCATCATCATCATCATCATCATCACCACCACTACCACCACTCCTATCATCATCATCATCATCATCATCATCATCATCATCAATACCACTACCACCAACCACATCATCATCATCATCATCATCATTATCCTCATTATCACAACCACTACCACCACCCCTATCACCGTCATCATCATCATCATCACCATCATCATTATCATCATCATCATCACTAACACTACCACCACACCGATCATCATCATTATCATCATCATAATCATCATTCATCATCATGATCATCATCATCATCATCATCATCATCATTAAACAGAAAATTCTTAGTATCATCCTCAGTGATAATCTAAATCACCATCACCATCATCACTATCACCACCATAACCACCTTTAGTTACGTCAGATCAAAGCCACATCTGTATTACAGCATCACAAGCTACAAGACAGGTAGGAGACGAGATGAAGTAAGGTGGAACGGCCTGGGACTCTACTACAGGTGTACCGAGTTCTATCCATTAATGTTAGTGTGTCTCCTTTTCTTGCCATTCGTCTCTCTCTCTCTCTCTCTCTCTCTGTCCTGCTTTCTTTTATTCGCTTTTTTCTTTTTTTGATATTCTGAATTGCTCATTTTAATTCATTCCGTCTCTCTCCGCTTATTCTTCTCTCCCTTTTTCTATCATCTTCCTTCCTTCCGTCTCTTCCGTGTCTCACCTTTTATTTCTTTCTTATATTCTTCTCCATCTTCCTTTCTCCACAATATTACATGGTCACAAGCTACAGGAGAGGTCGACAAAAAGATGGAGTAAGGTGGAGCGGTCTGAGACTACTACAGGTGTACACAGTTATCACCATTACCATTTGCAACTCATTTTCTTTCTTCCCTCTCCCTTTTCATTTATTACCTTGTCATATATTCTTGTGTAATCCAATAATGCAGTCTGTATAATATGGTCTATTGTTTCAGGTAAGGAGTTGTGCAGTACCTGTCTGGTCTACCTGTGTGAGTACCAACTTTATCCAATCTTTGTTTATTGTCTCATGAACACATTAGCTCCCAGGGTTCCTGCGTGAGGGATTGTGGTGGAGGAGCCTAAGCGTACTGCCCTCCGCCTACCGGCTCATAGTCGCTAAGCTCATAGGTCCCTACCCCGGGATTCCCTTCTTCATTAAGTTTTGAAAATGCCCAGTTCCATCCTATATCGAGGACACTGGGCGCAAATGAGCTAAAAGATTGGTTTGTTGGTTAGCTGAATTTGTTCATGCCATCTCCTTAACTATTATCACCATCATCATCATCATCGTAATCACCAGTAGCTACATTAAATATACCACATACAACGTAACAACCTAGAAAAGAGATAGGAATCAAGCTAAGTAACGTCATTGTAAACAACAGTAACTTGTATAACCATCATCATCATTATCATCATCATCACCGCCAGCACCATATTCAGCCACACAGACTTAGGTACTATAATACAACCTCACTACATACAAGAGAGGTAGGAGGGTGGATGAAATTAGGTAGATAGGCCTGAGACTCTACTGTAAGTCTACCGAAATTCCTTTACCATCTATACCTCAGCTTTCCTCTTCCTCCCTCTCTCTCTCTTTCCTTTTCCTTTATCCCATGTTTTGATTCATTTCCTTTCTCCTTTTCTTCCTTCCCCTCTATCCCTTGTTTTCTTTCATTCTCTTGCTCCTTTTCATCCTTGCTCTATAATTTCCTTCCTTCTCCCCTCCTCTCTTGCTTTCTTCTTTGTCCTTTCCTTTCCTTTTTACTTTTATTTCTCTTCATTAAGCTAAAATATTTCTTTCATTTCTTTTTCTTCTTTCTTCCTTTCATATTTTATTTTTTTTTTCCTTTCTATCTCCTTCCTTCTTCACTATATTAAGGCAATAAAGCAACAAGGGAAGCAGGAGCCAAGGTGAAGGAAGGTGGAGAACCAGGAGCCAAGGTGAAGGAAGGTGGAGCGGCCTGAGATTCCAAGAAACGTGTCTCGAGTTCCACCCGGCCAATACTGCAGCTCCTTTTTTTTTTAATTTATTTATTTAATCAGTTTTATCTTCCTTTTTTTCTGTTTAGCTTTTTCTGTTTCTTGTTTCCCTCACTTTTTCTTTCACATTCACAGTTTGTGTATATTTTTCCCTTCCATATTTCATCACTTATTCTCTATTTTTTCTTTTCCCTATCTCATTTTGTAATTCTATATTTATTCTCATTTCTGGTTCCTAATAATGATTCTTTTCCATCTATATTTTTTCCCTCATTTTCTTTCTTTCCTTTACATTTCTTGAGTGTTCTTTCTTCCTCGTTTCTTTCTGTATTTTATTACGGCAGTTCAAGCTACAGGACAAATAGGAGACCAAATTAAATTAAGGTTTTATTATCAGTTGTAAATTAAGTAACCAGACCCATCATAATCATCATCACCATCACCATCTCCATTTTCATCATCAAGTGTATAGTATTCATTATTTTCACCATCGTTAAGCTACATCACCATCACCATCATCATCATCATCATCATCATCATTCGTCTCCATCATCATTATCCAGATACTTATTTTCCTCAAAGCTCATTAATATTATGGTAACCCCAGTCATAATCATCATTATCACTGTTAGCTATATTACACTGTAGGTCAAAGCCACATCAATATTACAGCATCACCAATTACAAGAGAGGTAGGAGACAAGGTGAAGTAAGGTGGAGCGGCCTGGGACTCTACTGCACGTGTATAGAGTTCAATCCTTCACTCAGATTTCAGGGTCAGTCTCCATTTCTTTATTTTTCTCTCATTATGTTGATCCCCTTTCACATTTTCTTTGTTTTCCCTTTTCTTTTTTTCTCTTTTTCATTTTCATCTTTTTCATTCTACACTACTTTTCTCTCCCTCCTATTTGTATTTTTTTCCCTTTTTTCCCCTTTCCTACCAAATATTTTCCTTAATGTTCCTTTGTCCTCTCTTATCCCTTACTTTCTCCATTTTTATCTTACTCCTTTTCTCTTAACTTCCTCCATCAAATCAAGGCATCACAAGATACAAGGCAGGTAGGAGTCGAGATGGAGTAAGGTGGAGCGGCCTGGAACTCTACTACAAGTGTACAGAATTAACACGTTTCCATTTGTGAGCAAATTATCTTTTTTCTTCCTTTACTTTCTCTCATGTTATCTTCATAATTCCTTCTTTTGTTTCATTATAATCCTTTTCCTCAGTTTTCCTCCTTCTTTCTTATTCCTGCTTTTCCATTGTCCTCTCTCTCTCTCTCTCTCTCTCTCTCTTGATTCCTTTCGACTCTTTTCATTCTTTCCCTTTTTAGTTTTTCCTGTTTCCTCTCCATTTTTTCCTTGAATTTTTCATTTTCCTTTTAGTTTTGTTTTTACTTTCAGTTTCTGTTATTCATTTCGTTTATTTGTTTTCTTCAGTATATTACTGCAAGAAAACTATAACAGAACTCGGAGTCACGGTGAAGTAAGGTGGAGCGGCCTGAGATTCTAACAAAAGGGTCTCGAGTTCCACTTTGCTACGACTCTGCCTTCTTTTTTGTCCTTTGTGCATCTTTTCTTTCTTTTTTCTTTTCTTTTTATCCTTTTTCATTTCTTGTTTCTCTCCTTTTCACTTTCTCTTACATTTATAGTGTTTTAGTTCTATTTCCCCTCTATCATTTATCAACTTTTCTCGTTTATTTTCTTCATTTCTTATCCCATATTTAAAATTCTATATTTAATCTCATGTCTAATTCCTAATATTGTGTCATTGCCAAATATATTTTCTCTCTCATATTATTTCTTTCTTTCTTCTCCATTTCTTGAGTGCTCGTTCTATATTATATTTTGACAGTGCAAGGTATAAACCAAATAGGAGACCAAATTAAATTAAGGTTTTATTATCAGTAGTAAATTACACCCTCAAACCCATCATCTTCATCATTATCATCGTCAACATCATCATCTTGATCATTAACTATATAGTGTTCATTATTCTCATCAGCGTTCAGCTACATCACAATCACCACTATCATCATCACTGTCGGCACCATCATCATTATCCGTATAGTTATTTTTCTCACCACTGTCATCATAACCGCAATCATCATCATCATCAGCATCAGCATCAGCATCACTATTAGCTATATTA